>NC_059426.1:70731455-71031455 GCF_021028975.2 Sphaerodactylus townsendi | reverse complement strand
TGGAAGTCCAACTTAACTGATGAAGAGGCCATTACCAGAGAACACAAAAATGGTGAAAGCAAGTTAGCTGTAAGGAGGCAAAAAGTTATGAGGAGCGCTTGTAGCTGCGAACATCAAGACTAGCAACAAACAGTTCTTCAAATTGCACATCAAAAAAACGGGAAACCAGCTAAGGAAGCGGTGGAGTCCATTAGGCGATGAGGAACAAAGGTGTGCTAAAAAAGGTGACAGGAGATTGCAGAGAAGCTGAATGAATTCTTTGCATCTGTCTTCACCCAAGAGGGAGGTGGGGAAAATTCCTGCACCTAGACAAGCTTCTTAGGAGGTGAATCAGGAACTAAGCGAAGTTAGTGGTAGACAAAGGAGAAGTTCTGGCAGCCATTGATAAACTAAATGCTGCAAATCCCCTGGCCCAGATTGCATTCATCCAAAGAGTTCTTAAAAAGAGCTCAAGCATGAAATTGCTGATGTTCTCACATTAATATGCAACTTATCCCTGAAATCAGGCTCCATCCCTGAGACTGGAAGATGGCCAATGTGCAATCTTTAAGAGGTCTAGGGACCGAGAGTACAGACCAGTCAGTTTGACATCTGTTCCTGGTAAAATTAGTAGAATCTATCATTAAAAGATAAAATTATTAAACATGTAGAAAAAGCAAGACCTGCTGAGGGAAGAGTCAGCATGGCTTTTGTAGGAGAGCAAGTCCTGTCACTAAAACTTACTAGAGTTCTTTGTGAGGGTGTATGAACTATGTGGATAGGGGAACCAGTGGACATTGTCTACTTGGATTTCCAAAAGGCTTTTGACAAAGTTCCTCACCACCAGAGACTGTTGAAAACTCAGCAATGAAAGGAATAAGAGGAAGTCCTCCTATGGATTAAAACTGGTTGAGGAACAGAGCAAAGGGTGGGTATAAATGGGAAGTTCTCACAATGGAGAGATGTGAGTGGTGTCCCCAAGAGGATCGTTTGGGACCAGTGCTCTTCTTATTCATAAATGACCTGGAGTAGGGGTGGGTAGTGTGGTGGCCAAAGTTTGCAGATGATACCAAATTATGTAGGGTGGTAGAACCACAAAAGGTTAGAAACTCCAATGATTGTGATAAATTAGGTGAGTGGAGCTAAGAAATGGCAAATGCAGTTCCAATGTGAGGAAATGTAAGTGATACTTGCGTGGGGCAAAAATCCAAACTTCACATACACACGCTACAGGGGTCGAATGCTATCAGTCACAGACCAGAGGGATTTGTCTTAGTTGTGGATTCCATGGGAATGTCGCTCAATGCATGTGTGGGAGGTGAAAAGGCAAACTCTATGCTGGGGATAATTAGGAGGAATTGAGAATAAAACTACCAAAGATTTGTCATGCCCTTATATAAAACCCGTGGATGCGACGCACTTGGAATTACTGTGTTCAGTTCTAGTCGCCACATCTCAAAAGGATATAGAAGAGATAGAAAAAAAGTGCAAGAGAACTATGAGGGATGATTGAAGGATTGGAGCACCTTCCTTATGAGGAGAGAGCTGCAGCGTTTGGAACTCTTTAGTTTGGAAGGCGTCTGAGGGGGGATATGATTGAAGTCTGTAAAATTATGCATGGGGTGAAAATGTTGACAGAGACATTTTCTCTCTTTCTCACAATACACACTAGAACCAGGGGGCATTCATTGCAGAAATGCTGGGGAAGAATTGGGACTAATAAAAGGAAACACTTCTTCATAGCGTGTGATTGGTGTTGTTTGGAATATATATACTGCCACCACAGTGGTGATGGCCACTAACCTGGATAGCTTTAAAAAGGGCTTGGACAGATTTATGGAGGAGAAGTCAATCTATGGCTACCAATCTTGATCCTCCTTGATCTCAGATTGCTAATGCCTTAGCAGACCAGGTGCTCAGGAGCAGCAGCAGCAGAAGGCCATTGCTTTCACATCCTGCATGTGAGCTCCCAAAGGCACCTGGTGGGCCACTGCGAGTAGCAGAATGCTGGACTAGATGGACTCTGGTCTGATCCAGCAGGCTAGTTCTTATGTTCTTATGTTCTTAAAACAGAAGAATGTTCACGCCGCAGTCACACAAATGGGGGTGGAAAGACGGTGAGAACGTGTGAAACACTAAGAACAAACTAACACCGATTCACAGTGACACAACACACACAAATATACTGAAGAGCCTGAAGAAAAACCTGCACTCTCTGCCTAGGCAGGAAAGATACTGGGGCATAAAGCAGCGGCAACCCGGCTACAGGAAGTGACCAAAGCAACTTTCCTGCCTCTCTGACTGAAGGTGGAGAATAACCCAGCAAGACGGTCTCCACCATCCAGTAGAACAAAGAGCACCTTCCTTCTTGCAGCCAGCAATCTCATTGGTGCTGAGCAAAAGTAAGAGCAGGAGCCAGGAAGGGGGAGAGTCCAGGTCTCTCACCACTAGACACAGCTGATATTACTTCCATCTTCTGACAGGCAAGACTTATTCCAGTTCAACCACAGGCAGCAAGTTGCCTTGGGCTCTTTGGGTAAAACGTACATTTTAAAGAAACAAATTATTGCAATGTCTTCCAACAATCAATCCCATTTTTACATCCCCAACATCAGCAGCAGCCAGGGTTCTCAGATGTCTGGACTGCCCTTCATTTCCCACTATTGTGGGAGACCTTTTGCAACCATCAGTAGATTCTCTAGGATTTGATTTCTCAGTAGATAAACGAGTCAAAGTACTCAGACCAAAATCTTAAGATCCACAATACTAGCTCAGGATTCTTCAGTGGACAAGAACTTAACGCTTCGCATCAAAATATGTTAAGGCTAGAAAATTACTAACCAGAGCTATCAAAAGTGCATTGCTCTGAATGTGAGCTCCCAAAGGCATCTGGTGGGCCACTGCAAGTAGCAGAATGCTGGACTAGATGGACTCTGATCTGATCCAACAAGGCTCTTTCTTATGTTCTTATGCTTTAATGTGAAGACTTGGAATAGCAGTGAACAATTTTTTTCAGATTAGTGCCATGCAAGCTGGTTGCTAGGCAGAAACACAGTTCTCACCTCGAGGAAATATGCCTGGATCCATGAAGGTGGCCATGCTGAAGTTTGCCAGCACAAAGAGGAAGACCACAGCATTGTAAATGGGGATGATTGGAGAGATATGGAAGCTGAGCCCTGGGCACCTGTAGAAAGAGAAAGGGTGGGGCAGAAGTGAGTTAAGATAGTCTGGGTAGCCTTTTATACTGACAATTTTTTTTTGTTTCAACCTGCAATAAAAGGTTTGAGCTCTTTCCACGTATCTAAAGCTCCAGAATGACGGATGGAGAAGAAAAAGAATAACCCTCCTACACCCTTGAGTAAGCAGAATGAAGTTATTCTGTTTGCCTTTACTACTGCTATTTTCACAGACACCCTGCATAACACAACAGAGTCCTCACTTCATTTCAGTGTCTTGAAGTACAAATTGAGAAGGGTAGGGCTCAATAGAGCCCTGAACAGTTGCAATGTCTTCCACAACTGCTACACTAGCAATAAAAGAATCACATATCTGTCTTGCATGCAATTTGGTTTGTTTCACTAGACCAAAGTTGCATGCTCTCCAGGCAGCCTGGTTTCATAGGGATCGTGCTGGACCTGCCCAGAAGGGAGGGTTTAGCAGCTGTGGGCACCAGAGTGGGTGGAGGAAACCCAGCTAGAGGCATAGAAATGGCACCTTCCTCCTCTCTAGCACTTTTGCCTGACTTGCAGGAGCAGGGAGAAGAAGAGTGCAAGTGTGCCGACATTGCTTGCCATTGGAACTGACTCAGGTGGTGAATGCCCTTTGGAACCACAGTGGAGTGTGAGTGCAGAAGGACCACCAGCTACCACAGCTGCAGTCCACAGTGCCTCTAACAACGCTGCCAAGCTGGTGATTTTTGGCTACAAGCTCCTACCCAGCTTGGTGGCCTCCACAGGCAATTGGCCACTGGCCTCCAGACCAGGCTGTGCCTCTTGCACTGCTCTGCCTGGCTTTCTGTTTAGGTATAGAGCCACTATAGAGCAGCAGAAGAGTCACATGTGGCTCCAGAGCCACAGGTTACAGACCCCTGCAGTAGATATTCTGAAACGTAACACAAGTGCATTATTTGGACAAGGTGTTCAAGTTCTTAAGAAAGTTGAAGCTATAGGGCACAACCCAGGTTCTTTTGCGAAGCACTGTACGCACCAAACTTCAGATCACAGTATTCAGGACTTGTCTTAGTTATCAGGCTTCTATTACATTAAGGGAATTAGCCTTGTAGAAACACTACATGGTATAGCAATGCCAAACAGACTTTGATCACACTTCCAAAAACATGCAATTTCCTTGGTGTTCAGTTGAAAGGATTATTAGAATCTACCCTTCCTCTACGAATCACAGTTCATGGTCAAGGAGCTACCCAGGCGAGATACTGAATATCTCATAGTAAGTGGCCAAGTTAGGCAAATTTAATAATACACATATCACAAGCCACTAGAAGCACTGCTCCACTGGATCCACTGGATCTCCTTTCCACCCACTCTTATACAATTTAAAAAGACTAAATATATAACTTCACATTCATACACTATTAATCCTCAAAGCATAGTGTAAAGTAATCTCAACACCAGAGATTCTTCTTTAAATAAACCTTTTTTGGAAGATGCCTAGATACCATCATCTCCCCGCACAAATGCCCTTTAATTCTTTGGAAGACTACAGACAGTCAACATTGTCTGAGGTGCTGTCTGTCTGTGCAGTCACAATCATGCAATGCCTGACCACTGCTGTCACAATCATGCAATGCCTGACCAATTATGCGCACAAGAGGCTCCTCTTTGGTAAGTGACTGTAAACAAACAGAACAATCAGTAGATACAACTTCTCCAATTGTAACATTCATGGAAGACAGACATTTTCTTTCATTCACAACATACAGAAGCTGGCAATTCAAACATTTCTTCTGAGGTGAATACAGCAAAATGAAACAGGTACCACCTGTTAAATGTCTCAGATCAAAGGAACAAATCAAATGCTCTCCTGCAATGCCGTAAACAACTTTTGCATATGCATGAACACACACCCTGCAAGAAACATGAAGGCCAACTTATCCTTATACCTAGACAAATTTGAAATCAGGAAAGGCAAGAAATAGATATGGAATGTGTCTTATTCATTAGGCTGAAAAGGTAGGCCCAGTTTCCAGATGCCAGTTTTACTAAGGATTAAATATTTCAAATTCCCAGTCTTTTAGGAAATCAAAATCTATTTTTTCTATATTTTCTGTCATTTCTAGACAAAGTCATTAACAGGAACAATACAGTGGCGTGTAGATACACACTTCTCCTGCATTTCTGTGAACCAATTTCATGCCTGTAAGAGATGGATTGGTTTAAACAAGAGCTGTTGTGGTTACAGGGAAATAAATATCTGCAGTCACTTCAGCCATAAACTTATTAGATGGTCTCTGTTAAGCCACCAATCCCTCGGCTCCTTACCTGAAGTATAAGGATAATGCTACTGGCCTACTT
Source organism: Sphaerodactylus townsendi (assembly GCF_021028975.2). Lineage (NCBI taxonomy): Eukaryota > Metazoa > Chordata > Lepidosauria > Squamata > Sphaerodactylidae > Sphaerodactylus > Sphaerodactylus townsendi. The sequence continues at coordinate 71,025,945 of NC_059426.1, read as the reverse complement.
TACTAGATATTGCAGGATTATTGAAATAATGTACATTAAGTGTCCTGAATTCTCAGGAAGTATGATGTAGAAATCGCACACTATAAACTTTTGACACTGTTATCTATTGTACAGGGCTAGCAGTTTTAAACGGAAATAGTGTGTAGAAGTCAGCACACACATTCTGACATGCACAAATTACTACCACTGAAAGTATTTATGTAATAAAAAAATGCTATCACTAAGTTTTATCTGCTTACCCAGATACTACTTAAGCATGTATACAAGCTCTTTAAATGATTAACAGTTTTGGACAAATGACAAGCAACTGTTACCCAACTTGTCAAGAATGTGAAGAAGGAAGGAAGAGAAACAAGTCTAGCCTGTCTGACCAGACAGTCCAAATGAAAAAGAAAAAACATATCCTATTAGTTGTACTATTAGACGATAAGTACAGGAGGGACAGAAAGGACCATAGACTATACACCATGAATGGTCCTTCTCCTATGGGGACAGGAGGACATCTTGTTTGGGTAATTTCCACCTTTCCTTTAGGGAGGCAGGAACTGAATTTTCTTTCAATTCCTGTCTTCTCACATGGGAGTCACCCATCTTCAGTTGGATCTTTCCAGAAGCAGTACTTTTCTATTGCTCTGAGTACATAACTGTGATAACTGTGTAATCTTCTTGCAAGAACTGGCATGTAACAATAATTTAGTGAGGAAAAAATCTTTGAAAAATAGGAACAGGAAGCAAAAGGTAAGATAGAAATATAACTTTAACTTCGGTGTACAGGGTGGATGGATGATTATGATTACTAGGATGGGTGAATATGTCCTCTTGTCCCCACAGGTCAGTATCCAATGGTTTATTTATCTGATGGGGCTGGAGGACACCTTGTTTGGGACCTCCCAAAGCAGTGCCCCCCAAATGGATGGGTCATCAATCATTTATCCAACAAATACTGGAGCACCCTTCTGCTGAAGGCTGTCTCTGCAAAGCTAAAAGTGTGCAGCTTGTAGTGTCTAATGGTGGATACACTTGACCATGTAGCTGCCTTGTAGATTTCTTCAATTGTAGCTCGGTTTGAGAGAGAAATGTTGGTAGCCAAGTTTCTGACCAAGAGGGCCGTAATGCCTTGAGGTACTTCCAAATGCTTATAAACCCTTATAGGCTTCTAGGATACATCCTTCAAGGAAGGACTCATGTCAGGGGGACTGATGAATATAAACAGTGAATCCATCTTTCTTATAAACTCTGTTCTAATAATGAAGGTCTTAACCGCTCTCTTGACATTCAAATGTTGCCAAAGCCTTTCCTTGGGATGGCAGGATTGGGGCAGAAGGATGGGAGATTGATCTCCTGGCTAGTATGAAATCAGGAGGCCACCTTAGGTTTAAAGGTGGGGTCAGTCCTCAGGACTACTTATGAAAGATGCAAAAAAAAAAACACAGATAGAGAAAGCTCTTCGCTTTGAGACTTGCCAAGCAGATATGATGGCTATCAAAAAGGGCTACCAAAAAGGACTTTCATCCTTAGCCAATGTAGGGAGATGTCTCTGACAAGCTTCAAGAGAGCTGAAAGAACAGTATGAGGGTTCTTTGATGAAAAATGATGATAGTGGAGGATCCATCTGAGGTATCCCCTGGAGTAATCTCTGAACATGTGGGTGCTTAGAGAGGCATGCCCTGTCATATCTTGGCAACACAGTAGCTAGCACTGCCACTTGTCTCTGCAGGGTCAAGCTTCTGAGACCGGAGTTGCGGCCCTCCTGGAGGAATTCTAACACCAAGAATAGCTTGGGCTTGATGAAATCCACTTTTTTCCTGTTTGCCCAATGGACAAAAGCCTTCCACATGATGTTATAAATGTAGACAGTGGAGGGTTAGCAAGATGCTAAAATGATGGGCATGACCTCTGAAGAGTATCCGAGTTTTGAGAATCGCTGTTGCTCCATCTCCATGCAATGAGAATGAGCCATGGCAGGCAAGAGTAGAAGACTGAGCCCCAACTCAGCATGTCCTATGATACTAGAGTGGTCATTGGAGGGATGACCAACATCTCCTGAAGTGTGCAGAACCATGGTAATCTGGACCAGTGCATGGCCACTATAATGAGTTGGGTCCTCAGCTCCCTGACTCTTTGCAGTAATTTGGGAATGACTGGAATTGGGGGGAAGGCAAATAGGGTTAGTGTCAGAGGCAGGAAAACAATTGAAGATTCTCACATGAGAAGACAGGCAGTGAAAGAAAATTCAGTTCTTGCCTCCTTAAAGAAAGATGTGGGAATAACCCAAACAAGATGTCCTGCCCTGTCAGCAGAAGGGGTAGTAAAAACCTCCTCAGAACCAAGTTAGATACACCCAAATGTTTTCTCACTGCACTGAAACCATTAATAGAACTTCAGAGCAAGCTTATCTTCAACTGGGCAGCAGATGTAAAAGCTCTCCACACATATACTGAAAGAGAAAATATAGCTGAGGTGAGGGGAGTTGAAGAGTTTATATATAAAAATAGATGTGAATAATATAATATAGATGTGAATAATATAAATATAGATGTGAAGAATATACACAGCGCTTGATTGCAGGTGATTACTAGAGATTTGAAAGTGATGAAATCAAGTACAATAATGCTTCCATCCCAAGACTACACTTGAATTTGAACCTTAAAAGGAAATATTCAACATACTTTTAGGCACTTATTCAGGTCTGTAACAGGGGATACTACTTTGTACTTTCAATGCTTATGGATTAACTAGATTATTACACAAAACAAGAAGAGAGTCCACGTGTTATTTTGGATTAACATGGAATAAAAGGGAAAATAAATAAGCCTCCAAATTCCAATTTCTGATGCAGTCAGTTGAACTCACTATTATTATACTCTGTCTCACAAAAATGTGTTAGTAGATTGTATATTCCTCCACCACAGAACTCAACTTGCTGGACTTTCATTATTGCAAAATGCTCCTCCTGGATCCTAGTACCTGCCTAGCCCAGCTTCCCATCCATTTGAAATTTTGATGATAGTCATTCAATGAGCTATAAATGCTTTTGTTTCAAAGTACCATATTCAATGATGCACAAAATAATGGTTTTTACAAGGCAGTGAATAGAAACAAATGATAATTCTCATATTTGTTTGGGACTATATTCTAATGCAGAAGCATACAATTTTCTTAACTGATGCATGTTAACTGGCCATACTAACATCTTTATTTGAGTCAGAGTATAATAATTTTATAATACTTTACAGACACAAGTCCTTCAAAGTGATTTACAATAAATATATCATAAAGCATAAATTAGATTTGGACTACACCTCAAAGATGCAGATGTAGCATATAATAAAAAATTGATCCAAAAGGTGCATTAATATAAACAATTTTATATACGGCAGCTTTATTTCCATATATGCATAGGAAAACAGCAATTATAAAACTAAGTCTACATTGAGGTCCTTAATTTTTTATTATGCAACCTTATAATTATAGACAATATTGGTATTCAGTTAGTTATCTGCAATTTTATCTCAGCATTTAATTACCCTGTTTTGTACATATAGCATAGCTGATGAAAGTTAGGTATGACTAGAATTAAAAGTACTCTGATTATATCACCATGACTGCAGATAACCAAGTACTGAAATGGGACACAGAAGATGAGGTTGTAAAGTTTGTGATGATTAAATGGGCCAGAAATGATAGCAGGAATATACTACTGGAGCAGTAGCCGAGACAATGGAAGAGTGATTTGAAATAAATTATAAATTATAAAATGATATACAGATGGTATTTGATGCAAAAAAATTGCAAAAATATATAATGTATATAGACATACATAAAAATGTATAAAGGTATATCACATAGATGATGGAAATGTCAAAAACACGAGGGATCCTTTTTCATATCTGGTTGTGTACAGAGGTCAAATCCTTTTGGAACATAATTCTAAAACAAATACAAAATGGATTTTGAAAACAGCAATTGTGAAAAAAACTGAACTTTTTTATTGGACTATTGGGAGATGATATCCCAAATCAATACACACTGCTTTTCATGTATTTGCAAAAACGCTGTACGCACAGAAATGGAGAGATAACAAAATACCAACAAAGAAAGATTGGACACTGAAAATCACAGAATTCTCAGAAATGGCAAAACTGACAACTTTACTAAGAGACAGTAACACAGATAACTTTCCACAAAACTGGAAACCTTTTAAGACTATTTATTGAAAACATATGGTAGTAGAGAAATAATTGCACAATTTGAGGTCTAAAAGAAAACAGCAGACTGAATTAGAATATTAATAATGATAGAGTTTGTTGATAAATTGTTTCATTTTAAATATATGCATGAACCTAGAACGGATTAGAATTCAACCATGAGATAGCTGGAAGTCATTATGTGGGTGTATGGTGTTTAGTTATAATTGGCTGTGTTTAGATATTGTCAAATTTGTGTTTTATTTTTTCCTGCGATTTTTGTATTTTATATTTCCATTCTGTACTAATGTAGTTGTGGGTGTGGGTGAGGGAGTGTATAGTGGTATGTGTATTTTTTTCCTTTTATGTGTTGGGAAAATAAAAATGTATTAATAAAATGACTGCACATAACAAAGTCAAAATTCTGTTGGCAGGTTCTGTACCTTTTTCCATGGGAAAATGGCAGTGTGGTTATGTGTTGTCTGGCAGAAGTGAAAGGATCCTGTTTCTGCTGGGCAAAATAGTGCCGTTTCTCAATAAGCATTGAAGAATCATTTTTATGTGCAGCTTTCCTAGTTTATTAAAAATGCAGTTTGTTAAAAAAGCATTTTTAAACAAGTATTGGCAAAACTTGTTTTTTTCCAAATGGAGACATTCCCCTCCATTGAGAAAATGGCCGATGGAGCAGGAGAAATGTCTGAGAAAATGGCTGACAGAGCAGGAGCAGGAGTTTCAAATCCTGTCCCACAACTGTCAGATGATGAGAATGAGGAAATTTTACAAAAATGGGGGGAGGGGACTGTTGGAGTCAGAATGCAGGAGTACAATGTAGAACGCAATCAGCTTGATTTTGCGTTGTAATGAGAGTTGTGAAGTTCTGAGTTGAGCGTGGAGATCTCTCAGAATTACAATTGTTCTCCAGACAACAGCATATATATCATGGGCAATATAAGGCTTAGGGGTGCTGTGTGGTTTCCAGGCTGTATGGCCGTGTTCTAGCAGCATTCTCTCCTGACGTTTTGCCTGCATCTGTGGCTGGCATCTTCAGAGGATCTGAAAGATGATCTTCAGAGGATCTGAAAGATGCCAGCCACAGATGCAGGCGAAATGTCAGGAGAGAATGCTGTTAAAACACGGCCATACAGTCCGGAAACCACACGGCACCCCAGTGATTCCGGACGTGAAAGCCTTCGACAAAATATAAGGCTTTCTTCTCCATGTCCCACATACGCATTCCATCTGGCTCATGTTGTTCTTATACAATGTCTTGTTCAGATCAGTCAAAGACAGCGGTCACTTAGGGGCTATTTCCTAAACCAGGGTTGAGATGGTTGGATTGAAAGAGACTATAAATGGGTCAAATGTGGCTAATCTATGGAATGTCAGAATGATTTCTCCTTGTTTTTAATTTCTCTGTTCCATGAAATGAAGTTGTTTTTATTATAGCAGTAACAAAGCCTTTTGTATTATAGCCTTTACTTGTGGAAGCCTTTACAAAATGCAGTACCCTGAGTAAACTATTATAAACTGAAGTTTATGGGAAACATTTTTTCCCTTTCTCTGCAAGGGGCTTCCAAGAGAAGTGACCAACAGAGGTGGTTTGACATTGCCTTCCTCTGCAGAGTCTCCCTTAGTGGTCTTCCACCTAAGTACTGACCCAGTTTAGCTTCTGAGATCTTTCCTTCTCAGTAGTTATATGTGAATACATGTACACATCTGCATTGTCAACAGGAACTGAGTGTGGCAACTTCTCTTTGCGTTTCAAAAGCATTTCCAAAATTCCCGAAATACTCTCAGTTTCACATCCAGTGCTAATCATCATGGTCATAGTACTGGCAGGTTAATGAATTGTTTCTAAGTGTCACATCAACAATAATTTGGTATCTGTCAAACTACATAAAAGACCACAAACAAAGCATTCCATCACATGGTTAAAAAGCCTCGTGTAATATAAGCCTTTGACTCTGGGTGAATGTGGTAAGGGCTGAGCTTCTCTTTTCTATGGCTTTTCTCCCCATTGTTCAGAGCACGGGCTGAAGACTTCACACACAACCCCACACCCACAGAGTGAAATTCAGCTGCAACTTCAGCCCTTTTGAGTCCCATGGATTCAGTGGAAATGCTTCAACCTTTTCCACTGAAATAAATGAGTACTTAAAAGCACTGAACTTTGACTGGATTGTACCCTCAAATTATATGTATAAAAACTTGACTGGCAGTTTCTGCAACAGTCAATAAAAGCATACTGTCTGGTAAACTTCAAACTGTTATAACAGTTATATCCTTTTCAAACTCTGCAGATAACTCTCCTCGCTATTACTTCAAACTGAATTGCAGAGGGTGGACAATTTGAAGCCAGTCTCAGCAAGTAACCCAGAATGTGTATTCACACATTAGGGAAGAGAGGTCGACTCTCACCATAGAGGAATGTGTGGAAGAAACGGTGAGGTTAACTGGCATATCTTCCAGGCCTATCTACAGGGCTAAGAAGCAATGGCGCACATCAGGCAGAGGAACACTAGGCAAGAAACTTCCTCTCAAATCTGAGACAAAGGAAAGCAATGTGAAGCGTGACAGCTTTTCTCGTGGCGCAATTAGAGGTATTGTACACAAATATTTCTTCAGAAATGAGGTAGATATTTTTTTCTGGATGAGACATGAGTGAAAGCAGGGCACATAGTATCAAAATATTGGTGAGACAAAATTGTCAAGTCAGCTAAGGATGTGATTACCATCAAGAAATGAATCTTTTGGTGGTAGCAGGTAAGCCTCTGCTGCTGGATTGGTCCAATCTTTCTTAATCCTACTCTCAAAGAATTCTGGGACGGGAAAGCACTCAGGTTGGACATCCACATTGGGAATGTACTGTTTACTCCCTTTGGGTTTTGCCTTGATAGGTCTGCATGACTCTGTGGATTCCCCTGTGGGGTCCAGAGCATCCTCTGGATTTTGAAGATCCAATACAGCTATGGTCTTGGTTATTAGGAATGGAAGGTCATCCAGCTTGAAAAACCATGCTACCCGATCATTAAGAGTCAGGAGGATTCTCTTCAGAATCAGAAAAGTGGTTTGGCCATTCCCCCCCCCTCCCCTTCACTCAACTGATCTTCATCAGGGAAGTCTACAGGATTTCGGTGAGAGGGCCTCCTTCCCTCTGAATGGCCCCGAGAGGATGACCTGGACCTCAACCTGATAGGGGAGGGAGATGGTCTCCTGGCTGAAACAGTGGGCAGAGCTACCCGGTTTGAGGACTCCACTGCCTCATTCACTGTTCTGGCCAGCAATGCTACAAAGTTGTTAGGGGAAAACTCTTGCCAGCCCTGGCCAGTGACTTCGGCAATGCTACTCGCGCCTGGCTCATCTCTTTCCCTACTTCCCTAGGTCCAGGTGGATCTTGCCTGAACACTCTACATTCCTGGTGTTGGCGCTCGGGTCAGGGGATCGCAGCTGCAGCTTGTGCTCCGTCGGTGCTTCGTCCCGGGGCGTCCTTGCAGTGCTGCTGCTGATCATGCCTTTTCTTCCTCGTCAGAGCCAGGTTGCTCTGGCTTCAGTTGGCCGAATGGCCTCCAGCACCCTTCTTGCTCCATCCCCAGTTTCACTGGGCCTGGTTGCTCTGTCCTCCGCCGGGTGCGGGCTGGTTGCTCTGCCCTCCTTTTGACAGAGGATGGTTGCTTTGCCCTCCTTTGGGAATAGGATGGTTGCTCTGCCCTCAAACAGTCATGTGGCCTCCTTGGACTCAGTTGCTCTGCCCTCCGGAGGCTTGGTTGCCCAGACCTCAGTTAGCTAAGCGGCCTCCTCAGGGGGAATCGTTATCGTACTCCCAGTCAGCCATGTGGCTTCCTGAGGGGGAAATTCATTTTCGGGCAGCGACTGTCCTGATGGCTTCCGCAGCGCCCCTAGAAAACTGCTCCTTCTGAAGAGAAAATGGGGCAGCCGTTCTGCTGTCTCAGTAGAAAAGTTGCCAAAATTTTCTAAGAATCTTACCTGTCTTCTATCCTCTTAAGCAGACTCCAAAAAAGGGGAGGGTAGACAAGACTGAAGAAGCCATGAAAGACTAAACACACAGACTAAAGAGGACTAGAATAACAAGATAAATCACAAAAGCTAAGGAGCCGGTCAAGGTCTGTGCACTCCCAAATGAGGCAGGAAAAATACTGGCTTAAAATGGAGTCCACTGGCAAGACAGGAAGTTAGAAAAAAAATAGTTCTTGCCTGCCAAAGAACGGGGTATGAAACACCCATCAAGATGTCCTCCGCCTCCAAGAGAACCATCAGGACATGGCTAATGCAGGGGATCTCTTGGGAGCTCGATCAAGTTAAGCTTGAGTTGTTTTGGTGCAACGAGAAAAGCAGATTCATTCTGTACCAAACAGACAAGATGGACATCGTCGGGGCATCAAATGCTTCGCCTCCCTCCATACCACACAGAACTGAACCCCACTGAGTTGACGTGCAGTTGTAGTAAAAGCCGCTGCTTAATGTTTATTTAATCCAATTTGATATTACTGATTTTATTGTGTGCTCTATTTCTATGTTTTGTTCACCGCCCTGAGCCCTTCGAGGGAGGGCGGTTTATAAATACAACAACAACAACAACAACAACAACAACAATAATGTAGCACTTAATAAACTGAATGAGGTTAAGAATTTATTAGAGGAAGGAGTGTGTGCAGTAATCCCAGAGATGTGGAGTTTCATCCAGCATGTGATCAAGAAGCAGAAGCAGTTCTGGGATCTTGACTTTCTTCCAGAAAACCATGAAAAGCCCTCACTAAGATCCCTTTGGGGTCAGATTCAAAGAGCGATTCCTCCAACAGCAAAGATATTTATGAATGAATGCTTGTTGTTTGTGTTAATAAATGAATGTTTTGTTAATAAGCTTGCTTCTGTTATGAATAGAAACATGTTATATATTAAATTCACTGCCTTCTCCAACAGTGGGGACCCAAGATGGTTCACATTATAGAACCACAAAGTTGGAACAGACCCCAAGAGCCATCAAGTCCAACCCCCTGCAATGCAGGAACACACAATCAAACACACATCATTCTCCTCCATTTTAGCCTTATAACAACCCAGAGGTGTAGCTCCAAGGGGATGGGGTGCATGATGCACTGGGTACGCGTCTTGTGGGGGCGTGGCGGGGGCGTTCCGGGGCAGGGGCTGCACCAGTGCACTGGGCGCTTTTCCCCCTTGCTACGCTTCTGTAACAATCCTGTTACATTAGGGTGAGAGAATGTAACTGGCCCAAGGTCACCTAGTGAGCTTCAATGGTACAACTGGGAATTCAAACTTGGATCTCCCACTTTGTTGTCCAACACTCGATGGAAGATTAGAGCAAAGCAGGGAGGGAACCCTGCACATAGGATGATTAATGAATGTTGCATGAATTCTGTCTGAAATCCTGGATAGCTGCTGCAGGTCTGAGTAGGCAATACTTGATGAATCAATAAGCTGATTCACTTTTGGGGGAGATGATGACGAAACCAAATCATTTATGTTCCCCATACTGTGCACAATAACACTCATCTTCCTCCTCTCAAATTTTCCCTTAGCAAATTCACGCTCCCCAATAAAGGTTCCTCAACTCAACAGAATCCAGTCTTTGGATTCATTAAGCTGGAGCATTCACACAGGCCTTTCTACATTTAACTGATACTGACTACTCCTCTCTGCTTTGCCACAGGCAGCCCCAAACCTTATTTTTATAGATACTCAGCTTTATGCTATATAAGTTTCTCTAATACTCATTTCAATTACCTTCCCCCAATAATCTCCCCTCATAGACACCGGGGTTTGGGGTATGAATTTACCCTCAACCTACATTATGTGGGCATCCTATTTAATAGTGAATCAAAAAAGAGTGCAATTTTTGTGCAGGCTCTTTGTGCTCATTGCCCCAATCCTCCAAACAACAACATATAAGAGTTACAGCCAATGGAAAATGGCATAGGAACATTAACTGTGCCCTGGGAAGGCGTTTGACAGGATAGCAAAGTTCAGCCCCACAATGGCTCAATTAAAGCTGCCAGTATTTTCATCCAAACTCCTGTATGGCCTGGGACCACATATTTTAATGAATGCCTTCTCCCATATGAACCTACTACCAGTGGTGGGATTCAAATAATTTAACAACTGGTTCAGGTGGTGGGATTCAAATAATTTAACAACTGGTTGTTTACAAGCACCATTTTAACAACCGGTTCTGCTGAAGTGGTGAGAACCTGCGGAAACCCACCACTGTCTACTACCCAGTTCTCCAGTCATCTTTAGAGGCCCGGCTTCAGTTGCCCTGCAACCTAACGCCAAGAAAGGACTTGAGCAAAACTTTGGAACACTGTCTGCAGAGAGATTTGTCTGTTTCCCTCTCTTGGTGTCTTCTGTCACTGGGTGAAGATGTTTGCTTTGTTTGGCAGACCCCCAACAACAATTATAGGCCCACCTCTCTGGTTCTGATATTGTGTTTGAACTGATTTTTTTACCATTTCAAATGCTGTTTTTAACTGTTGAAATGTTTTAATGTTTGTCATCTTGTGGACCCTAACTGGACGGAAAGGTGGCATAAAAGTCTGGTAAACAAATAAACCCCATGAACTTCGGGGGGGGGGGGGAGAAACAAGGGTGCCCAAATAATCCACGAGTTAAGTGTTGGTATTAGATGAATGGATAGCTGCACCCCAAATTACCATAGAAGTAATGACCTATCATGGGGTTTGCAGGTCACAACCATACGACTTCCCCAATTCCCATAGCTGACTTTAATTATCCTGGTGTACATCAGATTACATATCCTGGCAGACATTTGCACTGTGGTTTCCCCTCTGCAGTCAGTATACTTATGTTATGCAAAAGATGCAAGTCCAAGTAGTCTCATGTTGCATCCCTTTGTTTTTCAGCTGCCTGTTACTGGACACCTACAGAATCGTTAGATTCTGTTTCCCGAGGGAGGAGGGCACGTAGAATATTAATTCATCTCTGATGAATCCTTGTTTGAAATTAACACTGTTGAAATCACTGAAGCAAAACTGAAGTGTGCCTTTAAATAAAGAAGGCTCTTAATTCAGGGTTGGGGTGACATGGTGGGTAAAAGCAAACACAGGTTAAAATAATAAAATACTATATAAATAGAAACCAACAATATCCAAAGCATATTTGTTCAAGGCAGCAGTGTCAGAGATTTGACTATAGTTCATAGCAAATGTTTGATGAGAGGCAGTGTATATGATTATTTGCCCTCTTTTACCTTCTTGCAGGGAATGCCAGAGAGGTAACCCTGTTCCTCTTGCCATTTGAAATCCTGCATGGCTTGCTGTATCTGTGTGACTCTTTAACAGTTGCTTGTAGGGTTGGTCTATCTCCCATTAAGAAGCTTTTGGCACACCCCTACCGAATGCTGCTTAATAGGAGGTAGGCCACCCCCACCCCCAAGTGAAATTTCTTAATTTTCAATGCTAATACAATTTTATCTGGCTTTATATTCGAGGCCAAGTACATACATTCATAATTCTTTAACCTGTTTTTGTATTTCTCTTCATTCCTCAAAACAGAATGAGGACAGAGAACCCTATTTAAGGGATGTAGCCTGGCCTTTGAATGATAATCCATTTCTTACAATCTCACCCTAACAAGGAGAATGACACCAATATGACCTTAGTCCTGCACTAGAGTTAGTAATGGTGCATCAGCATTACATGATAGGTGAAATGATTAACCATGCTAAGGTATATATAGCTGTCTCACATAAGGCCCTCAGTGGCTCAGATGGTAACAGATGGGAAGGAAATGGGCTGTTGGATACTTACCATAAAAGATTCTTTTCTTTGGAAGACAAGACATTTTGTATGGATGATTCCCACCCTTTTGTTCAGGGAGGCAGGAACTAGCATCTTGAACTTTCTGTCTCCACCAGAGGGAATCACCACCTTTTAGTTTGGACAACTGCGCAAGCAGTTTGCTCATTATCTAGATGAGAACACTATAACCATTATTATTAAAGCTTCACATATTTGAATGATGAAACAATAGTAGAGACAGAAAGCACAAGAATTTACAGAAATTTTAGACAGTAGTATCTGTTCTGCTATATAATGATGTGAGGTGGTAGTAGAATATATGTGCATAGACAATGTCTTTGGGAGGGTCAAGATGTCCCCCTGTTCTCAGAGGAGAAGGACCTTTCACAGTAAATATCCAATGGTCCATTCTCCTTCTGAGGCAGGTGGACATCTTGTATGGAACCTTCCAGAGAAATGTCCCTAAACAAGGGTGAGACATTGTCTGGTGTCTAAAATGTGTTGTGATGCTCTCCTACCAATGGCTGCTGCAGCAGAACTATATAGATCTAATTTATAGTGACTGGCGGATGTGGAAGGCTAGATCAGTTGCAACCTTACAGATCTCCTCTGCGGAGGCATTCCTGGATAATGAAACAAGTAGCTGAATTGTGGACAGAGTAAGATCAGGGGAAACCGTCAGCTTCAGAGCCGCATATGTTTCTAAAATGCAAGCCTTGAGGGTGGGTTCATCACAGCCTTAGACGTGGTTTTTCCCTCGTCTGGAGAACTTATGGATATAAGAGACAGCTCAACTATCTGATATGGCAAGTTCTAGTGATAGGCCTTCAGGACAGGTCTAACACCCAAGGTGTGTGTCACCCCTTTCTTTCAGATGAGATGGTTTAGGATATAATGATGGTAGACACATTTCCTAGTTCAGGTGAAATCTAGAGTTGATTTTGGGTTTGAAGTTAGGATGAACCCTTATAACAATCTTCTGTTTGTGGGAGATGCATAAGGCCTTGAACTCCAAAATTTTCTAGGCAGATGTTATTGCCATCCTTCATTTGTAACCACTTTAAGGGTATGCCTTTGATCAGTTCAAATAAAGGTTTCATAAGAACTGAGAACATCATGTGGACAGTCATTGAATATGCTCGTGTCTTGATAAAGATAAAGCCTAGGGATGATACTGGATCCAGCTTTATTTCTGAAGAAGCAAGCTAGCCCAGTTGCAAAAACAGCATTCTATTAATTTCACTTAGCTCAGAAAATGTCCTGCTATTTTGATTCAGCTGATACAATGTGAATCCATTGTATGGTGTCCATAAGGCTAGACCAGGGGTAGGGAACCTGCGGCTCGAGAGCCGCATGCGGCTCTTCTGCCCTTGCACTGTGGCTCCACGAGCCGAGCAACCGGCTTCATCCTTGCCTGCCCTGCAGGCAGCAGGGCGGGCACACAAACTGCCTGCGGACGGCTGGGCCGCGCCGTGGGCTTCCCCTCTCACCCGTCCCGTTGGGGCGGGGCGGGCACTTTCCTGGCGGACAGCAAGGTTGAGCCGCCGGCTTCATCCTTGCCCGCCCTGCAGGCAGCAGGGCGGGCGCACCAATTACCTGCGGACGGCTGCGCTGCGCCGCAGGCTTCCCCTCTCGCCCGCCCCATTAGAGTGGGGCGGGCGCTTTCCCGGCGGATGGCGAGGCCGAGCAGCTGGCTTCATCCTTGCCCGCCCTGCAGGCAGCAGGGCAGGCGCACCAATTGCCCGTGGCCGGCTGGGCAGTGCCACGGGCTTCCCCTCTCGCCCACCCCGTTCGAGCGGGGCAGGCGCTTTCCCGGCCAAGCCACTGGCCCCATCCTTGCCCGCCCTGCAGGCAGCAGGGCGGGCGCATCCATGTGCTTCTCAGAATGAGTGGAGTAAAAGGTAAAAAACCCCAAAATATACAGTGTTATCTTTATTTTAAATGTCAAAAATTATTTGCGGCTCCAAGTGTTTTCTTTTCCCGTGGAAAACAGGTCCAAATGGCTCTTTGAGTGTTAAAGGTTCCCTACCCCTGGGCTAGACTATTGTAATGCACTCTACATGGTTCTCACGAAAAGACAACCCAGCAATTCCAGTTGGTACTAAGCACTGTGACTTGGAACAATAAGCAGAACGTTCACATCATTCTCATTTTTCAGACACTTTAATTGCTGCTGTTCAGTTATCAGGTTCAGTTCAACCCCTTAATGTCACTGGACTATATATTTGCAGCACTGCCTCTTCTGCTAATTCTGTGTGACAGCTGAGCTCATTCTTCTTTGAAAGTGCCACCCTACAAAATAGTTAAAGCAGCAACTGCCTGCTCGCGCACATTCTCTAAGGTGGTTCTCATGTTGCATAATGGTCTGTGGGAAGCTATCAGGAAGACCACCATATTCCAACATTTTGCAGAATGTGTATAATATATCAGGATGGCATTCTTACAAAGAGACTAGAACTATAGTATGATGTATTGTCGAATGGTTTCACGGCCGGATTCAACAGGGTGTGGTGGGTTTTCCGGGCTGTGTGGCCTTGGTCTGGTGGATCTTGTTCCTAATGTTTCGCCTGCATCTATGGCTGGCATCTTCAGAGGTTATCACAGAGGGAAGTCTGTTACAGTCTGGACACAGGGTGTAACCAACTTCCTTCTGTGATACACCTCTGAAGATGCCAGCCCAAGATGCAGATGAAATGTTAGGAACAAGATCCACCAGACCACAGCCACACAGCCCGGAAAACCCACCACAACCAGTATAGCGTGATGGATCAGTTCAGTAGGTTCTGTAAGAGGCAGTATTACAGTACATGCAATGTTTATTTTATATATTAATCCCCCCACCCTTCACTAAAATTTAATATCTTCTACCTATAGATCTTTAGTATAATATGTCAAACTTTACACAATATTGTCTTAGTTCATCTACACTGCCAACAGGTTTTTGTTTGTTTGCACTTCTTGCACTGCTTTCAATTCTTTAGTCCTAGCCTACATTATTATGTTCATTAGTTATCCATGACTATAAATTAAATGAATAATACAGAACCATTAGCCTTTACCATTTATCGTGCTTCCTTTTATAATGTAAAGCATGACATGGTGTAAGAAAGAACTGGTAAATCTGCCTAACTTAGTGCTGCTGGGTCTTTGGTAATACTATTTTCTATGTAGCCAACAGTAATAAGGCACTGCCCCTTGTAGGAGCCAATGTTGACCTGACCAAGAAAGAACAGTGATGATCATGGAGTGGGCCTGGTATGACAGCATGGAATGCACCAGAATGGGATGTACTGGGTACACAGTATGTTCTGGGGTATGACAGTCATATCATGCTGCACTGCTCCAGCCCCCCATGGCTACATGTCAGTCCATTCCTCATTAGCCACTCTGCATAGCCACACAACCACTTCAAACAACTACTCTGCCTTGTTCTCACTTGGCCCTTTCTATTTCCTATAGCAAGATGGCCCCAGTGCTGCTTCTATTTAGTTCAAATCAGTGAATGACAATGAAAGTATAATAAGTACAATGTGACTGTGACTTTCAGTACTTCAGGATGGCTCAGAGCAAGGTTATCTATGTATACCGAGTGGCTGTGGGTGCGATGAGAGGACAAAGCACCCTTGCACGTGTGCAGTCAGTACCATAGATGCTATTTTTTAAAAAAATACTAACTTTCAAATCAATAAAAGATGTTACTTTTGCAGCTAAACAAAGGTAGCTATTGATATTACGTATCTTATGCTACAAATTTAATACAATGCCATTAACACCCCATGTGAGAGGGTTGTGATTTTGTTTTTAAACAAACATTTCTGTCTTGGGGTAAAATCCAATGTGGGGGGAAATACTAAGCTCAGAATTCCTATCATTAGGTGACACTGTAGTCACATGTGTCAGGGCAGATATCAACATTAATTCATAAAATACAGGTAGAACCTTGAGATCAGAAAACATAAAGATGGCAGGGAGGTTTCAAAAGTCCTTTTCATAGAAAAGCCTGAGCTCAGGACCCAGCGGGTTTCCCTTTTGAAGGCACCAGTGTAATACCCTAATCTGCTTTGCTGCTGGGAGTTTAATCCCAGATTTAGGACAGCATCTGTCCCTCTTCCCCATTCAGAGCAGTCGTGATCAACAGATGGATTTAGGCTGCAGAAACACAAAGCCAGGAAGGGAAATGCTCGACTACAAGCCAACTAAATGACAGTGGACTCTGAACCTACTGGAAAAGTCTTAGGGAGACATTCTCAATTAGCAAAGGGTGAACGAGGCCCCCTTCCCCATATTATCTCTCCAACCAGGGCTTATTTTCAAAATACCCATAAGGATGCAAACGCCATTTTCCCCCTCTTCTTGTGTTTGTGGGTCAGTGGGAGCACTGGCTTAATCTCCAATTCAGGGCAATGAGAGGCTGAAGCAGCAGCTAAAAACTGAGTCAACAATCTCAGCCTACTGGCACCAGGCCTGCTAATGAAAATCATTACAAGAATGAAAGAGTGGTGGATGGAAGAAGGGAGTCTGACTTTAGCATATTCTGAACAGCAGCATCCAGCAACACAAACAACCATGCGGGAAAGTCAGAAAGTAAAATACTTAGCAAATTATCTGAAAAGACTGCACAGGATACAAAAAAGTCTTTGTGTGAGTAAAGTAAAGAAACTGTCTTGGGTAAATAAAAGGAAAGATATGGAATGTTTTGCCATTAAACTAAGGAAACCCCCGTCAGTCTAGCAATCAGTTCATCTTTTCTTCATGTCCAAGTATCTTATCACTATCTAGTCTGAGTATCTGGTCACTTATTAGACATGCAAATATCATTATTATTTGGTTATGTATAGTCTGCCTTTCTCTCTGAGGCTCAAGGCTGATATCTTAAAAACCATTGCCACTTTAAAAATCCAGAGAAAGCAGTTTGAAGACTAGATAAGCCCCTGTGGAATTAAAAACCTCTGGAAATTGAGATCGCTGGCAAGATATGCCAAAAGGAGCTTGATGTTGTTGCTGATCAAGCTGCATCCAGAATAAAATATTTGGATTCTTTTTAAAGGAACTGTTCTGTGTATACATGGTAGAACAAATATCTAAAAGATTTGCTTCCAGGTTTACACAAAGCAGAAAGAGGCAAATATAGCAAATGGGTAACTGTGTCTGCTAGCCTTGCCATCCGCTTTTCAGATGAAGTGCTCTATGAGAAGAAAACAAAAGAAAGGTGGTTGCAAATGAACGGTGGCCCGTGTATTAAAGTGCTGAATGCCTCACCCTAGTGGAGGAGGCAATGTTTTGGGAGGTGTTTCAGCAGGAGCTATCAAGGCTTAACCCAGTAATTAACCCAACTTATTTATCACTCTCTCCTTACAGACATCATCATGCCAGCATCCAGGTCAGACTCCCTCCCAAAAATCTAATGACACAGGTATGCCCAATCCACTTTCACATTTTCCTTTCTGCAACAAAATGGAAGGTGAGAAAACATGACTCTTTTACAGCTCTACTCCCATTAGTGAATTTTCCAGGCCTCCAGCTATGCCAGTGACATTCCAAACCTATTGCAGAGGTAGTAGAGAGCACTTAGGAGAAAGACTATACAGCTTATTCATCAGGGATGTACAACACCTAAAATGCATTCCTCATTATGGCAGTTACAGTCAGTTATATTTATGCTGAATTGATGTATTATATACAATCCTATGTACAAAATAGGAACAGTTACTTTATCAGTCTTTTGAACAAAATTAGATTTTAGCAGAGCCTCCCAAGACCGACATTTTTTCCCTGGATATACATTTTCATGAATCAAAGCTCACTTCAACAGATGCAGTCTCTGCCACTCAATTTCCTAAGTTCCATGTAATATAACCAACTTCTATTTTGATTTTGCTCATGGGTCTCTCTCTCTCTTCAACCATTCTACAGGCTTAGAATAGCCTATATACTTGCAAAATATTTAAGTGAGAAACACGCCGATTGACATGAAAAGACCTATGGGCAGGAATCACAAGGATAGCATGACCAGCCACAGAGAAAAAAAAACCTTCAGAAGAACTCCAAAGCACATTTATTATGGGCCAACACATTTCAGTCCAAAAAAATCTGCAGGGTCAAGAAACTTTTAAAGTCTCTAAAAACACAGATTTCGCATTAGAAAGCTATCCTGTGATGTCACCCTTCTTCCAAGAAGCTCATGTTACAGTGCAAAGTATTCCCCTCTCTTCTATCTAATCATAACACTGAGAAGCAGATCAGGCTAAGAAAGTAGGTGATTTCTGAAATTGTCACTGATGGCAGGTTTAATTCATTACTCTCCCAAGTCAGACTGACATTTTTTCATCTGGAGGGCCGCGAGTTTGACACTTATGGTCTAGATATATACACACTGATAAAATCTTTGGGGAGGGGCAGTTTCTCAAAACGATACAACTGAATCTCCAGAAAATGATCAGGGGCTGATCAGGGTAGGATTCAGTTCAAAACTGGCTGAATTGTGTTTGCAATAGTTGCAGATATCGGTCTTGCTACACAATGGCATCTATGATTGCTGAAGCAATTCTCCCTTTTATTTCTTTTTGAACCTGCATACCCAGAATAGTATCAAACTGCTTGTGCTTGATCACTTTTGTTCAAATACCTCAATTTTCTGTGTCTAATTTTAACATTTATCTGCTGCTTACTGAAATACAGCCCATGAAAGGTTCTGGGCTGTATTTCAATAAGAAGGTTAGAAAAAACACTCCAGCTTTCCCTCTTGCCCTGGTGGTGATAAATTTTCATTTTGTACCACACTGAACAAGCTACAGTTTAAGGTCTAAGATTAAAAAGAGCCTCTAAATACAAGACAGTGGATAAAAATTACCTAAAAATAATGCTACAGAGCCTCTAAAACTTGTCATAGTATAGGTCTGAAGCATGTCTTAACATAGTCCTAGCTATACTACTACTAAACACTACAAATCCTTTTCCAAGAAACACAAGATCTTTGTGACGTACCCCTTTCTATAATCTGATGTTTCCTGAGAGTCCAATTTTTTAACCTAAATGAGCTGCCACCAAATGTGACATGTCCTTCTCTCTAGCTCCTTTTCTCTAATTATATGTTTAATTTTGTAGGCTGCCACCAGGAATAAAATTCCAAAAACCTCTTTATTTCCCCCCTTTATTCTATTCCTTCTCATGGTACTAAGGAAAAATCAGGTGGGAGTTCCAATATTTCACTGAACAAAAATAAGATTTTATTTACAATAGGTTGGTAACTGAAAGGTTCCAAACAAATTATTTTCAAAGGTTAAAATATATATAACTGAGGCACCAGTGACTTTATATAACTTCCAGTCAGCATGTAGTCACTCTGACCCTTTTCACTCTTATACAGCTTCTGTCTCTGGTCTGACACTTTCTCCTCAGAAAGAGTTTTGACACTCTAACTCTGCACAGCCAAAATTCATCTCACACAGATATGACAGATCTCTTTTCCACCTAGAATCCTTTTCCACACAGAATTCTCTGTGTGTTTCACGCAGCCTCTCAATCTCTCATACAGAGTCCTCCCTTCTCTGTGTTTCAGCACAGACTCTCAGTCGCACACAGAGTTCTCTCTCTGTGTTTCAGCACAGAACTGTTTCCACTCAGAGCTCTCAATCTGACAGTCTCAATCTCTCACACAGTTCTCCCTATCTCTGGCACTCTCCATCTCCACCCCCTTTTATAACTCTTCCACTCCTCACAAAAACCAATCACAGCTCTCCCGCCTTTTATGGCCACTCCCTCTCTCCCTCTCCTATTCAGCACTCAGTTTAAAGACACACAAACGTACAATAAATTCAGTGCAACCTTTAAATCATTTCAATCTTTCTCTCCAACTACTGATATTCTGGTAATTCTAGTAATCAAGCATTTGATCTCCATATACCACCTTGTCAATATCCACAAGTAGTATGACTGCTGTCTAGCCAGATTCTAATTGCAAGAGCTTAGAAGGATCATACTCTCCATCATCATACTTGGGAAGACCCAATTGCAAGTCCCAGTCATCTGAGATCTAGTAGATGATTAATTAATTTTTATTGGATTTTAGCTCTTCTGAATTACTTTGAGAACTAGCATCTCACTGTTTCCACAATCTGTGGAAAAGTTCTACTAGTACACAATCTATGTTTTTAGCATTTTAAACCTCATGAGCTCTAGTCTCACACTGCTGCTCAGTAATGCTTGCAGGAAAAACAGAGGTGGATACAGAAAATGTGCTCTTGTGCAGGACAGCATGCAGTCACCTCGCCTTCACCACAGGGAGCCTTTCTGCAATACCATATCAACAGTATAATAGCTTGGATCACAAGGCTGCACCCCTTCTGCTGCGCAGCTCTTTTCCTCTGACACGAAGTGCTTTTTAGTTCACTAAAACGCACTGGCCTTGTGTTAGCAGAATCTGATGGAACACACTCTGTTGTGGAGGACCGTGATGGATTTACAGCACCCACTTGGAATTAATTCTTCCACTGACAGCTCTCCACCAATCACGGGGAGGCTGGCATCAGTCCAGACTGCTAGCAGTTGCTGACAGTTGCTCTGGCTGAGAATATGGCAAACTGGAAAAAGACCAGGGGTTTTAGGATAGCAGGGTTAGTGAAGAACAGGTTGTACTGGTTGTTTCTCTTGCGTTTTGGTTACATTTATTTGAGTTCTGACAGAGGTGTGAAAATGTTACAAAGTTTCTAAATTGAATGTCTGTCTAAATAAAACCTGCCTACTTTGGTTACCTTTTAAAAAACATTAATATTGTGAGGAGAATGATACTTTCTGAAGCCATCCACAATCTTGGCCAAGTGGATATAAAAAGGGGAGTGGAGTTTTTCTCACTTACTTGAGGAGATGGGTGTTCTCAGCCATAAGGCAGTCAATCTCTCTCTTATTTTTTAAATCCAGAAGAGTGCAGGTTCCCTTTTGGGAAACAGAAATACGGTCCTGCTGGTGGCAGTTTGTCTGTATTGAAGAAATCAAGGGTGGGCTAGGGAAGCTTAGCTGTCCTTGAGGGCAAACAGGTCCATTGCAAATGGGAGCCACCTTCTCCTGTTGTAAGCTGGTTCACTACAAGGACTATCCCTGCATTAGAAGAGGGAATGCTGCAAAAGGGAAGTATGGCTTAGAATTCAAGAAAATTCTTTGTAGTCGACCCACGTGGTCAGCGCAAGAACGAGACGAGACGCGGAGATAACATCTGGTGGAGATCGCCAGCAGCGGGAGCGCGGAGGTCCGTGTTCCTAGCGAATCTCCCGCGTGCTGGTTCCTGGCACCTTTTATTATCATTCTATCGGGGGCGTGTAGAAGGGAGGAACGGAGGGAGTTCCGGGAGAGCGGGAGGTCGGGAGATCATCATGTGATGCATGATCTCACCTGGCTACGTGAGGAGAGGAGCGTAAGCGTCTAAGCCTAATCCTCACCTGGGGGCAAGACCATTGTCCCTGCGGTGACTGAGCCAGATAGTTCATGACCCGCGTGACTCATAATGGGTTGAGGAGTGGGGTGCGGTCGCGACCAGAAGGTCAGTCCGTTGGTGTGCCAACGCTCTACTCTACGGTGCTGCTGGGTCAGCAGTGCATTACTACATCTCCTCCTTACATTTTAGAAAAAAGGGGACCGAATTGCTAAGAGGCTACTAGGGGACGCTTGTCTCCTCCGCTGTCTGGTCGAAGTTGACCGAGCTGCTTGTGCAACATTAGAACTTGGCTGCGAGGTAAGGGAAAGTCGAGGGGCTTCTTACATAGGTTACAGGCACATTAGACATACATTGGAAGCGTAAACAAGATCCGATAATGAGGGCATACAATTAAACCAATGCAGAGCTGTACAATAGCACTTAACCATCCTTCCTCGCAGCCAGCTCCAGAGGGCTGACCACCATTGAGGCAAAACATCATACTTCAGATTAGATACAACTTCCCGTAATTCGCGCACTTTCATATGAATCAATTGGGAATTATCAGAGAGATTAAAGCAACACATATTACGCAGCACATTTTCACAACCTTGGTGATGCAACAACAATAAGTAATCAATAGCTGCACGATTATCTAGGGTCGCTGATTTGTTCCTGCTGCCTCGGAGGCCAGGGCATCCAGGAGACGTGGAGGTAGAGTTGATGGAGTTCGCAGGCACAGGCCAGCCCGGCCAATAGTCTTAGCATTGTAAGAAGCGAGTCCGGGACTCCACTAGGAAGTTGGGCGAGGGAGACGAACTCGGCTCGAGAGGGCAACCGTGACGCTCCGGCAAGAGGGTCGTAGGGCAGAGTGGAGGGCGGCTACTCGGCTCGAGGTGGAGCCTGAGGCAGGGCGACAGGAGGCTTAATTAAGGCAACAGAGAGTCCCGCAGAGCCGAGCAGGGATGTAGTTGAAAGTTCTCTCTCCCGCAAGTCCAGAACCAACCCTTCGAGCAAGATGTTCCTAAACACGGGGAATGTCCGTGTCGCGCAGAAGTTCCAGTTGGCGAACGGTGAATGGGCCGGGTCGGTTCTTTCAGCGCCCGGAGACGCGGGCGCAGGTGTTGGACTTCGTGATTAGCGACAGTCTTGGTGACAAGGGAGAGCCCGGCGGGAGGGTTTGGACTCCATCGGGTCCCCAGTCAGCTCATAGAGTACTTGATGGATGAAGCATTCATAAAGGGGCTTAAGCCAGACTCGCTAGGAAGTCTCCGGGCTTTGCAAGCGGGGAGCAGGCAGGAGCTTAGCAGGCTCCCCGACTCCTGTGTACTGGCCCAGAGCAGAAAGATGAGGCGCTGGCAGCGGCAGCAAACTGCTCCCAGATGTTGGTCTGTAAAGCTCGTCAGGTGGCCATTGCCATCGGTAGGGAGGCAGCAGAGCAGGCAAAGGATGGTGGCTGCCGAAGTTGGCGGTGATGACGCAAAGAGAGCGGCACAGAGGTTCTCGGGCGCCCGGGGTGGCCTTGCTGGCGCAGCAGCTCTTGAAGCTTGGCTGGCGGTTGCTTTGACGCTTCCCCAGGTCATCCGGTCTTTGGACCCGCCTACGCCGGGCCGGCGTTCCTGCTGAGGCTGCTGGGCGGGATCCTTCAGAGAGATGTGTTCCATCTCTGGGATGGGGTTATTCTCCTGGCGCCATTCCATGGGCTGGCCCGTCATGGCGAAGTCGGAACTACAGGAGCCTGTAGGAATAGGGACTGAAACACACCCTTCCCAGGTTATAGGAGGGCGGTCCCGCCAGGCTCGGTTCTAGAGCTGGGTGGCTGAGATCAAGATCGAAGCCTTTTGTTTGAGTTGGGGGGTTTAGAGTTTAATATAAGAAGGCTTGTTTTGCAGCCTGCGTGTCGGTTGCTTTTAATGCAATCCCATTAAAATACTTACCTCTTTCTTTAATTGTTTGACAGGAGGCAGGAGGTAGGCGACCCTGGTGGGAATTGGCTTCAGAGCGTCATCAGGGTGCGTCAAGGGTCCGAGCCTCGAGGGGAGGGGACAGAAGCGGGTCCTGGGGATTGTGGGTATGCATGCTTAATCAGCAACACAAAGGGGCTTTGGAAGGCGCCTTTTGGGGGTGATGGGTGCATCCAGGGAATGAATCAATCAGGCGATTAGAGGCAGATTCCTCGTGACACAAAGAAAAAAGGGGGGGGGTTTTCTTAGCAAGGAGTTGCACTTTACCGCGACCTTGGTATAATGCAGGAAGGCTGGAGTGGCCTTGAAATTTGTGATCGAATTATCTTGGGAGATGCCGCTCACGTAAAACCACTCCTATAAGGCGTTTCGCCAAGCTGCCTTAGAAGTGATGATGGTGCTATGATACCATCACCACTGGGGGGCTTCTGAATTTGATGCGGCAGCCTCCCTTTTAAACTGGGGCCTGTCCTGGCAGTGCCAAGTGTATCAGGACGGGCCCAGATTTTAATCCAGGAGGGCCAGTCAGTCAATTGGCCTCCCACTTTTACTGGTCGAAAAACAGAAGGAGAAGAGAGGGGAGGGGGGGAAACAGTTTCCCACGGAAATTAGAAAGTGAATTCCCCGAAGGCAATAATTTGGATCAATGATCTGCGATGGCCTTACCCATCCCAGACCAAGCTTTGACCTGACTCATAAGGTCCCTTCCCCAGAGATTGACATGGATGTCACTAAACGACATGGGCGGACTGTGAGCTGCCGCCGAAGTCCTGGGCTGTTGACCGTGAGCTACGGATGCTCGTCTTCGGGTTTGTCTCCCCACCCCCCCCAGATGTGCGGGCAAGCCTCGGGTCGGCCACTGGTCGGGCCACCGGCTGCTCTGATAGCCGGCAACATCACGCCGGGTGTCCACCCAGGCCCTTGAACATACATCCTTCTATGGCGAGCTCCAGGTATGGGCGGAGCCTCGATAGGCGTCTCACTGCTGCGATGGTGGTGCGGGCTGCTTCATGTTGGCTGCTGGGGCTTGTAGCCTTTATTGGGTCGGCAGCCGGCAACGATGGGCAAGAGAATCAACTGGCGCAGCTGGCTCCGCAGGCAATTCCTGTGGGATGTTTGTCCAGACCTGGGAGATGGATCGGTCCTGCGCGTGGAGTCGACACTCCGGGACGGCGAACAGTCCCTGTTCAGCGGCAGAGGCTCTTTGGCAGCACTAGCCCAATAGTCCCGTAGGGATGGGCTCGCCATACCTCGCTGGGGCCACAAGAACCTCGCGGGGGAACTTAAAGGAGATAGGCTGGGTGCATCGCGGTGCAGATGCCACGAGTGGGGGGTGGTTTTGGCAGGGGCCTTGGTGTTTGGGTCTGCTCCCCTCAGTACCTCCTCCTTGGTCCCTGGGCTGGGGAGATGCCCGGCGGGAGTTTCCCCGGTCGGCAGTCGTCTAGTGGGAAGCCCTTCTGGCATCGTGGGCACCGGGGTTTTAGGTGGCCTTCTCCTCCTGGGAGGACCCTCCTCCATCGGGTTGTAGGCCCCCCCTCACCGCTGCCTACACTCTTCTGCGTCCGGTCTGCTGCAGTTAAAGCAGTCATCCTCCGAGGCTGCCTCCCGCGTGGAGAGTGCTGGCGGTGAGGCTTGGTGGGCGGAAGATCCGATGTCCCGCGCCTTAAGCATGTCGCTGCCAGTTCAGGATCTTTGCCCAGGCCTGTGATTGCTCTGGCACTGCGGAGGCGCTCTCTTTAGCTGCAGGGCGCATGAGGAGCTCGCTTGGGCCTCTTCTATCTACCTGCCTTTCCTCTGAGCGCCCTGAAGCTCTCCATCTACAAACTCGCATAGGGTCTTTGGGGGTTTTGGCCGATGGTGGAGAAACTCTGGGTTGGCTGGCCTAATTGGGGACTTTGATGCTTACACCTCCAGAGGCGACCGTAAGGGTGGCCCTCAGGCAGGACAATCTGATCGCTGGGGTTTACGAAGCATCAAACCGGTAAAGCTGGAGCGGCTATAGTAGGCGCTACCGAGGCGGCTCCCTCTGCTGATGCATTGCTGGCGGAACTTCGCCTCCCAGATCACAAATTGTGCAGGGCCCAGGAGCATGCGAAAAGGTGGTTTTCCAGTCAGTCCGAACCATTAGGTGATTCTCGCATTGCCTCCAGCATGCCTCTCACGAGGGGCTAGTGATTCCTTTACGCCTCGCATCGCTTTGGCGGAGCTCAGTGAGGGATGTTATAGCTTAAAGGGGATGCGGTACTCGACAACCTGGGCCGAATGACGCCACCCTCCCCTCGGTATCTGTGAAATGGACGGGCATAATGCAAGAATATCGTATCGCTCCTCGGTCAGGGTTTTCCTTTTCTCTGCAGATCGTATACACGCCTGGCGCAGAAGTTTGAAACCCGCCATTACGTGGGGCGCCATCGGAGTGCAGTGGCTTAGGAAAATGAAGGCGAGGGAGGCTGAGCCATGGAGAGTTTGGAAATGGCCAAGGAGCAAGGGGGGCGATACAGGGCGCCCAATTTAGCGGATAGAGAAAATCTCGGGTTGAAATTGAAGGTGAAAGATCGAAGGAGGGCGGCTCTACAGCAAGGGGAGCCATAGGTCTGCAGGCTGATGGCTACATAACATTGTTCCCCACGCCAGTAGCAGCGACATCGGGCGCCGCTGGAGGGGCTCTTGGTCGCGAAGAGTGCTACCGATGTTTTCCTCATAGTCCCAGATTCAATGTCCCCCCCCTCTGGGTACCATGGACATTGAGCTTCAATCTCCTCAACCAATTTAACAGCTCCCTTCTTCAGACCCTGCCGCATTTCGCCACGCCAGCCTGCAGCGTGCTTGTCATAAGCCCTGCTTTGCAAGCCCGGCTTCACCGTGTTCCCACCCAGAGTGTCCTAGGACGCTGCGTGTCTCTGACAGCGCCGGATCCAGAGGACAGGCGATACCCCAAAACGGGTGGTCCCTGGGATGCGCCGATCCAGCGGACTTCGGTACCGCGGCCCTTTCCCAGGCGACGGTGAGCAGGGTGGAGGTTCGAGGATTCCCCTGCCTCGCACCAGCTTGTAATGACTCCACGTGGTCAGCGCAAGAACGACGACGCTGAGATAACATCTGGTGGAGATCGCCAGCAGCGGGAGAGCTGAGGTCCAGGTTCTAGCGAACTCTCCAGCAAGTTGGTTCCTGGCACCTTTTATTATCATTCTATCGGGGCGTAGAAGGGAGGAACGGAGGGGAGTTCCGGGAGACAGGCCTGGAGATCATCATGTGATGCATGATCTCACCTGCCACGTCATGGAGAGGAGCGTAAGCTGCCTGGGGTTTCAATCCTCACCTGGGGGCAAGACCATTGTCCCTGCGCCCGGTGACTGAGCCAGATAGTTCATGACCCGTGACTCATACGGGGTTGAGGAGTGGGGGTGCGGTGCGACCAGAAGGCCGTAGGTCCGTTGGTGTGCCAACGTTCTACTACGGTGCTGCTGGGTCAGCAGTGCATTACTACATTCTTTTTTAGCTCTGAAACAATGAACTGCTGTCTTTGCTGAAACAATACCCTGTCAGAGTTCTTAGATATTAAACACCTTACTATGTCCAACAAATGAAAGATTTATTATTGTGGTTTCCAGCAGACAAATTCCTGGCCCCTAACAAAATTCACAGTCTTGCTTGCTGCAACATTCTAAGGTTCATACTTGCAAAAGAATTAAATAGAAATGAGGTAGTAGAATGATGAAGTATAGAGTACACTGCATCACCTCAGAACTGGTTACTGTTTCCAGGACAAACACACTAAAATCAAATTATCTGAGTGGATATGAAAATACAATTTTGCCAACAACTTTGAAAAGTACAGGTTATACTATCACTACATCATCAATTTCAGAATCTGAAAGTCACAGCAACAAACTTAGATTTGTGTGAAGATTACATTTAACACAAAGCCATAACCAGCTCTAGATATGGCAAAGTCACTTGTTTGATACTAGAGATCTGAAGGCCTGAAGGGAAAACAGCAAAAGTTTAGAACTTTTCCTCCAGAAGTCATTTTTTCCAGATTTTCCAATAGAAAACAGACAAACTAGGAGACTACTGGGGGAAAAAACCTATCGTTTCTCTTTTGGAATGAGAACAATGTTCCTAAGTGCCAGTTTTTCACAGTCTAAACATATAGAATGAAAAAGTTTTCAGAATACAATTTTTTCTGGGAAAAAACTGGGAAATTTGGAGGAGCATTTTTGGAATGAGTGAAATAAGAGAGGTTTTCCTCAAAATGTATAACAGGATTTTTAAAATCTAAGACAAACAAACAGAGGTAATAATAATTCCTATATGTACCAAAAATATATGTAAAATTTTCTATATTGTTTTAAATATAAATAATTTTGGCAACAAAATCTATATCTATAAACGCGAAATACCACTAACTCAAAAACCACCAAACCTTCAAAGTTGAAATTTGGCACACCGGTTCATTATGTGGTTTAGGTGCTCACTAAGAAAGGATTTTTCAAAATATTCAGTTTTACTCAAGTTATTACACATTTATTGTTGAACTCTGGCCATCTGCGCAAACATTCTAAAGGTGACAGTTTTGCTTGCCAAGCTAAAAGATGCAGTACGGGGAGTAAAAATGATTCATTTCACAGGAGATTTTAATGAAGGGTACTTTGACGCTCTACTTCCATGTGTTGAATCGACAAGTTCTGATAATGCCCACCAAACAACAAGCACAATTGAGCCAATGGTGGCCCAACTGGATTCTACCACTGACCTCCTCACCGCATACAAACCTGTTCCTTCTGTTGAAACAGCTAAAAGGAGGAGAGGGATTAAACGCAGAAAATGATTTACAAATTCGATTTAAAAAAGACAACTACAGAAAGCTGCTGCAGAATATGCGAAAAACAACCCAGATGTTCATAAAGAGGCTGTGAAAAAGTATGATGAATGTCACCCCGAAGTTCATAGAGAGGATGTGAAAAAATATTCCTCTAACAACTCTCATGTTAACCAGACTGCTACAGCCAAATACAATAAAAAAAGATTACAAATCAAATTATCACCTTGGACTAAAAAATATTTGTCGGGTTTTGAATATGGATCTCACATTGATTACTGTGGAGACAAAGTGATTGATCTCGGACTATGATCACCCTGTGCTTGATGTCATGCTCTGAAGTGGCGGGATGAGCCCCCAGGAATGTGCTGCAGTGGCATTAAAGTTCAGCTCCCTGCCATTCAACCCTATCCTGAACCTCTTCACAGCCTTCTCACGCATCAGCATCCAATGGCAGAACACTTTCTTTCTGCTTCCCGGAAACACAATGGATGCTTCCAAATGACGTCTTTTGGAGCCCGAGAGGTGAAAGAGAGCAATTTCATGCCAACGTTCAAAGTGCAGGGATGGGTCTACCACAGGATAGGAAGCCTCATGACGGGACCCCATCAGCAGCCGTCATTTCTTCAGATATACTTTGTTGGGGATGATAACAATGAGAGGGACATTCAGAGTGCTCCAGAGTTAGTTCACCTGACAGCTTGGTCATCATTCAACCAGAGAGAAAAACCAAGAATATTGTTTACAGGGAAGTTTTGAGCACTTAATCTGAGGGAGAAATGAAAATTGTTTGTTGAACAAGTTATTAGTATGGCTACGTAGACCACAAAGCTAGGGGTGGTGATTATTTGCCTTTTAATGTTTTATCCTGTGACAGAAACTCATCCTACCGTTTGTAAATAGTTAATAGTGTTTATGAATTCATTACATTTGAAACTTTCATGGTATTTTTATCAGGCAATTTTTATATTTTCACTATGTTTTAGTATTCTCAGTGTTTTTAAAGGATCTTTATTTTTATGAATTCCTTAAATTGCAACCTTTAAGGGTATGTTTATGCCATACGTTTTATATTTTCAGTATTTTTCTAGTATGTATATTTTTATGAATTCATGCCATTTCAAGCTTCAAGGGTAATTTTATCAGGTACGTTTCATATTTTTAGTAGTTTCCAGTAGTTTCAGGTTTTTTGGCATGCAAGGGAAGGGGAGGGAGTGAGGGGTGGCATGAAAGGGAGGGGGGAAGAGGAGGGGGCATTTTTTATAATCTCTGTAGCTAAGCATGGGTATCCTGCTAGTATGCTATATGGTGATTATACTAAAGAGTTAAGTGTTTTCAATGTTATAAAGTTTAGCTTAATATTCAAATATGCTATGGGTGGGATGAGGGGATGAATGATAAAAATAAATGTACTGCCAAAATTAATTTTTTTAATTCAGATGTTACCAATTTATATACAGGGGAAAAACTTTCACGGAATGGCAGGGAAAAAAAGTTATATGGAATGATAAAAGGCCAAGAATTAGATTTAAAGTCCTACAAGATGACAAAATGAAAGGAGGACTACCCATACCCAATATTAGGACGAATGTATAAGTTATTCAGTATGACACAGAAACAAGCAAGTTGAAACATGTATGGTAAAGATGGATGCAAAATTTTGAGAGATAGGACACCTCTTATGACATCTTGTCAGGCCTGCGCTGCTTCTGTTCCTCTCAGCAGGGAGTCCCGTACCACCACCACACGTCTTCCTGGGGCTTGGCTGGGGCCATTCCATGGTCTGAACCTTCTGTTACTTACACATTCTCCAAGGACTGACTCCATTGATCGTGTGCCTGATCCTCATCATCACTGATAAGGGCAGAACTTCAAATCGATTCTGTAGCTTCAAACTCACAGCATGCTACCCGGTTCTCTACTTCTATGTGTCATATTCCTCCAAATGCCCACCTCCTGTGTTTGAGAACTGCCCACCTCAGAGAAATGTCCAGTGTATTCCCCAACAAGTAACGTCTCCTCCACTCTATTTAGGAAACCCTCATTCTTCTCCACGTGTTGAAGAATAGATCCTTGCGCCTCAAGCTACTGAACCTTCTCTTCCAAGAGAGCAACCTACTTGCCTTTGCTGCAGATACAGCTACCCACATCCTCTGGCAAAAAAACAAACATACCACAGCTGCTGCAGGTGATTGCAGCAACTCCCTGTCAATCCATATTTAGGAATCTTAAATAGCAGTCTTAAATAGGCCTCCCTTTCAAAAAGTCTCTCATTAAACTCCTCCACAAAATCAGTGTTAGCCTTGCCTGTTAACCAAGTTCCTGCTTGCTGAGCTCCAGGGACTGAAACCCAGTGGTTGAAGCCTCTACCCCCAATCAAGTCTCCAATTCACCTTCCATTCTCTCCTGAAAGACTGGTTATGATTGATTTAAGAACAACTTCCCAACAACAGAGCCCACCTTTTGCTGTCTATTCTGCTCCATTCTGCTGCCTCTGAGATTACAGATATTATAATTTACTTTACAATATTGTTTAAAATCAGTATTGGATTTAGTAAGTGTTATAGAGGGTATTCTATGATTTCTGTAAAGAATATTAAAGTAAAAGCTGTAGTACCCGTTATTATATTATCATTTACTATTCAAAATGGTTATTGATAGTTTACTGTTTATTATATCACTGTTTGTTTTGTTTATTTATTTATATTTGTATACCGCCCTCCCCAAAGGGTATGTGTGTGTGTATGTGTATGTATATATGTATGTGTGTGTGTATATTCATTCATTCATTCATTCATTCATTCATTCATTCATTCATTCATTCATTCATTCATTCATTCATTCATTCATTCATTCATTCATTCTCTTGAAATGTAATTGCAATTGTCCTGGATGTGGTTGTTAATTCTTTTCTGTACCTTGACCAGAGGCGTAGCTGGGCCAGAGTGCGCCCAGTGCACACTCTGGCTTTTTCGCACCCCCCCCCCCCTTACTTTAGCAAACCGAGCAGGCTGGAGAAAAGGCCTGCCTGTTCCCTTCCAGGCTGCAAACGACCTGGTGGGAACTACATTTCCCAGAGTCTCCTGGAAGGGAACACAGGCAGGCCTCCTCTGGAGCCTGCTCCATTTGTTAAAGTAAGTGTGGGGCGGGTGTCGCAGGGGTGAGCTGAGCAGCCGACCAATGAGGGGGGAGGGGTTGAGGGGAATTTTCTGCTCCCCACATGACCCAAAGCTGTGCGCCCAGTGCATGGCGCCCCCCCGCCCCCTCGTAGCCCCGCCACTGACCTTGACTCTTTTCTATTCTGTTCCATTTTTTAAAATTAAAAATACATTCGACACCACCAGCATCAAAGGAAAAGAATTAAAAGTTAGATGAAACTGGGCAATATAAAGTGAAAAAAGAAAGCCTAGGAACACTACTAGTGTACAGATCTATCAAAAAACATCTGCATTTTTAGAGACAAGTGAACTAGGAGACTTTCTTCTGCCTTCGAAGTAGTCAGATTAGCCCTGCCACCAGGTCTGACAACAGAAATCATCCCTCACTCAAAGATGTCTTCCTCCACTGAATGAGAAAAGAATTAGCAAGGACTTGTGTGACATGTGCTGCTAAGAACCTCAGCCTAATCTGTCATAAGATGACCTGCTCAAATTTCTGGCCTTAAGGCAAACTAGCACATCTACCAACTTCCATTTTGTATGGCGCAAAAAGCAATCTTGGCCAACTAAGAGACCAAACTGACTTTGTTTAATTCTTTTCTTACAGGAAATCTAATACATTTGGGGTTAATCATGGCTGAATAGCATAACCTTGTCACTCCCTCAACAAAGGGAGAAGGGCTCATCTTGGGCATCATGATAAAATTGGAGGATTGTATTTAAAGTATAGCCTGCAACCAAGGACAATTCTCCATCTTTTCCAACTTCTGGAGAACAGAAGTGGCTTGTCCATGTCATATTTTCATTCAGAAGTGCAGATCCAAGTTAGGAGTAAATCATCTACTTGACAGCTTCAAGCTCAGAAGGAACTTGGGAATCATTCTTGAAATCATGCTATTCTTCAGAAAAGCCAGGTGAACCACCGAAGAACAGTATGTCTGCAGAAATGATCCAGCAAAAATGCTCACCATGGCAAGAAAGACAAACAAATATTACGCCACATTTTCCCAGGGTATTAAAAGCTGTACAACAACATTTATAACCTATACTTTCAACTGGTGACTTTTTAAAAAAGTTCCCAATTGAATCTGACCAGTCAGACTATATATGAAGTTTAATTAACAATGCATTTTCCCCTGCAATGGGTTTTACTGGGGCCGTAGTGCACCCACCTTCCCGAAACTCAACACTTCCCACATGCCTGGTTCTAAGTCTGTGGCTTGGGGTGGGGTGGGAGAAGGTTGGAAATGGGTGGGTTGGGATTGAAAAGGTAGAATAGAAAGACTTGAGGTAGGGAAAACTGGGAGTGTATTGGCGGGCCTAGTGGAGCAGCGGGTGCCAAGGAGTTGCTGCTCCCTCAGCCAGGCTGGGCTTTTGGGGGTTGTGTGAGGGTGAGGTGAACAGGGAGGGTGCTGATGGGCCCAGCAACCTTGCTCCTGGATCGGGGGAAGACAGGCAGGCGAGTGGATGGAATGTCAGGGGAAGGTAGGCAAGTGAGTTGATGGAATGTTACCCACCAATAGGCAAGCAGGACCAATGGGCAAGCAGGACTCATTGGTGGAGGGTTCGTCTTTGTGACATTCCATCCCTTAGCAAATTATATGTTAGGATTTCAAAACTGAAATATACAAGAAGTGTAAGATCTGATGGATTCTCCCAATATTTCTGTTTTTACTTTACAACAGGCCTGGTGGGCTCTAAGATGTAACAGAGGAGTGACACAATAGGATGGGTACATAGGGTTACATGGCAAACCGCCCTCTACCATTTTCTTGATCTAACACACACAAGCCACAAATTGAGGTTTGGGGAGATACATCCCAATTTTTCCAGAAGCCTACAATATACCATGAAGAGAGATATGCCTACGATTCAGTTCTATGCCTATTATTCAGGTACAGTTCTATGCCTATGATTCAGGTACAGACTAAATGAATACCTACTGGCTTGCCGAAGTTCTAAAGTTGAGCAACATACACTATATAACTACTGTTCTGCAGAACTTTGCTCAAAGGAGATTAAATTATCTTTGTGAAACAGGAAATATTTCTTACCTTGGTTAGCTTTTCTCTCAACACAGACAAGAAAACCCACTACTAATTATATTTAAGCTTAGTCACATAATCTTAACGCTTCTTCTAATTAAATCCATAAATTAAAATACTCTTCTTGGCCTGGGAACGTAATTCTTAGTCCAAGGACCTGATGAGCCAATCGGAAGTTATGCTTGT
Organism: Sphaerodactylus townsendi; assembly: GCF_021028975.2. Taxonomy (NCBI): domain Eukaryota; kingdom Metazoa; phylum Chordata; class Lepidosauria; order Squamata; family Sphaerodactylidae; genus Sphaerodactylus; species Sphaerodactylus townsendi. The sequence goes on along the minus strand of NC_059426.1, from coordinate 70,992,384 downwards.
GCAATGTAACGATGCAATACAAGATTAACTTGAGTAATGAAATTGCAAAACTTCAAAAGGTAAACTCACATCGAATGAACACTAGTTTATGGTCAATTTCTCACCACAAGAAGAGAAATGTAATCAAACACTACTTCTTCATCCACTTGCATTTATTTTAGCCCCTGTATCAATGCTGTAACTCTTCCAGAAATACACATTTTAAAGTGAACGCCACATTTCATCACTGCAATAAAAACACACATGCATCCAAACCGTCCTGCAGGAAGAGGTTTGAAACAAGTATTGGCTTGGATTTGTACAAGAATTGAGATCTCTGCAATGTGTAGTCTGAGGTTTACCATATTATTTTCTCCCTGAAGGAGAAAATCGATGACACTAGTTCATAAAAGAGAAACAGTTTGGGAATATTTTAATTAAGTTTCTTCACCTATGGGTAAGGCAGGCATACATATAAAATGCAAATACTGTAACAGAAAAATGTAAGGCCGAATGAAACTGAGATAATTATGAAATTATTGAGAGCTATGTATTTTAATAGTATAACCAAATCAGTAATTTCTGAAATTATACAATTAATCTAAAAATGCAACCTTCATCTGTTTGTAACTATTAACATTATACCAGCAAGAATGAGTCTTTAAGTAGAAAACCATTATTTAAATCAAGCTGTACTGATTAGTGATTTAAATCATGATTTAAATCACAATTTGAATTGATTTGATTTAAATCAAATCCACCTTGCAGGAAAATTATACAATTCCCAGCAAGGCAAATAGTTTAGATATGCATGCTTATCAAGCAGCATAAGTTGGAACTGTCCGCAGAAAGAAGAGCTTCTCCTTACCCAACAGATGGTACAGGGCAACCAAGTTGTACCCTGAATATAAAAATTGGCTCAGCTAACTTTATTTTTTTCTCTCAAGGACATATCTGAAATAATGTATTATTGTTCATACTTCTACACCTGCACCTACACATCTGTGAAAATGCAGCTTATAAATAAGTCTATAAACATGAAGGCTAGACCTGAATCTTCCAAAACCATGGGAGACAGAATTCTGAAGTCTGCTTCTAAGGTAATGTTTAACCAAATACTACAGAGCAGAGAGAGACCACCGCAAATCATTTTGAATATTATTTAAATCATGAGACTTTGATCTTCAGATTTCATCTGAAACTGTAAATAGTAGGGTAGTCAATTTTAGCTGACCTACAAACATTGTATGTTCCAGTAAATGGCCATTTCAACAGATTTAAATTACAAACACAAAAACTAGTGTTTTAAATGTACAGACATTTCCCCTGCTTGTGTACAGTACTGCAATATACAATGGAGGAAAACCTCAGCTCCCTGATGCATGCTTGTTAAAGTGAGAATAAAGGCTTAAACATTAGTTGGGTAAGTATATTGTAGGATAAACTGTCCTTGTTAAAACTATCATGTGACTCATCCCCAATAATACATTTTAAAACTGATTCTGCTGCTAAACTTTTTCTTCCCTATGGACTTCCCTGCCTTGACCTTGCCTTGCCTTGCGCTGCTATCGCATCGCCTGCCTTGCCTTGCATACTTGCTTATCGCGACGCTATCGCGGTTTAGTATCAGAGATATTTCCTTTCACTGACTGCTTACATTCAGTGACAGAAACACTCTCCTGTACAACGAAGAAAATACTTCTAATAGCCATTGTGACAGTCAGGTGCATATTCTAGAGTAGACAAAGGTTGCTGATCAACACCAGTGATAGATGTCATATGCATAAATCAGAAAATCAGTTTTTCTGCACATAACCCTGAACACCCTTGCTCTGCAAAGAAAAGCTGAACAGGAGTTTTTAGTTTAGAAAAAGATGGAATGAGGAGTTTATAAAATTATAATGGTATAAAAAGAACAAAATGTGTTCCTCTCATTCTGGGTCTAATAACTTAAAGACAGTACATTTGGAGCAGGTGACTTAGAGTACCCACTTGATAAGTACAAGCCTGCATGACTTAAAAAAAAAACTGAGCAAGTTCACAGAGGAATAGATTAGCCACACTTTAGGTGAATAATAGAACCTCTTAATTAAAAAAGGCAATAAATCCAGTAATTGAGAATGAATTCTGCTTTTTGGCAATTTCAGAACAATTTCTACTAGTATAAATGTCTATTACTTGTCTAAATTCAACCAAGTACTCTGACCAATTGTCAGAACAGGAGCGCTACTGGTCAAAGGCCAATATTGAGCTAGTACATTATTCCAAACTACCGGTAGCTATGCTGCTCATAGACTCAGACAGAATAATTCTTTAGTGAAAGTCAACAGAATTCAATCAATTCCAAAGTAGATCTGCCCCACCACAAACAACTAACAAAAAGTGAAACTGGAGATGCCATCACTGAAAGTTAAACTGTAGAAACAGACTAGTAATATATCAGATCTTTGAACATAGTGTAGTGGCATTAGCATATGAACTGTTTCTGTAGTTTTCCCTTATAATTTGACTAATGGACATGAATGTAACAGAGATGTACTGAAATACTTGAAAAAAAATTTCCAAGTAAAGTTTTGAATATAACATTTAAACCACACTGAGTATGCTCTAGTGATTTCAGTTTAGTTTTAACTACCAGAAAAGCTTTTAAGATATTTATTCAACACGTAGAATGAAGTGCTTCAACTTTATTTTTTTTAATGGAATGCAAACCTGGTAGATCAGATCCAGAACCTTTTAAGGCATTGAAGATAATTCACTTTATAAGGAAAATGCACATCCTTGAGAATATCCAAGGAAAATAGGGGTAGGCCATTACTAGGTTTGTGAGCTTGCTAAGATATTTTGCTGTCCATTTTCAGAGAAAGAATGCCAGACACGTGGTCTGATCCAGTTAGGCAACTCTTGAAACAAATACTGAAAGATACGTCAATGATGATTTATTGAGACTACACAGTTTGCTTTTAGTCTAGAAATCAACTTTAATTTCTCTTCTACAGTAGCCCAAGCCTACAGTAGCTCTTCTATAATAATAGCCCAAGCCTCATCCATTTCTTACATGAAAGCATACCACAAACATTGGACTAGTTCAGCTCATTATGCTGTGGGTGTATCACCAGAAAATGACTAACGAGTAATACAGCAGAAGGAGTTTTCACTTCCATGCTAGAAGCTTGCCCTGTCTAGACAGGCAGTGGCTCCTTGTGCTGGCATAACAAGTAAATGGCTTGCCACTCCTAGTCTGAACTATGGAAAAGAATCCTCATTGCACTCCAGGTAGGAATGATACTTTTATCTACCTACAAATCTGTGGGAAGGCAAAGAGAATCCTCAGTATAAAGCACATAAAATGAAGACCCCTATGCAAGCTACAGTGGCCTCATCTCCCAGGATCAGCAAGAATCCTCATGTGGTTTTTCATCAATCCGCAATGTTAGGACAATCATTCTGTCAGCATAAACAGCTGCCATGAAAAAGGGCAAATCACCATTAGTTCATATTAGCATATTTGAACTAGAAATGGTATGAAGTTATTCAAGTTTGTGCATTAATATGTGAACATCAGCCAAATTCTACAGTTACAATAATTTAACAATGGTAATCAATGGCAAATACTCCAGAAAGCATTTCATTTATGGTTAATGCATTGCTAGCACCCAGATCCAGACGAAGACTTCTGTCTGAAATATAAAAACTATTTGTCTTCAAAGACCTTGAATGGCAACCAGGCAGTCAACAGTATTAACCAACCGACTTATAGATAAGAACCATTACACATTAAAAAACACCTTCACATGGAGTCCACAAGCTTCATGCAATCAAAAGAAACTAGTGATTTTGTACAACACTCCAACTATACGTTCCTTGTTAGTTTTTCTAATGCAATTTCATTTTAGAGCTGTCATATTGCACTTTTCTCGATTTCAGATTCTGAAGATTGCTAATATTTATAATAGGGAAATCCAGACAAGATCTTCAAACTCTTTTAATTATCTTACAGCTTCAGTTAAATTTTTATTAGTTAAGAAATCTCAGTGAAGTAAAGAAATCTCAGTGACCAATATTGTTTTCTGGTAGGTCTCCCAGTACAGGTTGTATCATTTCCTTTGGGCTACCCAAACCCAAAGTCACCATCTTGTCACAGACTCAGTGATGATGCTAAACATGAACTTCCTCAATAAACCCTACAGCATGAAATATTATGTTTTATATATATTACAATTAAGATTTCTCTTACATGAAATCTGTTACTTCCACAAATTAACTTTTTATATACAGGAATGGAAGTGTTCAGCCAGAAATGGAAGTGAATCTTGTCTGCTGAATGTGAATTAGATCTCATACTACCTCTTTAACTCATATGCAACATGCCTGCAGACTTCAGAACTAAACACAAATGCCCAAAATGGTACATTCTGAGCAGGTGAAATTATGTTTAATATCAGATTCCTCCCACTGTGATTTTATAATTATCTATTCTTTCAGCATGGGATTATGAAATATGAGCTCCCTACACCTTATTTTAACTGGCCAACCATCTCTGTAAAGACAACATAACATACTGAACATAACAGAATAAAACTGTGCTACTAGATATTCTCAACAACAGTCTTCAAGAATAGATACTGTGTTAACTCACGTAAAAGCGAAGAAGAGAGTGGTAGCTCCTACTAGGAAGATGGCAGCAGCTGATACTGGGACATACTTGCTGGGTTTGAATCTCTTTCCAGATGCTGCTGGCATGTTGGAGCTCTGGTGGGTGATCTGCCCTGCAGCATAGCCCAGGCTCAACTGAAGTCAGAATGGATACAAAAATGGGGAGAGGGACCTACAAAAAGGAAAGCATATGTGTGAGTGGGACATGTTTAATATAGTTACCCAGGTTACTGAAATTAACTGATTTAGCAGAATTTGAGCAGATTTACAGTGTAATCCAGATGGAGTTGGTATTGCCAATAGAATGAAACACAAAAGTACTTAGGATTGAAATGTCAATCAGTAGTCAAGAGAATTCTATACTAACTCCTAAGATTTCTAGGGAAGAAAGAAAATTTAAAAATATAAATATGTGCTCAGATGTAAAGTTCTAGAGACTAAAAATAGCTCATAAAAGTTAAAAGTTCTTGCACAATGCAAGCTTTGAAAGGAAGAAGCTTTTGGAGGTGGTCCTCTTCAGAAAGAGGTGGTCCTCTTCAACAAAGAGTTGAAAAATACAGCAACTAAAGCAGCTTGACTTTTTAAGAGCATAGAGGCAGGCTGAGCCGGGTAAAAATTCCAAAGAAGTTGATCAATAATGACACTAGGACTCCACCAGAATTTTTAAAAAGAAAAGCTCACGGTAGACTCCAGCTCAGATTTTGGAGGAAAGATTCTCCTTTTCCTTTTTAATATGACCTTAGAGCAAAGCAATGTATGCTGGTTGTTACTTAATGAAAAGTTATCCTGCCAGAAAATCTGCTAGTCTTGCACATACAACTTCTCTGCCCCACCCCCAAGTCTTCATCTCCTGTGGAAGGAGCACTCTCTCCGGATTCCACAAAAACTGGGCTGTCTGGCAGTGGCTGTTTAATTTTGCTTATTTCTCTCTTGACTGATAAATCTGGGTAACAGCTGGTACAAGGTTGAGCTGTAAATCCATTTCTTTCAAGGTGGAGTGGGGGTCCTGCTGAAGACCTAGTTCTATGTTTTAGTCATCCTACTTATTCCCTTATGAACAATGCCCCAAAGCTCTAAACAAGAATAGTTTCACCTTTGTTTAAAAAATACAGGCAATTACATTTCAATATACATCTTTAATTAATCAATTGTCTCTAGAGAAAGCCCAGCTGAAAAGAATTAGAAACAATCTCAGTTTTCCAATACTCTGTAAAAAATCTGAAATGCAATTGACAGTTTAAAAAATGCTGACCAGGCCCTCTGTTTCTGTGTCTTTAGTATGCTCCAAACTGATCCATGGCTAGGCTTCCTTCGCACAAGTAAAACCAATCCTTATTCATTGATATTTGCTTTAAAACTCTTTAAACGATTACAGCTCCTCATCTTGAGTTCCCCTTTTTACCTAGAAAAGAAAAAAAATTAAGTTAAGCATTTTCTGTCTGCAACATTCAAGAGAAACCACAATGTAGGAAAATTTCACACAGATCTGAGAGTTGAGTTTGGCTCCTACAGGAGAAGAACAGCCTTTGGGAGTCATGTCTTATTTAGTACAAAAAACAACACAGGAATGAACTTAATCCAATTAAGGGGGAAATTGAGAAACTTCATAAGCATACATTAACTCATTCAACTGGCTTCAATTTATCACAATAAAACTGAAGTTCAACCATCAACATGCCTGCCTTTAAACTAGGCACTTCAGAGCAAAGTGCACTCTCAACAAGTAAGCCTACCAAATAACTATGATTTGAAAGAATATGCATGTTACCTCAACAAAATCTCTGTTCTGACAGAATTTTGTAGTTGTCTATTGTAAAAAGCATTCAGGACTGGTGGATAAAATATTCAGCCCTGATGGACATTCACAGACAGATCAAACATACAATCCAGTGTATTCTCTATAAAATGTATACTGAAGGGCAATATCAACTGCTTTATAACATTTTAAAATAACATTTTAAAAAACCTTCCTTTCACATATATTGTTTTGCATGACAAAGTTATATATAGAATTCCATTCTGCATAAGGTAGATGCACGGCTCAATCAACAAGGCAAACAAGATGTGCTTGGGAGGGGCTTCTCTAAATTACCCAGGTCCTTCAAAGGTGATGAGTTCATGCAGAACTCTAAGGAGTAATTATATATAGATTTTGAAACAGAGGCAATTACAATTAACCTCAACCAATTTGGAAGTCTACACATATGACATGTCTATACATTACACTCTGCTTAAGACAGCACTTGAGCAACCTGAGTAATAGATTTTGGTAAACTAGTCCCTTGGAAGCAATGTTGACATAACAAAATTGCTGACTTCAAATTTAGATTATTTTACAAGTGGAAACCCACAAAGACTTACAGGAGGCACCTCATTTCCCCCTTCCCTACTATTTCCTCCTTCCTTTTCCTGAAAGCCCCCACAGCTTACCCCTCTTCCTCCCTTCCTTCTCCCAGCCCCCAACAGCCAACATGTCTTTATCTGCCTCTTTGTCTGAAGCTTTCCCCCCTCCCACCCCCACAGTATGTATGTATGTATGTATGTATGTATGTATGTATGTATGTATGTATGTACGTACGTATGTATGTATGTATGTATGTATGTATGCATTGTTTAGTTTTCTATACCGCCCTATCCCCGAAGGGCTCTGGGCGGTGTAGCTTCTATCTAGGACAGTGATGGCGAACCTTTTTGAGACCGAGCGCCCAAATTGCAACCCAAAACCCACTTATTTATCGCAAAGTGCCAATGCAGCAATTTAACCTGAATAACCCCCTCAAGCAGGGGCCAGCAAGTCCCCCATGTGCCACTCTGCGCCTCTCTAGCATCTCTGCTGCCTCTCCCCCCCCCCCGGGCAGCAGCCACCTGGAGCACAGGCACGAGGCCCGCCAGCCGAGTCCTCCCTGCTCGCTGAGGTGCATGCACATCAAGTCCAGTGGCCCTGGCCAGCCTAGATGTGTGTGGGGGGGAAGTCCCCCCCACATGACGAACTCTATGCACGTGTGCCCACAGAAAGGGCTCTGAGTGCCACCTCTGGCACCCGTGCCATAGGTTCGCCACCACTGATCTAGGAAAACTATGGCCCAGATGTGAGGGGGTGGCCATTGGGCCAGGTTCACTGACTTTAGAGACATCCCTTTAGGACTTTGGGGGAGGGGTGGCTCCTTACCTGCACCTGTATTCCCCTCCCCACACTATTTCCTCTCTCCCCTCCCCTGCTAATACTCACATCCTCTTCTGATTTGCCCTGTCCTTCTCAGCCATTCGCCAACCTACCTCTTCAGCTATATTTATTATTTATCTAATTCATTTATATCCCACCTTTCTCCACAATAGGGACCAAAGTAGTACATCATTCTCTTCTTTTTTATTCTCACAACCCTGTGAGGTAGGTTCAAGTTCTCCTTGAAGTTGTGGGAACCTCGCCGGCCACTGAGTCAATCTGATGCTTAAGTTACAGAACTCCTCTTATCTTTTTTGGGTTTTTAAATCTCCAATGTAATTATTTTAGATTTCAGATTTTTTGCAGACATGTGGCTTTTCTCAGGTTTGTCTTGTCCAATCACAGCTCCAATTGCTGGATTTAAGTATCTTCAGACTTGGCTGATTAATATGATATACAAAAAAGTTTCATTGAAAAACTAACCGATTACATAAATAAGCCCAGAAGCCAGTGAAATCATTATAATTCATGACAGACTAGACAGAGATTAAGTTTCACTGCTAAGCCTTATTATTGTTATAACAAATGTAGTCATTCTTGCCATGATCATTCTATACCTTCTTCTATTATTAGGAAATGTTATTACATTATCATAAATTAATAGTACTGTTTTCATGTTTAGTTGTACTTATGAACGTGACTTTTAGAAAAACCATATAGACCTAAAAAATGGGGAATTATGGCACAGAGACTCACCCTGAAAAAGTCAAAATTTTAGAATGATCAACAATACTTGGGCCATTTTATACCTCAATCTGTTTAAAATGCATAAGCAATCAATTTTTTCTGCTTTATTCAATTAAAAACCCGCACCAATTTGTTAGCACACCAATACATTGGCCTGTAACCAACCTCTGCACACAGCTAAGGATGGTATGATCTGCTGATGGAATGCTAACAGAACACCCCACCCTTAATTGCATGGGGTAGTTGGATTCAACTTAATACATTTGGTATCTCTGACTCACGATTCATTCAAAACCTGTATGTCTCCTTATATTCAACAACAACAAAAACAGTAGCATCTAAAAGACAACTAACATTTATTTCAATATGAGCTTTCATACAGCTAACTACTACTTCTGATAGGTAAGATCCATGGAGTAATTTATATCAAGCCTTCTCTGTAAGATTTCCCAGTATAACTTTCCCTTTATATATATATATAAAGAAATGAACTATGACTCAAAGGCTCATACTGAAATAAATGTTAATTTTAAGGTACTACTGGATTTTTATCTTGATGTGACAGACTAACATGGCTACTCCATTGCAACCATATATTTAACACTTGATTTTGAGTACTCTAAAGATAAAAGTTGTAAGGCTGAACACACTCAGACAAAGCTAACTTAAAAAAAGGAACTTCATTGATTTATGTCGCCTTAACTACAGGGTGCTGGAACTGAGGATTCTTGTCCTCAGTTCCAGTGTTTATTCTATTTACAAAAACAGGCAGCAACCAATCAACTTTTCCCCTCCCTTCAGCTCCTGGCCTCTCATTGGTTCTGAAGTTCCGATGGGATGTAGCTTCTCAGTTGGTTTTCCCGCTCTTTTTGGAAAAAGGTGGGAGCTGGTGCATGCTGGGAGTTGCAGTCCTGACAAAAGTCTAGAGTTCCAGTTACTACCGGTAACTTACTAGAAAATCCTGGAGGAAGGGACAATGGCTGGTAAAAGGGTCAGAATCATGTTCAGATCAAAACAATTTCCCAGGCCCAGGAAATACAGAAAAGGATAAAAGAGAAGGGGAGGAAAGACTCACAGGCTGGATCCAGTAATCTACCAACAGAAGGCACTTACAGATCTTTTCCTCATTCCCCATTGCCCCGGCAGTCCTTTCCAACACCATAACGATTTATCCCAGGGTCCTCAGACCTACAGAATAGTGATGTTGGGAGGCTGCAGTGATATGTGGAGGAAGTCATCCTATCTTGTCAATAGTTCTGCACTGATGCATGAAAGGGCTATTTCATCCCTGCCCCCTCTTCACTCCAGCCTTCTGTCTCATGAGGCTATTAGTCCACCTAGATTTCATCCCCTGGAAATAAATTTTACTGAGTTCTCAAAGAACTGCTGCAAGAGAGGGAGGATATAGGAAATATCTGCAGTCCTTGCATCCACAGATTGATGGATACAGCTCACTGCCTCTACAAAGTGATTTTTCTAAACATATATTTGAGATCTACTCATATTACCTGATTAGGAGGTTTGTGCTGTGGGTTTCAACAAAGCTTACATTTCCAAGAAAAACAGACCTGATCAACTGAAAACTGCGCTAACAGAAATGATTAACAGAATTGTGAGGTTAAATTATCTGTGAAAATAAAATAAGATAATTAAACTGTCTAACTAGGAAAGAGTTTGGTGCAGTTTAGGTATAAATTTCAATGTTTTGATAGCATGGTACAATTGGATCTACTAAAAACCAAGATATTGGTTATATGGATGAATCAAGCCTACATAAAGGTGAAAAATGAAAACGTCTATCTTGGATGAATTAACCTATGCAAACAATTCTACTGAAGAAGTAATCCTAGGTTTAAAAAATCTACCCCTAGTGTAGAAGGAATTAGCCAGCTGGATAAGATTTGCAAGACCAAGAGAAGTTGAAAAGAATATAAGGGATGGTACTACTGATTATCTACTATAGGTCTTCAACCTTTCACCAAAATGTATTATTTACCCACCAGACTGGGACCTACTAAACTGCAAACATGAAGAACCAAGTCATTTGACATAAGTAAAAAACCAGACTTCAGCACTTTCAAGGTCAGGGACATGAATAGCACATCAAAAGGAACAAGAAATATAAGCCAAGTACAGGAAAGTGTACTATCAGGAAGAAAAAGCTAATGGTCAGGGGCATGGATAAAATTCCTGAACTTCAGCTAGTGAAGCAGAGGTGGCAGTATACAATTACTAAAAAGAAAGCCAGTCTAATAAGTGTGTTACACTTTTCTCATTTCCTCTTAAGTAAAGTGAAAGAATGAGACCTTCAAGAAACATTAGTGTAATATTTGAACAACATTTGAAATAAATTCTTGTGGGCATCTCTGTATAAATATTTTAAATTAGGGTGAACAGCCATTAACATTTATACCCCATGGCTTTAATCAAAGCTTCTCTCAGTGTACAATCACGTGCCAAATAAATTGCTTTCTTGGCCCCTTACTACATATCTCACTGCTGCTTCTGACAGGTACATTAGAATAAACTGTGGTGAAATCATGAGGTACAATGCTGACAAACAATCAACCTATCAAAAATACTTCATACAAGCAATAAGAACTGAAGTAGGAGAGATTGTCAAACTTTGCAGTGTAATTCTATTAACAGAGGAATGAAGCAGGGCTATTAGACCAATTCTTATTCAACCTTTGCATAAAGACTAGTTCCAGGAAACACTGGGGTATTCCCCCGCAACCTCTGTATCACACAGAACAACCACACATGGCAACACACTCAACTACACAAGCTGACTGCTGAAACTTTACGGAACAATCAGTCAGAATGAATTGTTAAATGTAAATCACAGCAAGACCAAGATGATAGCTTTGGAGACTATTCTACTTAACAGAAATTGTTATTAGGGAGATAAAAGATTGAACAGGTTTGTTTGTTTGTTTGTTTGTTTATTTATTTATTTATTTATTACATTTTTATACTGCCCTCCCCCGGAGGGCTCAGGGCAGTGTACAACACTAACAGACAAACAATAGAACAAATAAAATTGAATTAAGACTTAAAATGCAGCAGCATTCAGCTATCGAACCCGATTTAAGATTAAGTTTAAAATAGATGGCATCCGACTATTAAAACTCCTCTTAAGAGAGGGACAGTGGGTCTAGAATGTTTCACAGCATGTTTGTTTGTTATGAGCACCCACATCAGCAGCCGGTCTCCCCGAAGGCCCGGTGGAAAAGCTCAGTCTTACAGGCCCTGCGGAACTCATTGAGGTCCCACAGGGCCCGGACAGCTGGAGGGAGAGCATTCCACCAGGCAGGGGCCAGGGCCGTAAAAGCCCTGGCCCTGGTGGAGGCCAGCCGCATCATAGAGGGGGCGGGGATCACCAGCAAATTGGCCTCCGCAGAATGCAGGGACCGACGTGGGACATATGGGGCCAGACAGTCTCGTAGGTACGAGGGTCCCAGGCCGCGCAAGGCCTTAAAGGTTAGAACCAATACCTTGAAGACAATCCGGAACTCAACTGGGAGCCAGTGCAGGCGACGTAGCATGGGCATAATATGATCTCTAAAGGCACCACCCGTGAGCAGACGTGCCGCTGTGTGCTGGACCAATTTTAATTTCTGGATCAGTCGCAAGGGAAGGCCCGCGTAGAGCAAGTTGCAATAGTCTAATCTGGAGGTGACCGTTGCACGGACCACTGTGGCCAGATCCGCCTGGGAGAGGAAGGGGGCCAGCCGCCGGGCCTGGCGAAGATGGAAAAATGCAACCCGGGTTGTATGGGCCACCTGGGTCTCCATTGAAAGAGACGAATCCAGGTGGACCCCCAGGCTGCGAACTGAGGGGGTCGGTGCCAATGAGACCCCCTCCCACACCGGCGGCTGAAAGTCCCCCGCCTCCCCCCCTTGGCCTAGCCAGAGGATCTCCGTCTTCGTTGGATTCAGCTTTAACCTGCTCTGCTTCAACCAACCAGCAACCGCCTCCAAACAATGCTGCAGAGGCGGTGACGGCTCCCCCCTCCATCGACAGAATGAGCTGGGTGTCATCAGCATACTGGTGACAGACCAGCCCAAAGCTCCGTACTAGCTGAGCAAGGGGTCGCATATAGATGTTAAATAACAGCGGGGACAACAGCGCTCCCTGAGGTACACCGCAATGAAGCGGGCACCCTCGGGAGGCCTTGTCCCCGCACCACACTTGCTGACCCCGGTCCCGGAGAAACGAGGCAATCCATTTAAGGACAGTGCCCCGCACCCCGGAAGCGGCCAGGCGGTGGGTCAAAAGTTTGTGATCGACCACATCAAACGCTGCGGTAAGATCCAATAATACCAGCAGCGCCGATCTGCCTCGGTCAAGCTGCATACGGAGTGTGTCTGTGACGGCGACGAGAACAGTCTCCGTCCCATGCCCAGCATGGAAGCCGGACTGGAAGGGATCGAAGGCCGATGTGTCCTCCAGAAAACCTTGAAGCTGCTCCAACACCACTCTCTCAATTACCTTCCCCAGAAATGAAAGATTCGAAACGGGGCGGTAATTGGCCGGATCACTAGGATCTAATGACAGTCTTTTTAAGAGTGGGCGGACCACTGCCTCCTTCAACCCACCAGGAAAGACTCCTTGCTCAAGGGAGCTATTGATGATATTCAACAGGTGGGGTCGCAACTCCTCTCGGCACGTTTTAATAAGCCAAGAGGGGCACGGATCCAGAGGACAGGTAGTAGGTCTAACAGCAGCCAAGGCTCTGTCAACAGCGGCTTCAGAGAGCAGGGAAAACTGGGCCAAACAAGGGCCAGAAGACGGCAAGGGAGCCTCCACTTCGCAAATTGTCTCCAAGGTGGCAGGAAGGTCCTGGCGGAGCAACGCAACTTTATCTGCGAAATAGCTCATAAATGCCTCACAGCTAATAGCCAATTGATCATTTTTTGAACCCTCCGATAATGAGGTAAGCGACTGAATAGTGCGAAACAGTTGCGCTGGGCGGGAGCTAGCAGATGCGAGAGAGGAGGAGAAGAATACTCTCTTCGCCTCCTTCATCGCCATCTCATAGGCCTTCATAAACGTCCTATAAGATGTTCGCGCAGCCTCGTCACGAGACTTCCTCCACACTCGCTCTAGCTGTCTAAGCTCCAGTTTCAGACAGTGTAGCTCCTCGGTGTACCAAGGAGCCAGCCGAGACCGGGGTCGTAGAGGGCGCCGGGGAGCAACAACCTCGATGGCATTAAAGAGGCGGGTATTCCAATCCGCCACTAGTCCATCGAGGGTGCTGGTGGGTTCAGGGTCCCATAGAGCATTCAGGAATCCAACCGGATCCATAAGTCTCCGCGGGCGAGCAAAAATCTGCTCGTCGCCTAGATGGGGGTGTTGTGGCATGTTCAATCGAACCTTCAGGGCATAGTGATCAGACCATGGCACTCTATCACAAGAGGATATGACCACATTTACACCTGACCCAAAGATCAAATCCAGAGTGTGACCGGCCTCGTGAGTGGGGCCAGAATTTACCAAGGAGAGGCCCAGCGTCGCCATGGATGACACCAGGTCCGCGGCTACCGCACATGAGGTGGCGTCGACATGGACGTTGAAGTCCCCCAAGACAATAAGTCTGGGGAACCGCAGCGCCCAGTTCGCCACCACCTCCAGCAGCCGCGTCAGGCCGTCCCCTGGGGCGCTAGGCGACCGGTACACCAGAAGGACAGCCAACCTCTCCGATGCCAACCACTCCAGGCTGACACACTCCATACCAGTGATCTCCGGGACAGGGATAGCTCTAAAAGGGATGGAATCACGGATGAACATCGCCACGCCTCCCCCCCGGCCCTGTGTTCGTGATCGGTGGAGACACGCGAAACCCGGTGGCGCGACCTCTCCTAAGGCGACGGTCTCGCCTTCTCGCACCCAGGTTTCGGTGACACATGCCAGGTCCATCTGCTGAACTCCGAGAAAATTATAGGGTTGTATCCTAAACATAAGCTCATGGAAGGCACTGGCAGAATCCAATTCTTTCTACCTTTCCCTAGCCAAGACTGCTTCCTGTGAGCCTTGAAAAGGCAATGCTGGGAGCTTCGAGACCTGCATGGCCAAACAGCATGGCCAGTGGCACTAAAGAAGAGGAAATGGGGAACTGAACATCTGCCCTCACCATGAATATTCATCTTTCTCAGTACTCCTGGATCTACAGCAGACACCCCAAGGAAATAGATGTACAGAGAATGTTACTTTGTGTGAATTTCTGGGCACTACTGCTTAAAAGGTTTTTTTGCACTACTGCAAAAGGTTTTGGGACTATTTTTCATTAGCTATCATTTTCCAAGATGGCAGATATAGCTATTTTGATATTTAAAATTTACCTGGAAGGCTCATCTTGATGCCAAAACATGCTTTTGGGGTCAATAAAGGCAAATGTAATTTTTTTCCCCTGTAGCCACCATTTTTCAGAATGGCAAAGCCTTTTTCACATTCTTGTAGGATGCTCATGCTGGTGTAACTATGTTTCTGGGAACAATAAAACCAAACATGCTGTTCTTTTTGTTGTAAAAAACAAAATAAAGTTGTTTAAAGGTCTGCAATATTTCAAGGGGACGGTAATTCAGAGAACTGTTATTTTTTAAATGTCTGTAATATTGGGACAAAATGTAGTATGAGAATTATTAAGATGCTAACTCCTACATGTATAGAAAAGTATTTATTCTGCTTCCTTTAAACACACTAGCAAAATATTAGAGTCAGTGTGATATTTATATAAAATGCTTACATATTTGCCTCTTTTTCTCAAACAAAAGTTACAGTCCTAATATGACCATACAACATAATATGCTATGCAACATTTTACAGTTCTTTTGATTCTTGCAGAAAAGAAAACAAAGCAATCCAGCCTTCTTGTGCCAGCATGCAATTAGATTTTGCAGCCACACTATGTCAGTAGTCCTCCAGTATGAATCTGAGACACTTTGCTGGTATCAAATGCCTAGAGAAAGTTTGTTCAATTTAGAAGATGCATACTATTCTTGAAAGCTACATAGAACTTAATTTCAAGGAAAATGAAAGAGTCCAATGAGCACGCAGCAGCAGGACTGTGAAGTGAGCAAATATCTGTCCTGAGACACAGCTTTCTGTTCAGATAAGTATTATTTCAGAACAAAACCTATCTGTAACAACTTGCCTACCAAATGATTCCTGAGCAGTCCCAAAAGGCAAATAGAATAATCATTGATGACAAAGTTATTACTGCAGATCTATACTTAAATAAGATTGAAGTTAAGAAACTCAGTAGCAGTACTGTGCACAGTAGAACTACTAAAATGTCAAAAGTTATTAATTTCATCTCAGTTTCTGAAGGAGCTAGCTAATGATAATAAAGTTGATCGTGAGAGAGGAGGCCTGAGATTTACAAGACGTTTAGACATTCCAGAGGCAACCCCTTCTCCTTATAATAGCTCTGATTATTACTCTCCCAGGGCAAATCAGAATCACCAATACTTTGGGAGATCAGAGTAGGTCAGTTGTCCCAACTAGGAGATGGAGACACAGCTACTGCCCAAAGCTTTCCAGTTCCCCATCTTAGCAAACTGGGCTCCAAACAGTTTTTTTTAAACTGGTGAGATTTATATCTGAGGCACAAATGTGTGATATCACACATTTACTCCCCCCACACCACCAACCTATGTTGTCTGGTGATTCACCTATGTAGGTCTCCAGTTTCTGGCTCACAAACAGCTGGTGTGGGAATGCAGGAAATCAACTTCTAATGGCATGCTATGCTTAGGGCAGGGGTCGGGAACCTTTTCCCCTCAAAGAGCCATTTGGCTCCCCCTCCCCTGCTCCCCCCCACCCCCCACTCGCTCGCTCGCCCCCCCTCCGCTCCCCCGCCCACTTGCTCGCTCGCGCCCCCCCGCCCGCTCACACACCCCACGCCTGCAGGGCAGGCATAGATGGGCCCGGCGGCTCGGCCCTGCTCCGCGCAGGGCGGGTTGAAGAGGGGCCCGGCGGCTCGGCCTTGCCGGCCGCCAGGCGATTGATGCGCCCGCCCTGCTCCGCGCAGGGTGGGTGAAGAGGGGCCCAGCGGCTCGGCCAGGCCGGCCGCCGGGCGATTGATCCGCCCGCCCTGCTCCGCGCAGGGCCGGTCGAAGAGGGGCCCGGCGGCTCGGCCTTGCCGGCCGCCAGGCGATTGATGCGCCCGCCCTGCTCCGCGCAGGGCGGGTGAAGAGGGGCCCGGCGGCTCGGCCAGGCCGGCCGCCGGGCGATTGATGCGCCCGCCCTGCTCCGCGCAGGGCGGGTGAAGAGGGGCTCGGCCTTGCCGGCCGCCGGGCGATTGATGCGCCCGCCCTGCTCCGCGCAGGGCGGGTGAAGAGGGGGCCCGCGGCTCGGCTCCTGGAGCCGCAGAACAGCGGCGGAAGAGCCGCATGCGGCTCGCGAGCCGCGGGTTCCCGACCCCTGGCTTAGGGGATTCTACTGCAAAACATGCCCATGTTGCTTGAATCTCTGCTTCCAGTTTATGTCATTACCAATCCTTAAATATATTTTTCTTCCAATCCCATGACTGCTGAATTTCTTTAGGAGTTCCTTTAGGAGTCTCTGAGCTTCTTTGTTAAAATAAATAATATAAATAATATAAATAATATAAATAATATAAATAAATAAATAAATAAATAAATAATCACCCTGCTTCAAGCTATATGGCGTATAAATACAGTAAGTAATTACAAATACATGCTTGTTGGAGCCTTGTATTTATTAAAACATTTATATTCAGCCTTTTCTTACAACATAGAGCTTTCTAAAAATTAGGAGTTAGGAACTAATAGGCAAGTAATCCCCCATCTAAAAAAAATTAGTGCCATGTTAGTAAATGTATTAATTATACAGTTAAGTTTATTCTTGCCAAGGCCCAGATTGCTCTCTGGAATAGGGAAATACCCATGTTGTTAACATAATCACCTCTATGTGCTCTCCCCAGATAGAGCCAAGGAGCCTCTTTGGTTTACAGGGGGAACTGAAGGGAACGAAACTAGAGGGACAATGGCTAGAGCATTGTAGGCAGAAAACTGAAAGCAAGGCTGACCAAGCACAGCACAAATTCCATATCAGACCCTATTTTGTAGTGGTGTTGGCAGCTAAAAGGCAATGTTTCTTCATCACCACTGTGTCTGCAGTGGAGCTGTTCTGTGGGCTCTTACATCACAGCTCAAAGGAATTTGGGCTCTGACTACACAAAAGCCCACTGTGATCAATTTGTTAATTATTTTTTCATTCAAAATTGCTTATATCCTCAGTTAGATGCTAGTTATGATACACCTTTGGCATCTCTGCTTGTCCAATTTACGTGGATACCATTCAGGTTGTGGTGCTCAAGAACGTGAACAAGGTCCTTATTGATTGAAGAGGTGAGACCTACCAACAATGCTCTCATCGCGTGGCCTTCCTGGCCGATAAAACCTACCAGAGCGGAGCTGTCTGAATGGGTAAAGCAGGGGTCCCCAAACTACGGCCCGGGGGCCAAATGTGGCCCCCTGAAGGCATTTATCCGACCCGCCAGGCATGGCGGCGATGGCTCCATTCATGTGCAGTGGGGGCTCGAGGGAGAGGAGGAACCGGCCCCAACGGCTGTTGATTGCAATTACATAATGGCACCCCCAAATCTCCATGAATTTTCTGACCCAGAGTTGGAAACCTTACACATGGCAACTCCTCCTCCGCCCTTCCCTCTCGGCTACTCCATGTGTTGCTCTCAGGCTTTCTGTTGCGCCTCACTCCCATTGGCATCAGCCAGGCTGGTGAATCGCTCGCTGGCTGCTAGGGAGGAAGAACCCAGGAAGATACCTAATCCTGGGTTAGATGGAATGCTTCACTGGGAAAGTTCTGCTTTTTTTTACAGGGGAAGGTATTTCACAGCCTCCCCAACAATATTTGGAGCCCACCCTGTACTTGACATACTTTGGTCACTGTTCTAAAAATAGACCATGACAGAAAGGCTGAAAGGTGAAATCAAACATTTTACAATCATTTGTGCATAGGAATTTGTTTATAGTTTTTTTTTAGTCTGGCCCTCCAACAGTCTGAGGGACAGTGAACTGGCCCCCTGTTTAAAAAGTTTGGGGACCCCTGGGGTAAAGGGTAAATGCTTCCTTGATGGGGGTTGTACCACCTGTGTTCAAGGAGACAGTCCATTAGACTCATTTTGAATAAGAAAATTGTAAACCCTATTATACTGGAGAACTTCTGGCCACTCTCCAGTCCTCCAGTCTTGGGCAAGGTGCTAGAGCAGGTGATTGATTTTCAGTTCCAGGGGCTCTTGATAAGGAGAAGTTTTGCCCTGCTTCGTGGATCAATCTAGACACAGTGATCCATGCCTTAGTTACATACAGACTGGAATATCTCAATGTGCTGTATTTGGGAAAGTTCGGAAGTTGCTACTAATTAAGATTGTCATGGCTAGACTGCTGCTCACTGCCAGACATCAGGAACATTTAGCCCCGATATTACAGGAATAACAGTGTCTTCTGATCAATTGCCAATCCTGATTCAGGATGCTGGCTTTAACTGTTAAAGCCCAGGGTATTTGAAGGAATTTCCTCTCCCTACGTTCTTGCCCATGTACTAAAATCATATAGAGAGGCCTTCTTGACTGTTCCATTGACCGGAGAAACTTCTCTGGTGGGTACATGAGACAAGGCCTTTTCAGTGATTATACCACAACTATGGAACAATTTCCCAAAGGGGATGCGCCTGGGTCATTCATTCTTGATCTTTAGCAGACAGCTGAAGATGATTTTATTTATGGTAACATTCAATTAATTTTAGTTCTTCATGGTCTTTACTTTTAAATTATTGATTTATACAGAGGCTTTATGTATTTTACTGAGTTTTATTACCATTTCAACTGTAAACTGCCTTCAGACTCTGTAGGCAACAAATGTTTTGAGTAATCAAAAATTACTTAATTCTAAAGATTAATTGAAGTTTGAGGTAAATGCTCAGATTACAGGGACTTCTTACTATGCAAAAGTGATTTAAAATTGTGATGTTGTCACACTGAATAGTTCTTCAGATGCACTCTGAATAAAATGATTTAGTTTAGGCTCAATTTATACCCCTACCCTTTTGCCTAACGGAAACTCGAGACAAGTTAAACTCTATAAGATCTTTTGCAACATAGACTAAATAACATACTTAGTTTCTCTGTAAAGAATGCTTTTAATCTGCAGTTACACATCTTTGTTAAATACTACTCATATCTGAAATAGGCCAATTGCTTCTCCAGCTGTTTCTTGATAAAGTTTTTAAATTTCCATCTTTAACGATAATCTGCTCTTTAAATTCATTACTCTGTAATCTAGGTGTAAACTGATAAAACAGGCAGAGTCTATGCTTACCAGATGCCTCACTAGTTGCTCTTTCTAAGACCAATTTTCCCAAAGCAGTATCTTTTTTGTATCTAAAAATTATCTCACTACTGCATATCAAATTTGCTCTAAAACTGTTAAGTGGTTGGCCCAATGCCGAATGACTAAAAATTACAAAGAAAACTAGCAATCCAGAATACAAATTATTTTGTTAAAAAAATTCAATGGAGATGTCAGAGAAGTAACAACACTGAAAAAAGACATACCTCCTACTCATTACACCAACATGTATCCCTTATGTACAACAGTGGCAACCTCAGTATCACTATCTCTGATAAAACAACTTCAACTGAATACTGTCCAGGCAATGGGAAAATCTATTTCCAAAATATTTCACTTTAAAAACTTCAAATCAGAAACTTGCAGGGCTATCCTAAACGGAATTATAGTCCTCTGACTCCACTGACTTCAAGCGTGTAATGCTTTCTGGAATTACACTGTTAGCTTCTTTTCACTTTCAGAATCTTAATGTTTCTCTAGGAAGTGGTAAATATAATAGTTGGTCAGTAAAAATACTCGCTTTTATTATTTCCCTGTTAAATGGAAAGGCTAATCTGACCACAAAATTCAAATTCACTGGATTGGTAATAATGCCTATTTCAAGTACGGTAACTATGCTGGAGTCTACTCTTATTTAAAACATAGGCAATCACTAAATACCTGTAATTATCTACCATATTAATTAATGCATGCCAAAACTAAGGATAGTTGGTGCACAAATGTTAAACATATGAACAGGAATTCAGAGTAACTTTTTGAAAATGTTGCTGATAAAAATGGAGCTCCTATTCAGTTAAGAACTATACGCAGCTGTTCCGCTTAAACTGGCCTTCAATGATCACCCTGGTGTCATCCTGAAATCAAGCTGATTTACCTTATAGTCAGCATGGGATGTGAGAGGAGTTTCATTATTCTACAATCTGTTCTTCCAATCTGACTGTAACATTCATTTCCAGCTCCTCCTCTTATCTTATCTATCCCTTATCATTCTCCACTGTTGACTATGAAGAATTTAAATCAGAAAAGTTGTTAATCCCCACACTTCCCATAAGTAACTTGCTCTAATCAAGCAATAAACATATTTTCCAGACTTTTACCTCAACCCCTGCAACCCATTCCCAAACCCACTTTTCTAAGGCTACCCATATCAACAGAAACTTCCTTCCCTCCATCCCGACGTTCGTTCTCTTTAGCTTTCCTTTTTAACAAGACAGCCCTTCATACTTCCTTATTGACACTGTTGTTGCGTTCCACAACTTTCTGAGTCCATTTTAAAAATGTATTCCAGGGGTGGTTTCATAGGCCTCCCCCCTCTCTGTTTGCAGGACCATTCTGTGTTACTTCCACATATTACTCAAGGAGCAGCCAATTTTCAAATCTATTCACTTGGTCATTCCATAACACATCTCTCTCAGATGAACCTGAGCAGTATCATCAATCTATTGGTATCTACATTTCCACTCCAATGTACTGTCTGCCATCACATTTCATTCATTGGTTATGTGAAAGCTGTTCTTATCCAATAACTGCACTCCTGGCTTCAAATTCCTATGCCCCTGAAATTCATACCTTCATTACTCTTGAAAAAGTCTATGCTCCTCAATTTGTCATCCTGAACTATGCCACGCTTCCCACTCCAAAACATATTAGCAATTGATCCCCTCAAAAGGCTAGATCCTCCTCATACTCAATGTCCCACAAAGGATGTCAAACAGTGCCACATGTACACTAGGAAGAAATCAGTTGACAGTTCATGTGTTACATGGGGAAACTTTGAAGCAATTATATATGGAAAACAGCTCTCCCCAGCAGTAACTCTAGGAGGGCAGAGTTCTGTGGCACTAACGTAAGTGCAAAACTGGATTAAAATGTTATAGTTTGGCAGAGTTTACTAATTCATATGTTTATAAATATTGCAAAATTCTGAAGAGTTTCTTTAAAGCCGACTGTCTGTTTTCAGGCAGTAATCTAATATCTTCTTTTCATATAATTTGGGAATGTAAGGTATAAAAAGGGCAACTACTACCCTGTTTCCCTGAAAATAAGACATCCTCTGAAAATACGATGTAGTAGAGGTTTTGCTGAAGTGCTAAATATAAAGCATCCCCCGAAAGCAAGACATAGCAAAGTTTTTGTTTGGAAGCATGCCCGTTGAACAGAACACCAGAGCATGCAGCTGTGGAGCGGAAAAATAAGACATCCCTAAAAATAAGACATAGTGCATCTTTGGGAGCAAAAATTAATATAAGACACTGTCTTATTTTCGGGGAAACACGGCACTATCTTGAACCCACACAAGGAGAAGGCAGCGAGTATCCTATGTGCTATTTCCCCAATTAAAGTGATTTTGCTTATCAACCCTACTTCCCCCACTTATCAACTAATCACATTAAGTAAAGATTGCAGACAGAGTCCATATCACTATACAATCTACTTACTATTTTAAAAAGACTCCCACATTCTGGGGTTTTCAAATTTCTTCATGTTTCTTTCTACTGCTGTATTTAAAATACCCCTAACTGTCCTTGTTTGAACAGATGCCATTTTCTTCCCCATCAAAAGGGCAAGTTTCTCATTAAGGGACATATAATTTTCATAGGGAAAAAATTAACTTATCACCAAATAACTTTTAACTGCTGTCTTGCCTAGGTGAACTAGGTTCACTTAAACATACCATCTCCAGAACAACTGCAAGTATGTTTTCTTTAAACAAACTATAATCCATTTCTACAATATTATACTGACAATGCAAGTTTGAACAGAGACCTTTTTTACAGAATGGATAAACAAGTCAGTACTGTGGCCAAGAGTGCCTTATTTCAGTTACATCTAGTTAACAAGTTGGTCCCTAACTAAGATCCTCTGGATTTCACTACACTGCTCCATGCCCCTACAACCTTAAATTGGACTACTGTAATGCATTCTAGGCAGGACTGTCTTTGAAGATTTCCCTGACACTTGAATTGGTGGAAATTGCAGCAGTGAGATTTCTTTCAGAGGCCAGCTGCTCCTAACATATCACTACAGTGCTTTGTCACTTACCCTAGTTATCAATTTGCTCCCAGGGCATCAAAAGCAGAATATGCTGCATTATTACGGCGGCACTGCTTCTCTTCCATAATTCAGGACCATGTAACAGATTTAGTATCAGTGAAGCAGGAAAGAATAAGGGGGAGGGAGAACACATGGGACAAGAGTTTCAACTGTCATGCAGAGGACAGAAAAAGCACCATACACTGCAGAAATAAAAACAGGAGTAAGGGATACAACGAAACTTGAGAGATGAGAAGGGTCAAGGGATGGAGATACAGGGAAAGGAAACAAAGTAAGTATTGTATATAAGGGAGGTAGCAGACATTCATGAATATGTTTAAAAAGAAGGGTTAACAGATGTAGCAGTGAAGACTGAATACCAATTGTAAGAACTGAGTAAAGGAAAATTTGTAGTTGATAAGAGTCATTGACCCTGAAAGGGATGCATATCTATTTTAAAACCCTGTTCTCTTCTTGTTTAGGAGCTACAGGAAGAAGAGAGACATGCACCTCTAACTCCTTAAGAGTCTGTTCACGTGATCTTTACCAGACAAGGGTGTGTTCATCTGTCACCAAGGTGCCTATGCATACCAGAAAAGATTTATTTTCTGAAAAGCAGAGCAAAGAACAATGCAGACTTTCTGCATGAAAATATGAAGTGCATTTACTACTGGACATTCAATTTGTGCAACTGATAAAGAAAGAGAGGCATACCCACATGGATAATGATTCTTTGCTGATTTTTCTCCCCCATGCAGTGTAAATGAACTGAGAAGGAAGCTTAGCAAGTGCAAAGTGTGTGTGAGACGGTGTGTAAGATTTAGTATTTAAAAAGTTAGCCAATTAATTTAAGTATGCTGCCCTACTAGTACTTTTATATCCTTAATCTCTCTGCATTTTAACCAAACACTTCAATTGTTTTGCTGGGGATTACCTACATCATCATAAAAAATAAGCAATGCTATCTGCATTTTACAGTAGAAACTGTGATCACAGTCAGAAACAGAAACCTAGATTTCTCCACTTTCACCTAAGTTCCTAGACCTTACCAATCAATGTCACATGTCTGAGCCTAACCCAAAACTACAGTCACAACTATATAGGCACTAGCTACTCCTTTAGAACACCTTTAAGTAGGTTACCGTCTTGCCAAGTGGCTAGTTTAATTAAACAGAAAAGACGAGTGGGGAGGACAGAGAAACGTGATTCGGAAAAAAAAGTAACTTGCCCAAACCGAAACCAAAGGAGATACTTTGCAACTCAAAGTACTCCGCAATTAAAGGCTTGAGGGCTGGAAACCAACCTGAGTGTCACAAAGAGATAACGAACAGTAGGGGGGGACAGCGGGTGTCCCGTCCGCACGAAAGGCCCAGAGGGGTGGGTGAGGTGGAAGTTACTCTCGCGACCCGTCCATGACGGGGAAGGAGAGCAGATATAAAAGCAGGGGGAGCGCCCACACTCTCCTTCCTTTTCTGCCGCTGCCTCCACCTATTGCCCCGGCAAAAGACAGACCGCCGTTGGGCCTCTACTCCGACATCGGGTGACCTCCGTGCCCACGGCCGCTTCATCCTGAGGTAAAGGTGAGCCTGCCCCTCCCTTCAGACCCTGAAGTGCTACTCACCAGCCAACACCGTCCTCCTCGGCTTCGACTGTCGCTGCCGTACCCGATATCCTCCCCGTGCGGCAAGAGACTCGGTCGCTCCCTCGCGCGGCCCAACCACAGAGCAGGAGAAGCCGTACAACCAGCAACCGAGGCGCGCGCGCGCGCGCACCCACAGCCGCCGCCGGTTGGTCAGGTCTCCGCCCGCCGGCGCGCTCCCCCGCACGCACGCTCCGCACACACTTCCCCCTCCTCCCCGCCCTCTTCTCACAGTCGGAATTGTAGTCGCGCTCCCGCAGCCTTGCCAGAGAACTGATAAAGTCAATGAGGGGAAGCTATTCGCTCGCGTATAAGGGGAGGAGCCACACCTCTACGAATCGTGATTGAGAAGAAAAGAGGCGCAGAAGTAATAGCAACAGCAGGAAGGTAGCTGTATGCGCATGCGTCTGTATATTCTCGTGGTTTGTAGAGAACCTGTACCAATGGAGTTAAGAAATGGGCAGGGTCGAAGAATACATAATGAGCATGCGCAAACTATCATTTGGCGTGTTAGTTCTTCGTGATCCCGAGTTTAGCGTGCTTATTTGTACGCTGAGGCTACGCTTGGCAAGTTGATATCCAATCGTTTGTTAGCTTTCCCCTGACGTAATAAATCTGCGCTGCCATTGATTGAAGAGAGAATTGGCTGACGTTAAAATGGGTTTGCTTATTGTTAATGTAGGGTTGTACGCTCTTGTTAATGCTGGGAACAATCGTTCACGTTTTGAATGCGAATTATTTTAAAAATTGCACACACTGCTCATACATCCATTTAATGTTTACTGCTTTAAATTTGCGGGGTTCAATCCCGAACATTTCTCGTTATTACTAACAGGCTATTTCGTACGTGATGAGAAATATGTTTCGATTCTCCATTTCGAAAGAGATTTTTACACCTGTTCGATCGTTACCAGCGTATAGTTGAAGATAGCTATGGGCAGGATTCCCAACAAACAGGAAAAAAAATGTCCTACCCCTTTAATAGCAGCTTAATATATGATTAAGCTTTTCAGGATATGGAGGTAAATGACATCACCTGATAAATAATATCCAATCAGCCTCTATCAAAAGGGTGTGATTTTTTCCCCAAACCTCGTTGCACCTTAGATTTCATTGGTCTTTATGTGAAGAAGTAGGCTGCAAACTATGAAAGTTTTTATGTACTGGAACTAGGCTGAAATAGGCTTACCATAATTTCTTAGGCTCAAACTGGGACAACCAGCCAGCCGCCTGTGGATTTACCTCTCCGCCAGGGCAAGGTGGCTCTGGCAGCCAGAACGGGACACTGGACACTGGGACAGACCCTTTAAACTGGGACTGTCCTGGCCGAATCGGGACATATGGTAAGCTTAGGCCATAAACGGGATTTTTTAAGTAACCATAGCCTAAAACTAAGCCTTCAGAGTAGGCATTTCTTTGCCTTTCAAAGGGCCACTTCATGTACTAGATATTTTTAAACATTATATCACGCTTCACAACCAGGTGGTTCTTGAGGTGCTTACAAGTAAAATAAAATCACAAAATAAAAATTAGAAACATTCAAAAAGTATTTTTTTAATCTACAAAACCAGGAAAAAATTAGAACTTATGAACTTCCAGCACAGTCCTATGTATGTCTATTCATAAGTAGGTCTCACTATGTTCAACGGTAACTCAAATAAAACACAGCCTATAAGCATCCATATATGAAGCAAAGATCAAAACCAAACTATAAAGATAGCATTAAAACAGAACAAATAGATCAACGTTCTTATATATCAAGAATAGAAGGGATTTGTTTTAAATACGAGTTGCATAAAAATCCGGGCAAGTAACAGTGCCATTTTAGGAAGAGTTACAGCTGTCTAAGTCTACTGAAGTCAATAGACCGAAAAGAGAAATTGAAAAAGCTGTATGTTAGATCAGTGGTTCTCAACCTTCCTAATGCTGCGACCCTTTAATACAGTTCCTCACGTTGTGGTGACCCCCAACCATAAAATTGGTATATATAAAATATAAAAAGACCGTTTTCTGATGGTCTTAGGCGACCCCTGTGAAAGGGTCATTCGACCCATAAAGGGGTCACAACCCCCAAGCTGAGAACCACTGTTAGATTCATAGCTGAGAGCAGGAGTTTTCCTCATCAGAGCTGGATTGCCAACATGATTGGAGAAAAATGTCTTATCCCTTTGATAAAGACTAATGGGATGTTATTTACTTATACTCACCATGAAAAACTTTAAGCTGCTCATTTCCACACATTAAGCCTCTATTAAAGGGACAGGACACTTTTCTCTAAGCCAGTTGGCTACCGTATATCTGAAGCACTGCAGCTGAGAAGACCCTGCAGCTAATGGTGAACTGTTTTAACTTTGAAAATGTGAGTAGACAGCAGAGCCTGGGAGCAGACTATAAAGGCTTCATCTCCATCTTCACTCAGGCAAAATTCAAGAACAACATAATCTATGAACTGCCTTTTATTGGGGCCAACCAAAGTGATATAAAACACTGTTCAAGACAGTTCTTCAGATATCCTTGTTTTAAGCCATCGAGAAGTTCTGCAGAATAATGTTGATTGCCTGACTGACTATAGCGTCTATTCCAGCATTTATAGAATTGATGTGAACGAAACTGTTTTGAATGGTGATTGTTTTGAACGGTGATCAATACTGTCTCCATAAGAAAAAATGGGAATAAAAACCCTTCACATCAGGTCAATAAAAGTTTAGTCTCTGTTTCAGCGCACCTGTACTAACCACTTCAGAATTAATTAAAATGGCACTTTTGAAATGTATTCATATGAGAAATTCAGTGCCTAATAAAAAAACACATTAAACATAAAAACTTACAAATTGCATGGGAACTTCAAATCTGGATTGAGGGAAGAAAACAATCACATATTAAGTATGAACTATTACTTGATAATGAAATAGCAATATGATAGCAATTAAAATACATAGATCTGTGTTGCTGAATTCCCTCTCTTTGGTCTGTTGAAGCTACCTAACTCAGAGCCTCAAAACAGCTGAACTATGCATTGCTTGGGCTCTGCAGGTCTAACTGCCACGAATGCAAACTGTCTGAGAACTCACAACTTGACAATTTTGACAATAGTGACAGTTAGATCAAAAGGGAAAAAAATGTTTCAACCACCATTTTAAAAGTTACAGAGACTGGTTGAGAACTACAGCATGAAGGAAAGGACCCTGAAGTGAACAGAAGTGTTATCTCTTCTCCCTTCCTTCACCAGTATGTTTACCTACACTGTCTGCTTTAGACTGAATTGCAGAGTTTAAGCAGCAGCCCTCCATCCTGCCTATGTTTTCAAGCATGGATAGGGAGCACTGATGCCTGGACCAACTCCAAGAGTGTATAAAAATAATCTCAAGCATTTATTTACATAGCCATGTTTAATCATAGTTGCGGCTAGTCATGGGCCACTACATGGCATTTTTAAATTCAAACCTGTACTCTGATCCAATGACCTGATTTAGAGGTGGAGAGGGTTCAGATTCAACAGGAACTTTCAAATACTGGCTCACATTTTGGAAAACATAACTGTTCAGTTCAGTTTTAAATTCTGGCCTTTACACTCTAATCTCCTGATAATTCTGACACTAAAATGCTGTAACACATCACAATATGGGTTCTTGTAACTCTTTTCCCTCTGTATTTTTAATTGCTACCTTATGGTATGAAAACGGGCAGAGGTATTTGTAAGTCCAACTCCTCAACTATTTTCAGTGGCCACCATTTTCTTTTTAAATATTTTGAATGTTTCTACCTCGTAAATGAAATTATTTTTATAATTTGTATGCCAAATAAAAACATTTCCACTTGCCTAGCCCTACCCTTTATGTATTTATGTTAAGGCTTTACTTAGATGTAAGAAGCACAAATATGCCTATTTATCAAAACAACAACTTTTTAAGGAATTTATTGCTTTTAAAAAATATAAAAGACTTTGCCCTCTCAAGAGAATCTCACTGAGATAAAACAGTGAAAGGATAGGAAAGGATTCCAGTTTCAGAGCCTGAAATCTCAGATGAAAGGAGACATAAGGAAGAATGCTAGTGAGCCAACATTCTCACACACCTTTTTTCTCTTTTATAAAAGGTCATAAACACAAATCCACAAATCTTCCCAGTTTCACCCTCTACCACTCTACTCAGTGGTTCTTTAAACTATTGGCTGGCCAAAAGGCCGTAATAATAAATATCTAACCTATCTACTCAGTGGTTCTTTCTAAAGGATAGTAAAACAGAAAGGATTATTTCCAAATTGTGCTCTTCACATATGAGGATTCCTTTCTTTCTCCCTTCCCCAGTCTATGTCGTAACACTGTTCCACTCATGATCTTAATGGTTTTATTTATGAGGGAGTCTGTCTACTTGAGATCCATGAAACGAATGTCCATGATAAGCAGGAAGTTCTTGGGCAAAGGACGAGGCGCTGGTGAGAGCACTGTGAAGACCTGTCGCTCCAGATCCACTCCAGTGACTACAATGAAACCAGCCACACTAGTCTCAGAGATGTTCTCATCAGTGCCATCAGCAGTACTAACACTTAACAGATGGTGTACCATATCACGTCCAGGTGTAACTGGTACCAACTTGAGCTGGTTATCTTCTTGTGACATGCCCAGGGGCAGACATGAGTCAGGGATGGTGGGGGCTCCCACCTTGTATATCTTGACATCTGAGAACTTGACATCAAAGGCATGTGGGTAGAAACACCCTCGGAAACCGTAAAAGTATTCACGTATGCGTTCATCACGGAATTCCCGTCGGAAGTCCTTGGACCGCTCCACTACTCCACCTGACTTAGGGAGCAGCACTGTTCGAACAAAGTGGGGCAGATCCCGCTTCAATTCATTGTAAAGGCGTTCCTGGTCCAGCACTACTACAACATCAACTTCAAATGCTGAAGCAGCATGTACAAGTGCCTGGTACCCAGATCCCTTCACCCACCCACAAGTATTGATGACACAGCCACTGACTGAAGCTCGACGGTTAACCTCACAGCGCTGGTTGAAGACATCAGCCAAACGGGATGTGATCTGCACAGAGGAAGAAGCAAGAAGCAGCAGAAATTTAGAATAGTTGTAACATGGATTGGCTGCCACAATGGCAAAGAATTCAAGGTGTTTTACCATAGACCAGGGGTAGGGAACCTGCGGCTCTCCAGATGTTCAGGAACTACAATTCCCATCAGCCCCTTCCTGCATGGCCAATTGGCCATGCAGGAAGGGGCTGATGGGAATTGTAGTTCCTGAACATCTGGAGAGCCGCAGGTTCCCTACCCCTGCCATAGACCTTTTCCAAAAAGCATAAAGCTCTGCTGCCCATTTATGAAAGTATGAAGCTGTCCACCTAGACAAGGCTGGTTTGAGGTTTTGAGGGGCTGTGGACACCAAGTTCCCAGGCCCTTCCCCCTGCTCTCTTCTGCCCACCACCAATTCAACACACACACACCACTTCCCTTCCCCCCACCCACATGCTTCCTGCCAACATGTCTTTCACTTGCCTGCTTGTGAGCTCTTCCAGTGCCTACATTCACCACTAACTGCAGCCCTTTTCCAAGTGGCTCTAGGCCCGTGGTGGCGAACCTTTGGCACTCCAGATGTTATGAACTACAATTCCCATCAGCCCCTGCCAGCATGGTCAATTGGCCATGCTGGCAGGGGCTGATGGGAATTGTAGTCCATAACATCTGGAGTGCCAAAGGTTCGCCACCACTGCTAGGCAATGAGTGTAGCTAGGGGCCTTGGTGAAGTGCTAGCAAATAAGTGGGGGGATCCACAGTCATGGACTCTGGTAGATGCCCCACTTCAGTGTATGTTAATGCCAGTCCAGCAGTTCGATAATATTGTATACCCTGATTGGCAAAGATGCTTCAGAGACTCAGGAAGAGGGCTTCTTTGCCCTGCCACTCTTTTAATTGGAGTTGCATCTGAGAAATTATTCATGTAACAATCATATTGTGTCACTGAGCTATGGCTCTCTTCCTCTCTTACTTTTTAATTTTACATACGTTATTGTCCATTTCTCATTGAAAGTCATTAGTAAGTCAGTGCAATTAACATGATTGGGCATTGAATGAACAATGTAATAGTATCAAGATTGCAAAAATCTGAAATCAAGCAGAAATCTGAAACAACATGTAAGTATTAACATGACATGTTAAATTATGCAGAAATTACATTGCAAGATAATACATACAGCAATATGCGATACACAGTCAAATAATACACAGTTCCTTTTGCTTCATTAAAGCTTCAACTGATACAGTAGTTACAGCTATTCTTGAATAAGCATGATCCAACCACAAGAGATCCATGCTGTAATTAAATCCAGGTTAGATGGGACTACTGTTGAAAACTGTTTAGAAACTTTATTTGGGCCAAAATGCATCAGCAAGATTATTGTCGGGGACTGGATCCTGAGATCATATCTCCTCTGAGCTGAAATCGGCACTGGCTGACCATATGTTTTCTCAGGTTTGGCTATTAGAATACAGAAAAGTGGGAACCTGCAAGGATTTGCAGAGGGTATCTTCTATCCCCTCCCCCACTATTTCCTCTTTCCTCCTGAAGGCCCAATAGTCTCCCTTTTTCAAACTTCCCTCTGTTCTTCCCAACAAACAGCAAACATATCTTTATCTACCCTTCTGACTTCAGCTCTCCCCACCCACCCCAGCAGCGTCTACCAAGAAAAACTGTAGCACAGTTGTGTGGTGCCAGCCACTGGGCCAATTCCACTTGCATGATGGTAGCCCTCAGGGACTTGTGAGGTGCACATCACTTTCTCCTGTATCCCCGCACATTATTTCAACCTTCCTTCCTTCTGACAAATCCCATATCCTCTCCCCTTTCCCTACCTTAGTCTCTCCTTCTCAGCAGTTTACCAGCTTGTCCTTATCTGTCTTCCATCTTCAGCTACATTTATTATATATATTTACTTAATTTACAACCCATCTTTCTCCAGAGTGAGGACCAAAACAGCTTACATTATTCTCCTCTCCTTTTTATCCTCACAACAACCCTGTGAGGTAGGTTAGGTTGAGTGTTTGTGACTGGCCCAAAATCACTCAGTGAGCTTCCACTCCAAGATGGGATTCAAAATTGGGGCACCTAGATCCTACTCTGAAGCTCTGGCTGTTATGCCACATTGGCTTTCATAGGGTGGTGGCTAATGAACAGTAGCAGGCAGCTAGGCCAAGTGGAGACATGGAAATCAGGTGATATAAAGTCACCCAATGTTGCTGTCAGGCCAAGAGTGCCATTCTCCAGCTGGAGCCTGAGATCTCCTGGAATGACCACTGATCTCCAGATGACGGAGAGCTGTTTTCCTGGAGAAAATGACTGAAGCAGCAGTGGCGTAGTAGTTAAGAGCAGGTGCACTCTAATCTTGAGGAACCGGGTTTGATTCCCTGCTCTGCCACCTGAGCTGTGTAGGCTTATCTGGGGAATTCAGCCCCACCTACCTCACAGGGTGTTTGTCGTGAGGGGGGGAAGGGAAAGGAGTTTGTAAGCCCCTTTGAGTCTCCTTACGGGAGAGAAAGGGGGGATATAAATCCAACCGTTGTTCTTCTTTTTTGGAGGGTAGATGCTATGACATTATGTCTGGCTGAGGTCTTTTTCCCTCTCCAGACTCTGACACAAAATCTTCAGGAATTTCCTAACCTGGGGCTGGTAAACCTAGCTGCAAGATGGGATACAAAAGCTCAGGCCTGGCCCCAATGGGTCCTTCCTGAAAGGCCGAAAGAACCCTATTATTATTGTTTATATTTACTTCTTTTTAAAATCTTTTTTCTGTAATTCTTTGTTCAAAATAAAAATCTGTTTAAAAAAGAAAGGACCCTGCCCCCTCTCCCTGCATTTTTACTCACAGAAACCCATCCTGGAAAACTGTGGTTGCCTAGCAAGGACCACTAAGGGAATCTTTCTTAAGTTGTAGGCACTTCTTTTATCATATTTGAATTTTTTAAATTTTCCAATTAAGTTTTTAAAGATTTCATATTTTACTACCAACTCAGCCCCCTTTTCATGTTTGTAGAAAGACATAAGTCACAGCTCCAATCATTGGATTTAAATATCTTCAGATCTGACTGATTTTGAATAAGTATATTGATGATATTATTATCATAGAACAAAACTTCACCTCACATGCCAGCAGGATCAAGATGGATGCAGAGGATCAGTACATTACTTCAAACCTCTTACCTTATTATAGAGCTTGATGTTAGTACCAGGTGTAGTGGACCCAAAGTGATACACAAGGGGAGCCTGAACTGAGAAGCCTTCTTCGACATCTGCAGGTCGTTCAATGTAGAGAGCCCCCATAGTGCCTGGGATAGAGATTGAGCCTTGGCCTACATCTAGCTCTACAAAAGTGGGTCGGCGCCCTAAGCGCACAGCATAATTCAGTAGCAGGCGGCAAACAGTTGACTTGCCAACATCCGTGGGGCCCACCACCATGACACGAGGACCCCGTTCATCTTCACGTTCAGCTTGCCACCGCATCTGCTCCAAGGCTGTATGGGTGTTGAGGTACAGCAGCATGGGGGTGTCTTTGGACACATAGGCCACTTCAGTTCGGCCAGTCAGTTGTACCGAACAGCCGTGCCAAGTGAAGACAGCCACTTTAGCACCAGCATCAAAGGGGAATTTCTTATTGCGAGTCAGTTCAGTTCCAAAGATCTCAGCCATGCCTGTCAGAAGCTCCAGTTGGACAGTTTGTGAGGCTTCAACCTCAAAGCGGAGCTCTGTTTCCCTCTCCAGCTCAAATTTGGCCACCAGTTTCTTTTCATCCCCTGCTTCCTCTGCCATCTTGATCTCCTTACAACTCCTATGGACATAAAGCATGGAATCCAATTAAGAGGAATGAAGATGTATTTTCCTTTCTCTCCCATTTATAAATCCAAGTTATAGAGAACAGTTACGTTTGACAAAATTACACAAAACAGGTGTATTACTTTTACATTTAACACCTAACTAATGACCATAATTGGGGCTGAAAAGAATTTTTTCTCAGATTGGTTAACAACCCTGAGGATTTGCCATCTTATGTTTCATTAATAGATTAAACTAGTCCTTGAATTGTACAAGCACAACAAAAATGTGTTATTTGGACCTGTTCGATGACTGTAGTTTACTGGAACCTGGTCAACATGCATTAATCAGAAAAGGGACTAATTGGTGAAGACTGTAAGATTGTGCTTGCAGCAGCCTGCCTTACAGACAAGAGGGTTATACTTCTGGTATATGCTTAGCCAGTAGATTTAGGGTAATGGACCTCCCCTCCAAGAATAAATGTTAAACCATGAGCAAACTCACGGCTATAACACATTATTTTATTAATACACAACAAGAAGAAAAGTTTGGATTTATACTCTGCTTTTCTCGACTTTAAGGAGACTCAAAGCAGCTTACAAACTCCTTCCTTTCCTCTCCCCACAACAAACACCTTGTGAGGTAGGTGGGGCTGAGAGAGTTCTCAGAGAACTGAGACTAGCCCAAGGTCACCCAGCAGGCTTCATGTGAAGGAGTGGGGAAACAAACCCAGTTTTCCAGATTAGCATCCACCTGCTCTCATACAACTATGCTTCTGAATTGGTGGGGGAAGGGGAAGATAACACTTTTTAGAGAGCCAGAATTGGCCCCAGAGCTGCCACTTGCCAATCTGTACCGCACGTTTATATTCCTACACATTCGCTTCACTGAGGCTGAGATTATTCCAGATTTAATCCAGCGTTAAGATTTATCTGTTGTATTCCAGGTAAGGGTACACTTTGTATTTCGTTTCGACTACCCTCTTCACTCAATAACGTTCCAACTCCCACCAAACCACTGTTGCTCCACTACTTCAGCAGTAAGAAGCAGCCTACAGGTGAATTAAACGGGGCCATTCGTCTTCACCGACCCCCCCGAGGTCCCCAAGAACGGTCCCATGGCGGTTCTGCTGTTGTCCTTGCGGTACTGCGCGTCACACCCAGCAGAAAATGCTGCCTTAAGGCGGAGCGTCTCCAAGGGAACGGTGCCCGAGCCTCGGGAAGCAGAGAACAGAGACACCCACCTAAAGGATCCACACCACACGAAGCCACCCCAAGAAGAACAGGCGGCGGAAGTGCCGGTTGCACCGGAAGTAAGGAGATACGTCCGGCTGCGCGTGTGCCTCTAGAACCTGCCCCCCCCCTTCCTAATTGTGCGGAAAATGCAGTTCCCTCGCGCATGAAATTCACGGGAGAAGGAGGGACATGAGTGCTCTGTGCATGGCTTCTTGGGAAATGTAGTTTATTACTTTCGTTTTAACCTCTTTATGTCTTCATTTTGAGTTCCGCTGAACAAATAATAAGGGCAAGAATGCATTTGACAAGTATGTTTTTCTTTTCCTGCTCCTTGGTGAACGATGGTACCATTCCACTACGTCGGCGCCAGCAACGACCTTTCAGACTGTCTATAGCTAAACGATTAAAAGGCACTTCCCCCAATCTGCCATAGATTTTGAAAGATTTCGGACTGTGTGGCCATGGGTTCAGCAGCTCATGTGGTATGTGCTGACCTCATGCAGTGAAGTGTGCACAAACTCGCTTTTGGCACAGCAGCCTTAGAAGTCAAACATACAAAAGGATGAGAAATATGTCACATCTTCCATGAAAAGGCGAGATCTCTGGGTTGGGGCATAAAATGATTATTGTTAGCATCAATTCCCGATCTTATGGCAGACTTCTTCAGAGTAAGATTTATTTACGGTCTTTGACCAAAGCATTTACAATACAATTTAAAAACTTCTTCAGAGTATTATACCAGTGTGGGCATTCTTGTCTT
Organism: Sphaerodactylus townsendi; assembly: GCF_021028975.2. Taxonomy (NCBI): domain Eukaryota; kingdom Metazoa; phylum Chordata; class Lepidosauria; order Squamata; family Sphaerodactylidae; genus Sphaerodactylus; species Sphaerodactylus townsendi. The sequence goes on along the minus strand of NC_059426.1, from coordinate 70,956,964 downwards.
TTATCCACGGGACCATAGATGATTTCTTTTAGACACTTTAAACATTTTAAAAAGCATTTTTGGAGATGTCGCTTTTCCAAGTGTGTGATGCACCGAAGCCAGTAGGGAAAGTTACCAATTCCTGTCTTGTATACACCCTCCACATTATAAAACAGAAGTTATTCGAGTCTCGACATTTTTCTAAAATTTTGGGGGGTGGGGGTGGGAATGATACCAATGCTCATGTATTTTTAAGACTACAGTTTCTGAACTTCCAAGTTCCCATAGCTTGGATATACTGCACCTTCTGTACCTGTACCTCTATGGTGAATCTGTCCAGAAACAGTAGAGCAAGGGGGGTGGGAGGACTTGGTTGCTGCTGTCCAGTCAGAAGTAGTTGGTTTCTCCATCCTAGCAGTATTCAGTGACAGAATGCATCTTACAGTTTTAGGCTGTCAAATAGACCCAATCAGTCACAAGGTGCCATTTAATATAGTTTGCTGCCCTCACAGAGCCACCCAAGCTTGGAATATACTTTCTGTTTATTCATGTATATCAAAACTTGACTGTTGAGGCTAATCTTGTCTTATATCTAAAGTGCATCTAGGAAAGATGTCTCTGTCATTCCACCTAGTTACACTACTGATACAAATATAAACAGCATCAAGTGTGGGATGGGAATGCAGACTTTCTGCCTATACTTGCAGTGGTGGCGAACCTTTGGCACTCCAGATGTTATGGACTACAATTCCCATCAGCCCCTTCCAGCATGGCCAATTGGCCATGCTGGAGGGGGCTGATGGGAATTGTAGTCCATAACATCTGGAGTGCCAAAGGTTCGCCACCACGGGCCTATAGTCTAAATTCAAGACCAAATGAACAGCCCAGGATGGAGAAGATTAAACGACTGTTGAGAGACAGACAGGAAGAAAAATACTTAAGACAGTTTGGTTACATTCTCTCAATGACAGCTTCCTAGAGCACAGTATAACATTGGAGCCAAAATAGATTTATCTTCAAAACATTTCATAGTGACAGACAGATTGGCTTCCTTCTGCAGGAGAGATGCAGGAACCCACAGCTTCCCAATATTTCTGCACCCAACACAATTGATCATGGTTGTCCAAAGAGCTGGTGGAGTGAAGGTGCCAAGAATGAGTTTGGGATATTCAGACCATTGGCTCACTAACTGAACTACAATATCAATGTTGATTCCATAAAAACATTTTTATGAGTTTCTACAGGTGGATCACGAATCAAAGGAACCACCAACCTAGATGCATTAGATTCCTAGTGGGGACAAATTGGGCATCAGTATTGCACAATTCAAAATGTGTTTGTAAGGAAGGTTAGCTGATGAAATGAGAAGGAAAGGTTCCTATGAAAATATGTTAGGTGCCTATGAAAATATCATATCTGGGGAGCATCAGATGAATGTCCTCTGGAATAACAATTATTTAGAATTAAGCCCTACTTAAATGATTTTCAGTCTATGACAACTGCAGGGTTGGAAAGGGGGTGTCAGTGCATACAAATTTCTAGATGTGTATGTCAGTATGGTGTCAGTATGGTGAATGCTGATACTATGCAATGAAGCCTGCACCCATTAGCTTTTGCCATCCCTACAGTAGCATCTTCTGGGGGTATTACATACAATGGGGGTAGTAAAGCTTTAGAGAACAGAGGCCATGGAATCTAGACTTGGTGTTTCTGGAAACTGTTGGAACAAAGATTTATGCAGAACTGTGACTGGAGACAAGACTTGACAGAAGCTGATTTGTTACACCATATCACAAATCAGCCCCTTTTCACCTCTGGATATCTACCTTAACCCTTTTATACTGAATATTGGGCTTTCAACCAGAAAAGCTCCTGTCAGTTCAGGGAGTAACAAAGATACATTTTGTTTTCTGAGACATTATATTTTAGTTCGTATGTTTTAATTTGAATTGTTAGCCACTTTGATGACCCTGAGAGGGAAGAAAGGTAGAGTATAAATCTTACATAAAGTAAGTAAATAACCTTGCACCCACAGGGATCTATGAGCAAACTATTGCTGATCTAAATGGTGCTAAACAGTTCATAGGTACCCTTCTGAAAAGTGCATAATTTTTATCCCTGAAATTGGGGGTGGGGTCTGTCGGACTTTTTCCCCGAGCAATTACTGATGGAGGTTGGGACAAACAATGACGGTGCTTCTGGTGGCTCAACTTGAGCCGCTCAAGGTTGAGGAATATCGAGATTTGGAGGCTTCAGGCCGTGATGTTTGCTTGGGGTGCCACAGGCGGAGGTTTCTGCAGGCTGGTTGGGTGTTGGGGGTACTGAAACGAGCGCATCAGAGAGTGATATTGCAGATTTTCAGCCCGTGACCCCTAGCTTCGTCTCTCTCCACTCTTCCTGCGTCAGAGTTTGCCATAGGCGCGCAATGTGGGATTTATCACCTGCACGTCTGTCTGTCTCCAGAGCGCCATCCTTGTCGTCCGAGCCTCCCTGTCCGCGCCCCTGACCGACCCCCTGGCTCTTCGTCTCCCCCGTCCCCGATCTTTCTGCCCCACCGTACCTCTTGCCCCGCTGCGCCTCCCCCTTGTGCCAGCATCGCTGCCTGGGAAGCCTCAGCGGGCCCCCCTCCCTCTCTGATCCGTGTCTCCGGCCTCTCTCTGACGTAGCGGGAGGCTGAAGGGGGGGGGGAGGGAAGAGGAGGGATGACTCACAATGTTATGATGCAGTTCCACAACAGACAGCCACATTCGACTACAGACGGAGCACAAAAGCAGCCCTTTGGCTACCTCGAAGCTGCGCTCCCCTTGACGCGACCCCTCGCCCAGCGGCTGCGGAACGCCAGGACGGCCAGATCCCCGCGGGAACGGGCGTCAAGGTGAGCAGCGCGCAGAGGGGCCGCACGGACGGCGCCGCGGAAACTTTGCCTGCCTGCCGCCCTCTGCGCTTGGCTCGGCGAAGCCCACCCATCCTTTGGCCTTCTTCAAGCAACGGTTAGCATTGCAAAGCCCAGCCGCGTCTCTTTATGCCAACATCCCTAGGGGAACTTCGGCGGCAGCAAATCTGCCTTTGTTTTTCTTTCGCGCACGCAGCCACGTGAGTCAGACTCTGCAGCGATTCGGGGGGGGGGGTCCCCAGCTGCTCCGGCTCCTCCCACTTTTACTCAACCCCCACCCCCCCACCCCGCGTCCTTGCTCCGGGACAGATAAGACGAAGCGGACAGGGGTGGGGGGAGGGTATCGCTCAGACGCAGGGTGCCTGAGCTTCGCCGTGATGACGGTAGCTGCAATGGCCAGGATCCGGGCTTTTGGGACCTGAACTTGCAGGCGTCGTCGTCGTGCCTCACGTTCTTCGTTGCAGGACCGACAGAGACGTTAATGCCCCCGGTGCAAATCCGTCGGACCCATGGAGCATACGAAAGTCAGTTCAGGGAGTGCAATGCCCCTTGGTGCCGGCAGAGAGCGCGCTCGCAGGGTCGGGTGTCATAGAAAGTAGAAGAGCGGGAGACTTTAAATGGAAATGACGACGAAGCCCCGATAGAGGGCTCTCTCGCTGACATAATAAGGAAGGGGTTGAGGTTTCGGATTGTGGGTGGGTGCAGGAAAAATGTACTGGCTGCTGAAGGTCAGTGGGCATCAAGGCAGCGTAGTGCAATGGTTTCGGGATGGGCGGGAGAGATTCGAATCGCTGGTCGTCTCCATCGCTCGGTCAACCGTCTTGGGCAAGGCGTCCTTTTTCACGATGTGTTCACACATGACAGATCCACTCGGGTTCTGTGACATGTTGTGTAACGGTACATTAACATGCATCATGTGAGAGTGGAACAGATCCGGGAAAAAAGCCATTAAAAAAAACCCAAGTAGGCATTCTAGAGAAGGGGGTACTATATTAAGTGGGAACCTTACAACAAGAATGTTAAGGATGCTATTATGTATTCACCAGGTTGAAAGTAAACCCCGTTGAATTCAATCTGGGCTGCGTCTGCCCCACCACATTAATTTACGAGGTTTTTAAAAAATAAATTTGTTGGACTGATCAGAAAAGAAATGTAAATAAATTTCCTCGGTTCATTCCTCTTCACAAGAAAAATCTAAAACAACTTGAAAAACAGGTTGACTAGGGATTTGAATCCTGCATATTCAAAAGTGCTTAACACAAATGAGTATTCCCTTGACTCTCTGTAACCTATTTTTGAACCCAGCTGGCATATTGAAAAGGTAGAGACCCCTCCCACACCTATTTTTGTAGTTCACGTTTAGAGCTGGATTTGAGAATCCTGCAGTCCTATAATTTCCTAGGAGTAAGCTCCATCAAGTGCAATGGGATTTTCTTCTGAGAAGCCATGTTTAGGATTGACCCCATTGCAACGCCTAGACTAATTCTGAATATGAAAGGGGGCCAGTGGCAATTATTCCAAACTGATACATTCATGCAGCTCTTTATTCTACACTGCACATGCGACAACTTCCTATCTCCAAAAGGGGTTCAGGGCACCTTCCCAAGGGTCTGACAGAACATGAAGCAATTATTTAACTCACAATATTTTAACCTGCTGATTTATTGTTATTAGTTTCATATTTATTTATTTATGGTATTTTTGATCCTTCTTTCTTCGAATAGACTGAAGGCGGCTTACAATGTTATTTGAGCACAATAAAATTGATACATTTAAAACTATACATTCAAAACTGTCAATTCGAAGCTGGGTATATGTGTGTAATACGCCATCGAGATGCGGCAGATTTATGGCGACCCCAGCAAGGGACTTTAAAGGCAAGTGAGAAGCAGAGGGGGGATGCCATTGCTTTCCTCTGCAGAGTCATAGTAGAAGTCACACTGTATACCTTTCTCAGCCACCCCAGATGACTCATCTGGAAACATTCTGCTAAACAGTTTCATTTTACAATGGTCTGGAATGCCATATATATGTTTTACTTGTTTGAGTCTATTTTCTGTAAACTACTCCAAGCAAGATATATGGAGAAGAACTACAAAATGCTCTTCAATGAAATATTTTCAGGGCTGCTTCTTTGCTGGATAATTGTTTGCCATTTTCTCTCCACAGGTGACTTCCCTTTCAGTCTGGTTCTCATCTGGGGGGGCCCTGGCAGTGCAGCCCCCCCAAACTTCATTTTTCTGAAACACGGCTCTAGCCAACCTGCTTCGTTGCTTCACTTGCGACCGCTTGTGTGGAGGCTGCACGGCACCTGCCCCTCCACCTCGACAGGGCATCGTTCTTCAGCCTGTCATGCCCAGCTGTGAGCCAGTACCACCGCCTGCCTATCTCCCTACCAAAACCTTCCGCAGTTACCTGCCTCGGTGCCACCGAACGTACAGCTGTGTCCATTGCCGGGCACACTTGGCCAAGCATGATGAGCTCATCTCCAAGGTCTGTAAGCCCCTGCTTCATGGTGGCAAACTTTAATGGCAGCTTAGTACATAACTAGATGGCTGGCACTGTGTGATTACCCGTTGTAGGGCCAACTCAGCAACTTAGTAGGCCCTTCTTACACCAGTACCTTTTGGGGCTCTTTCACTAGCACTTTCCAGATGCAGTCTGACAGTTTTCATATCAGAGATCTCTACCTTTAAGGATGGTGATTGGGTTTGGGAGGGGGTTGAACACTCTTTCAAGGGAGATGGTTATAACTCCTGTACTTTATCTCCACAGTCCTTCCAGGGGAGTCATGGTCGCGCCTATCTTTTCAATTCTGTGTGAGTGTCCTCCTGCAATTGGGGTTTTTTTTGGGGGGGGGAGGGGTGCAACATGGGAAGAAAACAGGAACAAAGATAGGGATATGTTTTTGTTTCATATCTGAAAAAAGTAATAGCTGTTATTTCTGTTCTGCAAGGCAAAGGGAGGATTTTTTAAATGATGGTATGCTGTTTGAAAAATGAAGCCACCCAAGAAGGATTTAAGTGTTCCTTGGGGAAGGACATATATGATAGCATGTAGACCACTAAACAGAGCTTAACTTGAGCCAGGGTTCAGCATGCCAACCTCTGGCACATATGAGATAATAAAACAACAATAAGTCTGGATCCATGCAAAGGACTTTCCCCATAACTGAGTAAACACAATCTGGGCTTAGGAATAAGTGCTTATGAATAAGTAAGTACAACTGTTAAGCAGTGTTTGAGACAATTTTCAGAAATAAAACAAATTCAGTAAAAATGAAGCATTTTTCAGATCCTGTCTCCATTCCTGGGGCCTCATTGCCATTTCCTAATATCGCACCATTTCCTCCTCTGTCTTAACATCATCCTGCTGGATTTGTGACAACACTCTCAGGCTATTACAAAGAAATTCTCAGCATCTTGCTTTGTGTCATCTTTGTTTTCTCTCTCGGGTGCTGGTTCAAACTACTGAAAGGATGACATCCTCCTGATTTGATTTGAAATTCCTAGTGGTAGGAACAGTTCTTTCCTAACCAAGTAACTAATAATAATATCAATACCATGTGCCTTAATTATTTTATTCAATTTCTTCAGCTACTGTTCCTTATCTTTTAAAGCATCATTTATTAGCTTTGCAAAATGAGGGCATGATTAATCCTGTCTCAACGCACAGAGGATTCTTGATTGCACCTCTGATTTACAGTGCTGTTATTGGTACGATACACATGTGCACAGTTACGATGCAGGAGACTAGCCAGGTGCCGCGCTATATGCCATAATTTTGGCAGAACCCCCGCCCCTAATCCTTTCCTTCTCTTCCTCATTTTTTCAGTGGCTCTTGCAATGAGAAGGCCTAACTCCAAGTCAGTCAAACTAAGTCATAGGCTGGGATGCAGCATTGCCATATTGTGGTTACTGAATACAATCCAGCAAGCTGTTGTTTGGAATGTTAAGAACATAAGAACATAAGAACAAGCCAGCTGGATCAGACCAAAGTCCATCTAGTCCAGCTCTCTGCTACTCGCAGTGGCCCACCAGGTGCCTTTGGGAGCTCACATGTAGGATGTGAACGCAATGGCCTTCTGCGGCTGTTGCTCCCGATCACCTGGTCTGTTAAGGCATTTGCAATCTCAGATCAAAGAGGATCAAGATTGGTAGCCATAAATCGACTTCTCCTCCATAAATCTGTCCAAGCCCCTTTTAAAGCTATCCAGGTTAGTGGCCATCACCACCTCCTGTGGCAGCATATTCCAAACACCAATCACACGTTGCGTGAAGAAGTGTTTCCTTTTATTAGTCCTAATTCTTCCCCCCAGCATTTTCAATGAATGCAATGAATGTTTTTTGCCTTAAATATAGTTGCACTGTTCTCAGTGGTAAGAATATATGAGACTGGCAACAGCAAGGATCCAATTGACTAAGTTATATGGGAGAAGACTAAAGAGCCTACATTTTACAGTTTATGGAGAGTTTCTGTGAATATTTTGTATTAGTTATTGGCCAATCCTTCACTTTCCATAGATAAGGTGACAGCATTTCATAAATAACATCTAATTAGATGAACTGTTCATTTCATGTTTGTCCAGATAAGGACAAAAACTGGTGAAGATCAGGCTGAAGAACATGAACAATAGAGGAATCATCCAAACAACTGATGCCAAAGAGCTCTTATTCCTGCTTCTCTGAGTTTGAAGGGTGTGAAACTTCCAGTGTAACCACCTGTGCATATCTAAAAAATGTTGTTCTGGTATCTTTCATCTCAAAGCAAGGTCTATTTACTAGTAGGTCTGATGTCATGGATGAAATGGAAAGAGACCAAATCATACCAGGTCTGACCTTCTTTTCCTCACTCATCCTCCTCTCTTTCAAAACCTATTCATTCAGGTTACTGGAGAAAGTAACTTTTTTCCCCAGTGGAAATCAATTGGAAATAATAACAGGAGACAGTCAGTCTTTTGGTGACCCTTGACCCTAATGTTTTAGGAATGCAGTTCTGCAGCCTTCTTTCACCTTGGTCCCTTGCTCTCCCAACAGGGCATCAGTTGTCTGTGGTAACTTGCCACTGGAAAGAGACTGTCAGGATGACCAGAATTATCATACTTTAGAGAGTTGCCGGTGGTCCTTGTGATAAAACGTGACTGCTCTTGGTTTCAGCCAATAGGTAGACCTTTATTTGCATCTATCTGTAGCTCGCTTGGAGACTATGTTTGGTTTATAGAAAATGTATCTAATGGCATGTCCTGGACACCCCACAATTCATTTGACCAAACAGTGAACTTTAAGAAAACTTCCATCACTGCTGCATAGAGCCTTGCTGTGGCATGCATTATAGCTGAATACACAATACCAATTCTAGCTTGAGGAAGAGAAGCAAGATCTTAACTAAAATTAGGTGTGCCTGCCTGAACGTTCATTCTTACCCCAATACCAGTGTGGCAATTTGCAGTGATTCTTCAGTTCAGCATTAGTGTGTTCTAGTCTTTACATTTTTTAGGAAGCTCACTGTTCTGTAGCTACTTCCCCTGGCCATTAGAGGCCGCTGTGCAACTGTTCCGAATATCTCTTCTGTTGTCAATGTTCTGTCATCAAATTTCTGAGCCGGCTGCTGTTTGTGAAACATGTAAAGTGTCAACCTAACATAGTTTTTGATGGTGAAACTTCAATTTCTTAAGAAAATATTTGCTTAGCAGGTTTTTGACCAAGGAAATGAAAGCAAGTGTTCTGATATTAATAAACCAAAGTATAAATTGCTGCATTATTATAGCTGCTGAAAACTTTTAATGAATTAGTCTGTCAAACACCCTACATCAGTAAAGATTAATGGCATTTGCATTTCTTTTGTAGATTTCCCCCCAAAAAAGTCTTAGGACAGAAGACTCCCCACCAAGTTTTCTGTGATCTGTGTAGAAAGTGAAGGAAAACAGGGTGCAACAATGATAAGGATAAAATGAGAGTCTGTGCCCTGTAATTTCTTTGGCTACAGGGTTAATGTGGGTTGCGGTCCAGCGGAACAACGCCTCTTGCTCACTGGTCTCCATTCAGTTGCCGATATTTTCTGTGAAAGCTGCAAGACTACATTGGGCTGGAAATATGTGAGTACTGGATATAGGTAGCTTAAATTTGTAGATAACAATGTAGCCTGCTCAAAACATGATTCTTGCAAATCCTTCCCAGGTGTGAAGATAACACTACCCCAGTTGGAAGAACAGCTTCCTCATACTATTCCTGAGTCTGTGTGATTTATGGTTTCAGATAAGAACAGGCAAGACCAAGGTTCAAATTGTCAGTGCTATGAAATTTACTAATACTGAAATCCTAAACACTGTTTCATCCTTCTGAGACCACTGATGCCAATAGGTTAAGAAGGAAGTAACGCTTTCTAGGATTGCACTCTAAATCACTTTGCCTGAGCCTAATCTATCCCACAGGAATGTTGTGAGGATAAGATGGAGCAGGAGAATATGTATGTCACCCTGACCACTTGAAAGAAGAGTGGGATAAAAATGCGACACATAAGATAAAGGTCCTTGTCAAAATCATGGAGCATTATAGATGCCAGTCTCTAGCTATGATACTGTCTCTAATGGAAAGTCTGCTTTCACCTGGGTTGTTAATTGTGGGTTGCATTGCCTCACTTGCAATCAAGGGGGGTCAATTCTACATTTGAATATAGGTGTGGGAGGAGGGCAAGGTGAATAGATGACCAAAGCAGAAAGACTCATGTTATCCAATTTCTTCATTTGCCAGGAACAAGCCTTCGAGACCAGCCAGAAATACAAAGAAGGGAAATATATTATTGAAATGTCACACATGGTGAAGGACAATGGCTGGGACTGATGGGGACACTGGGTGACCCCCTCCCTACAGCATGTTTTGCCCTTTCCTAATTCCACTGCCATACCTGGCACCCTGGCACAACTAATCCTGCCCCCTTTCCATGCCCTTAGGCTCCTACACAGCATCACCCATGGGAGTGGAGATACCAGGACCCTTCGCCCAAACCTCTTGTTCTTTCTGAAATGCTGGATTCACAATGTGGAGGATCTTCCCATAGTAAAAGAGAAAGTTCACAGAGTTAAAGGACCCAATTTGAGGATTTTGTATTGGATTCTACTTGACCTATATGGGGTATAGCACTCTCATTTGTAGCACCTGTTGGGTGGGACAGACAGTGGAATTCCTAAGTGTACTCCTGGAAGCACATATGAACTTTAGAATCCATTGTATATGGAAAATACAGTGCTTTCTGGAATGGGGCAGAAAGAGCTGTGTGTATAGGGCAAATTCTTGGGGAGGAGTCATAGCTCAATGGAAAAGTATATGCTTCGCATGCAGAGAGTTGCATGCAGAAGGATCAACCTTTGGCATCTGAAAGAGGACTAGGACTGACTTCTGCCCAAAACTTTGCAGAACCGCTGTCAGGCAGAGACAACAGTACTGGCCTAGACTGACTTATGATTTGACTCAGCGTAAGGCAGCTTCATATGTTCGTGCAGTCCTCTCCTCTCTTGGGAAGTGGGGAGTTTTCTGTAGGGGACAACATATGTTAGTCAAACAGTGCTGGACAGAAAAGATTGGAAGGGAAGTAAATTCCTTCCAATAGGGACAAACTTTGTTACCCAGGTAAAAGACCCAAGAGCAGTTCCTCCCAGCATGGGGCCATGGTAGTTCACATTCCCCTTCACCATTCCCTTTCCCAGACACTGCCGTGGTATATTTCCCCCCCATGTTTATGCAGTGGAGTCTGCGGGTTTTGTTTTTGGGTTGCTGTGTGCTTGTGATCCCCGGGCACTATCATTCCCCGCGCCACGAACCCTACATGGAAAACGGTGGGGCTGGATGTGGGCAAAGCCTCAGCACTGTCACCAGCGCAGGAATTTTTTTGTATAATAAAGATGTTTTATATTCAAAAAGAAAAATGAACCATACTCATAGCAGCCTCTATTATCCTTGAGTAGTCACAAGAAACAGGAACAGTTTGGTGCATTTCAACAGCAGGGACTTGTCTCAAATAAGTACAGAATACCAAGGTAGTGGATGATTTCCTTAACTTAATACTGTCTACAGAGTTCTTAAACAAACAGCAGTACCATCTGAATGAGCATCTGGAAACCAAATACATAATAATATGTCAGCCAACAAGTTATCTCCCAATTGCAACTGCAAGGACAGAAAAGGTGTGCACAACTCACAGTCCAGTAACAGTGCAATCTGAACCAGGTGAGTTCCTCTAACCTTCCTCATTTCACTGGACTAAGAAGGGGGTATCTCTTCTTAGGACTGAACTGTGAATTGACCACACATCTGACTGTATGTCAGCAATTTATCACGTATTTGTTGCTTCTAGAATTAGCAAAAACTTTTTTCATACAGACTTTACCATTTATCAGCATTCAATTAAATCTACTAAAACACATGACCAATAAAAAAAATCAACAAATGGCACATGAACTAAGTCCGCAAATTGATGTTGGATATGTCCATGTGTGGAATAGGGTGGATGAACACTTTTTCAGTTGTTACAGAGACTGCTGTGAAGAAGGCATTATAATTCTACACTAACATGCATCCCTTTTACTTTACATAGCAGGGTCCCATGACTTCTTCCTCTCCTCTGACTTCTGCCAATAAATGGTGACATGGAGGGTTCATGTTGCTGTGGCCACCCACCCAATGCCCTTTTTACATTGCACTGCTTGGGTTGGGCACTGACAGTAGCACAATGTGAAAAGAGCCTCGGGCAGGGGTCATGCCCAGTATTTCAGGAGGCTCTTTGCTCTCTCCAACTCTCTATGCTGAAACCAGATGACTTCCTCTCTGCATTTAGGATCACCCAGGCCACTCATGTTTATTTAGCTGTATCAGTGTCATTTCTTTAGATAACTGTGTGTGGAAAACTGTCCAGCCTAATTCAGCTCATTCACTTTAGTCTTCATCCAGCAAGAGCATTTGAGGTTTCTGGAAAGATTGCTCAGAATTCCACCTAGAGGGAGAGAGAAAAAAAGAGAGGCAGAATAACTTCTCAGTACCAAGACCTGCTGTCTGTTATCATGTCGATCAAGTTGTCCTCTGGGGCAGTTTGGGAAGGTTTTCTGCTAAGACTAATTTGTATCTCATGACTAGTGAGATACAAATCCCTGTTCTGCTTGCTCATTTGACTTACATCAATCAGCATGAGCCAGTTCACAGATGGGGCCAGCATTCATTCTACTTCTCCTTCCTTCAGCTACTAAACAGTCAGCTACATCTAGAAAACTGCGCTCAACATCATCTTTCATCACACGTTTTTGCGAATGCATTGGTCTGCATGCACTTTACCAGTCTATATCAAGATGGGATGTAACATCAGCCACTAATAAGATTCCTGTGTTCATATGGTTTCCCCATCCCAAAACAAGGTATTGGAATGTGACCTGCATAAACTCCAGGTAAAGAAGTAACCAGGAATCTTGCTGTTAGATTCAAAATGTTCTCATATTTTGTAACTAGCTTACTAATTGACGGAACAGTTCTACTGTACTTGTAATCTGCCTTGAGTCCCAGTGAGAAAGGCAGACTATAAATGAAAATAAATAAACCTAGGGCCAGTCTTCCACCAAGCCAAAACTATATAATACCTTTGTCTCAGTAGATATCCAAAACCCACCAGCAAATATGTAGGTGTATCATTTGACAAAATAGCTACCCTAAATCACTAGGGAATTTGGCTGGGGGAGTTCCACAGTAGAGAAGAAGAAAAGGACTCATTTAACGGCAAGGATTCTGGCCAGTGGCGTAGCAGGATGCCCTCATTTCTCACCAGTGGGTCATTCACCTACCAGTGATGCTGAATCCTATGACCAAATAGTATTTGGGAAAGGACAAGACACTTCTACAGCAAAGGGGGAAAACAGCTGTCTTGGGAAGTCTGAAGTGAAAGGAGAGTAGAATGAGCGGCAAGAACAATGTAATCAAATCCCTCTTCTCACATATAGCATTTCATTTCAGGATCAGGAATAACCCTTGCTGGTATCAACCTGTCCACACTTCTCCTCGAAGGTTTGTTTCATTGCTGAATCCAGATTTTCTGTTGCTATACATCTGTATGGCTTTCTTGGGTGCACAAATTCAATTAATAACAGAGATGTTTAGAACTAACAGCCTATAGTCATGTCTCTTTCACAATGCAGTTTATTAGACTGCTCTTTTTACTCAACTGTCCAAGGCTATTAAAATATGTCTGGCCATCACACCTCTTCAGGGAAAAATGTACACTGGATAAATAGTGGCAAATTACTTCTTCCCCAAGGTATTTTCTGCTATGTTTAATCAGTTTCATTGCTTTAAAACTCTATGAATAGACAAAGGATAAAACAATGCTGAAACAATTTACCAATTAATGTAATTCACTAATATAATATTCATTGCCAAAAGAACAACCAGGCTTCATAAAAAGGCCATGAACATTTGTCAGATCAAGAATATGCATGTGGATGTGTGTGTATGCTCCCCATTAAGGAATGAAAACAAATATACATGCCTTGATGGTCAAAATTTCTTCAATCAACTCAAATGAGTTCATAAGCATGTTTTATAATAATTTGAGAAGGAACTTTAAAACTTCAGGGATAATAATTGGAACTCAGTGGCAAATGTGCGATAAATATGATTAATTGTTTATGAATGCAACAGTATATGCAACAAGGATGAAAACATTTTCCACTGTGCCCTATTCACAGTCACCTTTGGCCCAAGAAGATTAACACAGATCAGACCGAACTAAACAGGACAAGTCATACAAAGGTCCAAGAATTGTACTAGAACAGTATATAATACTTTATCACCATACAGCTTTCGAACAATACATTTTCAAGTAAAAAGGTTGTGGTTTATCACTGCTGCTTGTCTTGCTTTTAAAATGAAAGTAATACTGCTCAAACAACATAATAGATTGAAGTCAACAAGGAATAAAGTCCAAAATATTCACACTGTAGACAGGCTTCGAACATGTGAACTGGACACAGAGGCCCCAATCTATTAATGCTACAAGAGGGAAACACATTGATCAGAAGTAACAATTTACATCCCTGATTATAAGTGAATATCCATTCACTATGTTAATGACTAACAAGAAGCCAGTGTACCATGCTGGCTAAGAGCCTGAAATGTGGGGTCCGTGGTTCAAAAGTTACCTTTGCTACAAACTTGCTGTAGGCAAGTCATTCATTCTTAAGCCAGCATGGTGTAGTGGTTAAGAGCAGGTGCACTCTAATCTAGAGAACTAGGTTTGATTCCCTGCTCTGCCACTTGAGTGTGAAGGCTTATCTGGTGAACCAGATAGCTTGTGCACTCCAACACATGCCAGCTGGGTGACCTTGGGCTAGTCACAGTTCTTTGGAGCTCTCTCAGCCCCACCCATCACACAGATTATTTGTTGTGGGGGGGAGGGAAAGGAGATTGTAAGCCCCTTTGAGTCTCCTGCAGGAGAGAAAGGGGGGATATAAATCCAAACTCTTCTTCTTCTTCACTTCAGCTTGCCATCTACAACAGTGATACTGGCATACCATATAGGAATGCTTTAAGAATTATAACAAGGTAGAATGCTAAGAACTTTGAACATGAAAGTGCTATACAATTGAAAAACATTAATTTCACAAAAGTTATCAAGGGGACATATTCCACTAAAATAGTTCATTTAATGTGTTCCTTAGAAACCTTAGCTTAATTTTCAATGAAGAACAAGAATTTCAAATAGAAGAAAGTGCAATTGAGTCACAACTGATTAATGGCGACTCCTTCCATGGGTCATTCCAGGCATGAGAGAAGCAGGGGTGGTTTGTACTGTCGAAGGCTTTCACGGCCGGATTCAACTGGTTCTGGTGGGTTTTCCGGACTGTGTGGCCGTGGTCTGGTGGATCTTGTTCCTAACATTTCGCCTGCATCTGTAGCTGGCATCTTCAGAGGTGTATCACAGAGGGAAGTCTGTTACACAGTGTAACAGGAACAAGATCCACCAGACCACAGCCACACAGCCTGGAAAACCCACCAGAACCAGAGGTGGTTTGCCATTGCCTTCATTTGCACAGTAACTCCAGTCTTCCTTGGTGGTCCCCATCCACGTAGTGAACAAAAAAAATCACCCCTACCTGCCGCCCCCCCGCCCCGGGTCAGACTACAATACTTAAGCTGGCAATTTTACATGGTTATTTCCATGTTGGAGTGTTACTTCTTGAAATAACTTAGTCTGGCATTTGAGGGTGGAGCCCAGTATAAAAACTGTCAGTTCATTTAAGGTGTGCAGCTAAACAATTTTGTAAAAAAAAAAATGAGAGAAGAGAAGTTGGGCAACCATACTTCCGATTTTGTTAGAAATGTCTCTCTCTCTTTTTTAGAAATGTATCATAACATATCCTATACACTCTAATACTGCTTTCAGTAAAACTACACATTCTAGGTTCAAACCTTGCTTTAAAAGCAGAAGCTGCACATTACTTGTACTTTGGTGATTCTTTTTATAACTTTTAATTAAAATGCCCTAATGCTGTTGCTGGGGTACAATTGAAAAGGGAAGCCTGAGGCTATTTCACAACCTGTCACCCCTTTTCTTGCTCTACATTAGCCTCCCCCAAGGTGCATTTGGACTGCCTGGAAAAAGCAGTTCAGCTAACAGTGGTTTTCATTAGGAATACAGGGAGAACAGAAATGTCCAAATAACCATTTCACATACCAGTCTTTCCCTAATATAATAGAAAGTCAGTCAGAAAGGATCACAGAATCACGATAACTAACATATAGCACTATCTGCCACTTTAGGCTACCTGAGTAACATTTAACAAATTGCTCACTCTCTTTGCTCCTTAATTTTCACTTTAGAAAATTCAAATACATCACAATTTTATTTCCCCACATACACCACCCAGGTAATAAACTCTTTAAAGAGCATGTGATTATACTATAAGTTAACTAGTGGCAAAAAAAGGTACAAAATAAATAAGTGTTGCCAAAGTATATTAATCAGGAACAAGGACTGGCAGACATGGCAGCAAAGGGACTAAGCATGATAACAACAGGTCCAACTTGAAAGGATCTTAGCAGAAACAGCCCACCACAAACTAACACTTTGGTCCACCATGGGTCAGAGTTCATTAACACAAACAGCTCTTGGGTTTTTCTTTCAATCTGCATAGACTTGTCTGCTCTGATTGACTGCCATCATGGTGAATATCAAAACACATGAAACTGTTTTCTGCCTCTCATTGCAGCAAGCAGCTTTTGCTGTCCAAACACCTAAGCCAAGTCTGCCAACCACACATACATGATGTGGTTTTCTGCACAGTTTATGGCATGTGTGGCAACAACATTCACCTTGCACACATTTTGGTTGAAGAGTCAGCATTTCCTCTTAAGTGCAACAACTGCTCCAAGGCAAATACTAGGCTTGGTGTTGGAATGGCTGGGATTTCTGAAGGGCTAAATGTTGCTGAGGTTAGAGAATTTTTCCAGGTTTTCAGAGTCTAAGGACTTTAGAAGCATTCCTTTTGCAGACACTCCAATGGTCCATCCATCCTTTCTCCTGTGGCAGTGCTTTTTGAATGACCAAAGAAATAATTTGAAGGCACTATCCTGATACAACACAGCCAGCTTCTTCACACTTCAATCACACTGGCTTCCATACAAGAGATTTCTATTACTCTGGTCTAGTTAACCACAAATAATACCTAAGAAAATAATGCCTGGTGCAGCTCTGGGGGTTGTACATGGTTGCTACTCCTTCCCTCCTGATACTGTGCTGTGCCATGAACAGCTCATGATTCCCTGCCCTCTGGACTATAGAGGGAAGAGCACACATATGGAGGGGAGGAGGTGTGGTGAATGAGACACCGCAAATCCCATTGAGTACATATCCTCCTACGGGAAATTCTGAGATGATTTCAAAACACAGGAAGTTTTCATACACAGCATTAAAAGAACTTTACATGTCTTGTGCCTGTAATGTGAACAAAAAAATTCATACTGGCTAAGTTGTACATTCTGTTTTAAAATTCTCCCACTTTCTCTCTTGTATCAATACATAAACAAATAGTGAGACAAGACAGGAATTTGGGTGTCATGTATAATCTGGGATATTCCTGGAAGTCTGAAGAGTCCTACTTTTGCTTTCTGGTCCCACTAGTCAACAAGAAGGGTGCAAACACTCTCTTCCCACATATTATACCCACTCCAATGGTATGAGCTGGCAAAGGGCTGAAAGGGTAAATTAGAGTGATCCCATATTTAAATAAAAGTACTTAAGTGAACTGGCCCAAGGGCTCTTCAGGGGCTCTTGCCTCTTCTGCAGGGAGGGAAGGACCACGAAAGACAAGTTAGGAAACCAGAAGACCTCCCAGTTTGCCATTCTTTCCAGATAAGGTAAAACGGGTGTGAATTAACTGGCCTGTCTGTATTTGAGGAGAAAAGAAAGCTAAACACCGCCCAGAGCCCCTAGAGGATGGGGCGGTATAAAAGTTTAAAAAATAAATAAAAAAATAAAACATGATCCCCCAGCCTTCTATTTCCCTGCTTTCCCAACAGGACTTTTTACACCCTTTCCCTCCACAAACGGGAGCAGACCACCAGCCCCCTCTCCACAGACACCACCACCACCGATCAGTCCCACGCTCTAAACGCCATTAATGTGGAAGGAAATTCTGGGGGGCGAGGCCGGCATTGCCTGTCCTTGGAGGGGAGCACCCCCTTTGTGCCCAGGAGCCAGTCATTGGCCATCTTTACCCTTTCAGCAGCTGTTTTGCTTCTTCTCGTCTCTCGCCTCCCCCAGTGGCAGAGGTTAAAACTTTGGGGTTTCCCCCTTTCGCCCCAGGCATGCAGGTGGCAGACACTAAATGCAGCTCCCCAGTCCTCTTCTCCGCATTCCCTTCCGTCCATCTTGAATACTTGAGATTCTTGAATGGAGCGTGTGGGATCCGCTCCGCGCGACTCCCATTGGCTGCCCGTTAACCCTTCGAGAGGGGATTCGCCTTCCCATTGGATGTGGTGTATCTCTCCCCCCACCCCCTTCTCCGGTAAGCCCTCGGGGTTCTGCTCAGTGCTTACAACCCCGCTTCACGCGGGTTACTCGTTCTGGTGCCCTGTCGCTGGCGTCGCTTGATGTTACTGGGAAAGTGCTCTGAGAAAACTCGTTTCTGTGGGGTGTTAGTTCCCCGATCTCCGCCCCCCACCCCAACCCGGCGTGCTTTGATTTGCATCTTGCCCTCTCCCATAGTCCTGAACTTCGGACACAGACAAAGCTATGGGTCACCGCAGACCGGTCTCGTCTGGTTTATACCTGGTGGGGATGGAGAAAACACTGGGCACGCGATTGCCTCTTGACTCCCAAGAACATTTTGTTAGGGAACGGATTTATGACTTTAGAAGGAAGTGGGGTTCCCCTGTGTTTGAATGCCGGAAGACTAGTTATGATAGAGTCCTTTGTTCAGCTGAACATCAAGAAAACAAAAGTCGTGACTCCTGCAGAATTACTCAGCATTAAGACTGACAATGAGGAAATAGAAATTGTTCCAGACTTTCTATTCCTTGACCACCTCATCAACCCAAAAGGAGACTGCCATCAAGAAATCGGAAGAAGGTTGTGAATGGGAAGAGTAGCCAGGAAGGAGCTAGAAAAGAGTCTCATGTGTGAAAATGTGTCACTGGGAACCAAAATCAAGTTAGTTAATGCCATAGTATTTCCTATTACTATGTATTGGATAGAGAGTTCTCTATCCAAATCACTGCAGCCAAGAAAACTTGCTCCTCCCTGTATTTTTCTATCCCATTTGAACTTGGCACACTACCTGTATTGATCAATAAACCCTGTTCAAAGGAGAGCCGTAATGCTTGCCAGGTTTAATGTTATGCCTTCCACCTTGTTACATGGCAGATTTAGCAAGCAAGAAAAGTCTAAAAGATTGTGCCCATGTAATGCTGGCTCAGTTGAATCTCTGGCCCACCAATTATTACACTGTCCCAGATTTAAGAAAATCAGATTAAAGTATGTGAATCTTACTCCTTTACACTTACCGGATCTCCCCGATTTATTTAGATTACGCTACTTGCTGGACAATCCTGATCCTTCTCTCTGTATGATAGTGGCAGACTTTCTCCTGGAAATTACTAAATGCCAGTAGATTTACTTTCACTTAACATTTATTTCCTTTTTTTAAAATAAATTTTTATTGTATAGTATAGTTATATAACAGATACATGCTATGCTTTTAATCAGACTATACATTTTTCCAACATTTATTTCCTGTATTGCACATTTATGGGGTTTTTAAAATCAGTTTTTTTTACTATTGTTGTAATGTTGTCTATACCAATAAAGGCTTGCTGCTGCTATTTCTATGTATGGGTTTACAACCTGGACAATGAAGAGAGCTGATAGGAAGAAAGTAGATTCCTTTGAAATGTGGGGTTTGAAGAGATTTTTACGGATACCATGGACTGCCAAAAAGACAAATAAATGGGTTCTAGATCAAATGAAGTCTGGACCTTCCCAAGAATTCAAAATTACTAAACTGAGGCTATTGTACTTTGGTCACATTATGAGAAGAGAAAATTCAATGGAAAAGGCAATAATGCTAGGAAAAGAGGGTAAGCCAACATGAGATGGATTGACTGAATCAAGGGCATGATAGATTACTTAATTAATTAAATTAACACAACACACACACATTTGTTCACTTAAATGTATATTTGCACATGAAGTAAGAATGAGTCAAATTATACAAATTATGTTTAACAGAGATCCATGTGACTGACTGCAGCTCTTGTTACGAAGACAGATTTCTGACCATCCTCCAGCGGCTGCCACTACCCAGAATCTAAACATGTGCAGAGCATCCAAGCAGCCACAGCCAGAGTCCCTTCTCTCAGGCCAATTTCTCAACATGGCTATCATATTAGTCTACCCATCACCATAGTTATAAGAGAGCAGAAACAGACAAAGCTGGAGTGTGTATGACAGATAAAGGAAACATTCACCAGGTCAGTGGGAAAGAAAAGCAACCAGGTGTAACTTGTGAACTGGCTTAATGTGGTCTCTCTGATGGGCACCTAGGACCCCAGCTGCATCATTTTGAACCAACAGAGTTTTCTGAATCATGTTCAATAGAAGCTTGGAAGCTTTGCTGGTGTAACTGCTCCATAAGACTTGTTGTCTCTGAGTCATGACTAACAGGGATCTAGATTCTGTGGTTCATCAAGGAGAACCTGTAGTTGTCTGGCCACCACTCTTTCCAAGACTGTAGGGGTGAGCCCGCGAACCCCGCAGAACCGTAGAAAGAGCGCCTGGCATGCCGGTGCCGGCTACGGCCTTCCGGGCGCACACGCTCCCCCAACCCCCGTTCCCCCCGTGAGTCACGGGTCATGAACTACCCGGCTCACGATCACCAGGTGTCCCATACAAAGGGACAAAAGGGCCCTTGCCCTCAGGTGAGGATTAGACCCAGACAGGATGCTTCCTCCCGCACGTAGCAGCCCGATGAGATCATGCATCACATGATGATCTCCCGCTCTCCCGCT
Source organism: Sphaerodactylus townsendi (assembly GCF_021028975.2). Classification (NCBI taxonomy): domain Eukaryota; kingdom Metazoa; phylum Chordata; class Lepidosauria; order Squamata; family Sphaerodactylidae; genus Sphaerodactylus; species Sphaerodactylus townsendi. The sequence goes on along the minus strand of NC_059426.1, from coordinate 70,936,552 downwards.
CTCCCGACCTCCCGCTCTCCCGCCTGCCCGACCCCTTTACACGCCCCCATTGAAACCCTAATAAAAGGTGTGGGGGGCGAGCGCACGGCAGAGTTGCCAGGATCACGGGATCCCGCACTTCCTGCTGCTGGCCCTCTCCACCAGATGAAATCTCTGCGTCTCGTCTCTTCATTGGGGCCTCGTGGGTAAGACTACACAAGACCTTCCACAAAAAAGAGACACTGGCTACTAGACGATAATGATTTCAGTCTGTGCTATCTAATGATGGTTTCTTTAGCAAGATTCTTTTAATATTGCAGATATTGTACCTTTGTGTACTAAATGATTGATAATGCCACTGTCAACATCTCCATGGTGAGTTATGGAGAATTGGTAGGCTGCATCTCTCCAAGAACCTCATCCATGTGCTCAGGTTGAATTAACTGAAAAGTATCTCCATATGAACCTGCCAAGTTGAAATTTCTGGACCATTCTCCAGAATTACTGCTAATGAGGAGCCTAGATTGGATTAGATGTGAACAAGTTTATCTACAAAATGCCTAGTAAACTGGTCAACATGAGCTGTCAATAGTTATGATATTTGTTCCCAGGGGCTACTTTGTAAAAGATCCCTTACTTTTGCTTAGGGGGAGTAATTCCCAATTCCCTACAATCTCATCTTCTGGTGCAATGTGCAGACCAACTATTCATTATCAAGGAACTGGGGGTGGCAAGTTCAAAATTAACAATACTGACCTACAATGATGCCAGTCTTTGGCAAGAGTTATTTTGAGTACATATCACCAAAGCATTCTCACCAAATACTGACCCCAAGTGACCGCAAATGAAGTAATTGGAGAGGAAAACTTGCAGAGAAAACACTAGTGAGATAGACTGTGCAACTGTGCAAGGGTGACAGCCAGGGTGGAGCCATTGGATACACTGACCCACCTGGATCACAGGTTTCCCTCACCCAGGACTTTTTATGAAAAAAAAAGACTTTAAATTTTGAGACATGAAGACTTTCATTTAAATAATGAGAGCTTGTTTTGACAATAGGAAATTTTCTCCCCCCCCCCCCCAATCCATGGCAACTGTTTGGTGTTGCTCCTAAAGTGGCAGTGTCCTAAACTTGACCAATATACCCTGCTTAGTTCTGCTTGCCCAAGATTTCCTCTGACTCTAGGCAAATTTTGAAGGACCCTATCACTTTTATAATGCTTAGGTGATCCTGGGGCAAGGGGACAGCTTTGGCATCCGTGACTTTAAATGTAGCAAAGGGTATGGTTGCCAGTTTCAGGTTGGGAAGTACCTGGATATTTTGGGGTGCAGTCTGAGGAAGGCAGGACTTGGGGAGGGACTTCAATGGGGTGTTATGTAATAGAGTCTACTTTCCAAAGTGGCCATTTTCTCCAGGTGAACTGATCTTTGTCACATGGAGATCAGTTGTAATCCCAGGAGATATCTAGCTGCCACCTGGAGATTGGCAGCCCTGCAGGATCAAAAGGTGGTAAAGAATAATTGAAGGAGAGACGTCTTTAAAAAACCCTTCTCTTTATTTAATTGTAACTTTCTTTAAACCATGTTCAAAGTAAAAGTAGCCTCCCATCCCACCCCCAGCCATGTTCATTCAAGGATGATGACAGTCACTTTTTTCTTAAAATCTGCATTTCTGCTAATTTGACTATGGAGTGGACAAGGTATTTGGAGGCAATGAGATGTATTTTACAGTGATGGTTCAAAGTGATACTGAAAGATAGCTAAGTTACCCCTTATAATTAATTATATACTGTCAAACTCAAAATCATAGTGATGAAGTAGATTTTTTAAAGGATCACTTAAGGGTGGTTAAAAGATGATACCGCCGCAACATACATTCAGTCCTCAGAAGATACTCAAAATCAAAATCCCACATACAAATATGGACAATTCCAATCCCATCAAACATACATATGCATGGAGCCACACAGGTCTATTCATTCCTCCAAAGTTTAATTTAGTGGCAAATAAGGTAATGGAACAGCAGCTCACTGTTCCCACTTCTTTCCCAAGGTTAGGATAATATGCTGCTCCCTTTGTCCCTTTAATTTCAGGGGAGAAATTAGTTTATTTGTTTTTCTTATTTTATACCTTATCTTTCTCTCCAATGAGCACCACAAACAGTTTACATACTTCTCTCCTCCATTTTGTTCCTACCACAGTACTGTGAGGTAAGTTAGGCTGAGGGTGTGTGACTGGCCCAAGGTCACCCAGCAAGCTTCCACGGTAGAGTGGGGATTTAGAGTTGGGTCTCCCAGATGTTAGCTAGACAGTCTTAACCAGGGCACCACACTTGCCTGAGAAGCAGAGAAGTTGGAGGTTGGGTGCATTGCAAATAAGAGGACTCTGCTCTTAAATTCATTTATTGTGAGGGTCAGATATGACATAAATGTGATTTGGTTGGGCTGGACCCTGGGAGGGATGACTGGTCCAGATCAGCACAGGGGAGAGGAGGGTGGCTACCTTGGCTGACTAGCCTGCGGTGAGTTCACAAACCCAGATTAGTGGGGGGGGGGGGCGGGGGCTGCCTCAACTGGTGAGCCTGCAGCCGGCTTGCCAGGCCAGATCAGCACAGGGTGAGGGGTGGGATACCTTCCTGGGCCCTTTTCCTAGTAACTTCATTGGGTGCCCCCAACTTCTAGTATTATGAGAGAAAAAGTTCCACTTTCTCCATCTCATGTGTAATTTTATAAACCTCTATCATCCTCACCAACCATCTATTTTCTAAACTGAAAAATTTCAGCCTCTTCATCCTTACCTCACAGGAAAGGTGTTCAAACCCTCTAATGATCCTGGTTGCCCTCCTTTGTACTTTTCCTACTAGTTCTACAATGTCCTTTTCATGATACGGCAGCTAGAATTGCACAAAGGAGGCTACACCTTAGCTTTATACAAGGGCAACCCAACATTATTTTCATTCCCTTTAGGGAATTTGCCTTTTTCACTGCTGCTGCATTCTGGGTTGACATTTACATCAAGTCATCCACAATAACCCCAGGAACACTTTCTGTCTTGGACTCAGCCATTTCAGAATATATCAGGATATATTTAAAGTTAGGATTTTTGTTCCAATTACATTGAACTTCATTTGCTTAGTCAGCCAATTTTGATAGATTCGCCTGAACCTCTTCACAATAATCTTTGGTTTTCACTATACTAAATAGTTTGATTTTATCAGCAAACTTGGGCAGTACACCACTCACCCCAATTCCAGATCATTTAGCAACAAATTAAATAGCACTGGCACAGCAACAACCCTTGTGGGCCCTCACTACTCACTTCCCGCCATTGTGAGAACTTTCCATTTATTCCTATTCTCTGCTTCTTATGTTGAACCAACTTGTTACCTGTGTCCTTGTCCCAAGACTACTGAATTACTCAGGAACTTTTGGTGACGTACTTTGTAAAAAAAAACAAAACTTGGATGTCCAAATATATGTTTACTGATTAATCCTTATCTTTATACATTAACTTGCCCAAAGAACTCCAAATGGTGATTTAGGACATCACTTTGTAGAAACCATACTAGTTCTCCCTTAGCAGCTTTGTTCCTTTATGTGCTGAACAATTCTGTCTTTAATAACACTAATTTAAATGGAGACAATTTTTTTGGCTAATGGGCCTGTAATTCCCTACAGCCACTCTGGATATCCTTTCTAAAAATTAGTGAGAGGTTTGTCACATTCCACTCCTCTGGCATGGAAGCAGGCGGTGGGTTTTCCTACATTTTTTCTCCCCCAATCCTTGTAGCAGCCATTCCCAATCCATGTCAACCCTGGGCCTGGGGAGAGGACTTTTAAAGGATTTTTTTTAAAACTGTAATTGACATAGTGATATAACATTATATTGGTATGTCAACTTCCATTTAAAAAAACCTTCCGAAGAGCATCCCAGTGATGAGGAAAAGGCTGGCAAAAGGAAAATAGCTGCTGTGTGGGCAGGGTTAGGAAAATCTCTACATTTCTTCTCACATAGCAGGTCGCCAGGCTTTGCTGAGATCTTTCCCAAAACTTCTGAGGAAAGTAGGCTTGGCGGAAATTGGAGAAAAGCTGGGGAAAACCCAGGATGCACATAAATACACGGTGATGCTGTGGGGCACAGAAAAATCCCCACTTCCTAGTAGCACCAAACCCAAGAAAATTAAGCTATGTGGAGAAAGTCATATTATCTAGTTGCCTTCTTGATGTTTTTTTTTTTTACATTGGTATGTTACATAACATTGCAAGTGTTTCGGAAACTAAATTACAGTTGCCTTCCTGTTACCATACCGCCCCGGCATAGCGGGGGTGGGGGAGTGCTTATTCATGGGTACCCCTGCCTGTGTGCCAGCCTGAAGGGTAATGCTGGCATTGCAGAGATGGGGAGCCCATTCTCTGGCAATAGCCAGATCTACCTGCAAGAAACTTTCAGGAATTGTTTTCCAGTTCTTATGCTCTCAGTTTGCTTGCCGTAGCAGCACATTTTCAGCTGAACAGCCAAAGAAGAATGTGTCCTCAAAATGATACAGTAGCCCTGCTGAATGGATACTCATTTCCAGCCACAAGAAGACTCCTGATGTCATTGCCTCCCCTGATTATCTTAATGTAGATATACTCTTCTGAAATTAACTTCTTTTGATCACCTTATAATACACTCTGTTGTTTCTCAAACAATCTATCCGAACACCTCCCAGAGGATGTCCTGATATCCCCCAAAGGTTGTACTGAAACCCCTAGAAGTAGACCTTTACTCTATAAATATCCTACTCCCTAAAGAACCAATTGCTCAGTGCCATTGACACCTTTCCTTCTTTGTCGCTGTGTCCAATGCGTTGCCCCCTGGAACCAAATACTGGTCGTTTGGCTCTGAACCCTGGATCTTCTTCACATGAGATCAGGTCATATTACGCATATATCCCATGCCCCTTTCTATTCCAAATCTATTTCCCAACCTATCTATATCTTAGGACAGTGATGGCGAACCTTTTTGACTCCGAGTGCCCAAATTGCAACCCAAAACGCACTTACTTATCGCAAAGTGCCAACACGGCAATTTAACCTGAATACTGAGGTTTTTGTTTAGAAAAAATGGTTGGCTCCGAGGCGTGCGTTACTCAGGAGTAAGCTTGGTGGTAGTGGGTGGCTTTGCTTTGAAGCAACCGTGCAACTCTTCCAACGGGTGAATCACGACCCTAGGAGGGTTTACTCAGAAGCAAGCCCCACTTCCAGCAACCGAGCTTACTCCCAGGTAAAGGATTGCACTTTAGTTCTTCACATGAAAATCAGTGGGGTTTAACAGCGCTTAACATGGTTACCTACACTGCTTCCCCAAAACTAGGTCTTGGGTTTAATGCTAATAATCTAGCCCAGTGGCCCAGGCCAGCCTAGATGTGTGTGGGGTTTTTGAGGGCGACTCTGTTTGCGCGTGCCCACAGAGAGGACTCTGAGTGCCAACTCTGGCACCCGTGCCATAGGTTCGCCACCACTGTCTTAGGAACTCTGTGTGAGCATGTTTATTGCATTGAACCAAGTGATTGTAAACCCTTTATCTCTACAATGAAGATTGTCAAATTTGCATTATATTCCTCTTCGTGGATTTTCCTCTGAGAGCTGATCTTCATTTATACTGGCATTAAAGATTCCTTACCCAGTCTCTCACAACATTAATAAGCAGTCTGCTCTAAGCTAATATTCCTCACTATATTGAGAGACTGTATCTCCACCTTGGGTAACATTCCCTCCTAATTATAGCCTAAAGCAGTGGTGGCGAACCTTTGGCACGGGTGCCAGAGGTGGCACTCAGAGCCCTCTTGGTGGGCACGCACAAACAGAGTCGCCCCCACCCCCACCCCCACCCCCCACACATCTAGGCTGGCCTGGGCCGCTGGGCTCGTTTATTAGCATTAAACCTAAGACCTAGTTTTGGGGAAGCAGCGTAGGGAACCCTGTTAAGTGCTATTAAGGCCCACTGATTTTCATGCGAAGAACTAAACCGTGATCCTTTACCTGGGAGTAAGCTCAGTTGCTGGCAATGGGGCTTGCTTCTGAGTAAACCCTCCTAGGGTTGTGATTCACCCGTCGGAAGAGTTGCCCAGTTGCTTCAAAGCAAAGCCACCGACTACCACCAAGCTTACTCCCGAGTAACGCACGCCTCGGAGCCAACTGTTTTTTCTAAACTAAAACTTCAGTATTCGGGTTACATTGCTGTCTCGGCACTTTGCGATAAATAAGAGGGTTTTGGGTTGCAGTTTGGGCACTCGGTCTCGAAAAGGTTCGCCATCACTGGCCTAAAGCCTTAAATTATTTTCTTTACTTTTCATCTGTAGGCAAGTCTTGTTCATTAAGTGCTAGTCACGCCCTTAATTCTTATTCCACAAAAATATGTCGAACAGTAAATTCAGGATATTTGTAATTTATTTTCTTCAGGCCTTTCATAAGTGCAGGCAATGGGTGGCAACATAGAGCCTTATACTAGAATTGCCAGCGTGCAGGTGAGGCCTGATATCTTCCAAAATTACATCAGATTTCCTGACCACAAAAATCATCCCCAGGAGAAACCATCTGCTTCGGATGTAGAACTCTGTAGCATTGCACAATGCTGAAGTCCCTCCCCTCCCCAAACCTCATCCTTTCCAGGCTCCACCCTCACATCTCCAGGAACTTTCCAAGCCTGAGTTGGCCTCCCTACCTCATACATTTATTTACATTTATTTATAGTCTGCATCACTGGGACTCACTGGGATACACAGAGGGGGTCTGTACCTTCACTGCCCGAGGAAGGCAACAGCGAAGTGAGATGTGCTCTACTCTTAAGGAAAGCAGTGCATTATCAGGGGATTTCTCAGAGGAAATGGCTTGTGTGTGGCTGCATTCCAATCAGCTCCCACCTCCCACCCCAAAGCCACTGGAAGGTCTTCTGGAAATTTTTTAAATAATATCGCTGCTTGCTCTATCACAAAAGCTGTCAAGAACCTGCCAGAGTCCCCCAGCAAAATGAAGTGAAATGTTCACCATCAATTTTGCCTTGAAACCCAAAGGTGATCCACAACATCCCAAGACAGCTGAATTCTGAGATAGGTCTAATTTCTTTCACTATAGCAATTTAGCAAGTACTGATTTTTTAAGCCAGCGAAAAGCCTTCCAGTGACAAGGGCTGGGGATAGGCATGCAAGTGGTGGTGGAGATTGATGACCAGGGAAAATATGGAGAAAGGTCCTGTGAAAATGCTGTGCTGATTGTAGTCGACCCACGCGGTCAGCGTAAGAACGAGACGAGACGCGGAGATAACATCTGGTGGAGATCGCCAGCAGCGGGAGACCGGAGGTCCGTGTTCCTAGCGAGTCTCCCGTCTGCCGGTTCCTGGCACCTTTTATTGTTACTCGGGGAGTTCCGGGAAGCGGGAGGCGGGGAGATCATCATCTCATCTGGCTACGTGCGGAGAGGAGCGTACGCGTCTGAGCCTAATCCTCACCTGGGGGCAAGACCATTGTCCCTGCGCCCGGTGATTGAGCCAGACAGTTCATGACCCGTGACTCATGGGGGGGATGAGGAGTGGGGGTGCGATGCGACCGGCAAGGCCGCAGGTCCGTTGGCGTCCCAACGTTCTACTACGGCACTGCTGGGTCGGCAGTGCACTACTACAGCTGATGTTGGAAGTATCTCTGCATTCACTTCAACAATGCTTCTACAATGAAGAAAAGTCAGTGTGGGAAGGTAACTCCAGTTCAGAACGGATGTCAGACTGCTGCATTCGGATTGTGGCCTATGAAAGGTCCTTTCTGCACATGCAGAATAATGTACTTTCAATCCACTTACAAATTGTTTGCAAGTGGATTTTGCTATTTTGCACAGTAAAATCCAGCTGCAAAGTACATTGAAAGTGGATTGAGAGTGCATTATTCTTCATGTGCAGAAGGGGTCAAAGTAAACTTAAATGTGACAGTGGCACCCATGTGTCTGCTGTGATATGCAGCTGAATGAAAGGAGTGAGGGGAATTAAACCTTTATGCTTCAGACATGTTTCCCCGGTCCTGTTTCCTTCTGGTATTGGAGATGGAATAGGAGTAGATGGAACATGGAGAAATAATGAGGAGAGCAAGTAGGGCTCAGCTCCATTCACCTAAAAAAAGCCTTTGTGATATTAAAATGAAACACCCCCTCCCCTTTTCAGGTAAGTGGGACAGACATCGGAATAAACAAACAAGACTGTTGCCTTCACCTCTTGTTTGGTCCGAAAGTACTGAGCAAAGGACAAACGTAGCTACGGAATGACAAGTTTAACCATGTGGCAAGACTTCTCACATGTAGAGGTAGTCTTTCAAGAGTACAATTATCGCCTTGCCATTATGAATACCATGGTGATGCCATTAAATTTGATTTGTCATAGAAACGCCTAGTTGTCTGCCCTCTCGAATATTTCTTTGATGGGCCAGCTTAAGTCACTTTCTGTTTTCCCTGGAAAACTCTAGCCATGTCTAGAAGTGGTGAGTCTGTGTGTAACTCCTTGGTGGTGGCTATATTTTAAACAGAAGCCCCAAGCCCCATCTTCTCCTTCAGTTTGACTGGAATGGGCAAAAGATACCAGTGGTAAATACCAGCCTGGCAATACCAGTGGCAAAATTCCAAGCCAAATCCAAATTATATTGATGCTGAAGATAGATGGCACAAATATTCCTATTGTGGGGAATTATTTCCCTCTGTTTCACAAGATGGGAAAAAAGAATGTTAGTTCTAATTGCCAATCATTTCCTGCAAACTCTCCACCCTGGCATACGTGCAGTGATGCTGGGATTACAGTAAACTGGAGCCCCAAGCTACATTCCTGGCTTCATTTCCCATTAGAGAAGAACTTTTAATCTAGAAATTAAAGACAACTTTTGTGGGCATTGGAATAGCAGCGACTGAAATTTTCAGCACATCAATTTGAAGTGAAAGGTAGCATGTACACCTGGGGCACAAAAAGCCCATTGGCAGAACTTGAATATTTGCAGGGCATACTAAATGAACCTGCACACGTAGCAGTTCAGTCACAAAAGCTGCTTCCTCTGTATATCTCTCCCTGCCTACTCCATACTTAATCTGCAATATGTCCATGATGCTTTGCTCATCCCAGGATATTTTGCTGGCCCAAGCTGACACCAACCAATGGATGAAATCTTTTGGGATAACACAGGGAGTCTTCAGTTGCAGCTTTCGGCTTGTTGCCAAACCACTTGTTGCAAACCAAGAAATGCATTCCAGCATCCACTCTGATATCACAATGGAGCTTAGTCACCTCTCAGCTTGTGCACTACACACAGGGACGTAGGTATAGATTTTTTATGGGGGGGGGGTTCGGGGGTGGGGCCACACCCTACCCACCCCTAGGGCATTGCCACGCCTCCCCAAGCCCCGCCCCCGGCCTAGCGCTTATAAAAGTAGCTCTCCAAAGCCGGGACAGCAGACTCTCCCGCCCTTCCCTCCCCTGCCCCCACCAGCTGGGCTCCCAGTCGGCAGCTGGCAGTTCCTTCTGCCCTCCCCTCTGGGCAGAGGCATAGAGGGAAAATGGAGCCCAGTTTTGCGTCCCGTCCTCCCCACCCCCGGGCAGCCGCTGTGATGCTGGAATCCACCCCCAAACAGCATCACTTTCAATGGTGTTTAAACTAGAGAGCCCAAATTCTCCTTTTAAATTCACTTTAAAGGGAGAATCTGCGGTCCCCAGTTAAACAACATTGAAAGTGATGCTGTTTTGGGGTGGATTATCACCCACCATGAAACAGTATCACTTTCAAAGTGGCGTAGTGGTTAAGAGCAGGTGCATTCTAATCTGGAGGAACCGGGTTTGATTCCCTGCTCTGCCGCTTGAGCTGTGGAGGCTTATCTGGGGAATTAGCCTGTGTACTCCCACACACGCCAGCTGGGTGACCTTGGGATAGTCACATCTTTTTGGAGCTCTCTCAGCCCCACCCACCTCACAGGGTGTTTGTTGTGAGCAGGGAAGGTCAAAGAGATTGTAAGCCCCTTTGAGTATCCTACAGGAGAGAAAGGGAGGATATAAATCCAAACTCTTCTTCTTCTTCTAAACTGAGGACCTCAGATTCTCCCTTGAAATCCATGCCAAAGGGGGTGGATTTAAAAGGAGAATCTGAAGAAATTTGGGGGGTGCCTGCTGTCAGGGGTGCAATTGTTAAACTAGCAGCACCAAACTTTCAGGGTATCTTTAGGAAACTCTCCTAATGATACCACCAGGTTTGGTGAAGTTTGGTTCAGGGGGTCCAAAGTTATGGACCCTCAAATGTGTAGCCCCCATCTCCTATTAGCTCCCATTGGAAACAATGGGGGATGGGGCACCCCCTTTGGGAGTCCATAACTTTGGACCCCCTGAACCAAACTTCACAAAACCTGGGTGGTATCAGTAAGAGCCTCTCCTGATAATACATCCCAGTTTTGGTGAAGTTTGATTCAGGGTGTCCAAAGTTATGGACCCTCAAAGGTGTAGCCCCCATCTCCTATTAGCTCCCATTGGAAACAACGGAGGAAGGGGGCACCCCCTTTGGGAGTCCATAACGTTGGACCCCCTGAACCAAACCTCACCAAACCTGGGTAGTATCATCAGGAGAGTCCCTCAAACAATCCCTGAAAGTTTGGTGCTGCTAGCCTAAACAATGCACTCCCTGCTGGCCAAGAACAAAGAAAAAACACTAAGAATGTTTCCATAAAAGCTAACCATAGCAGATACGGGTGGGCGGAGCTTCGGACATGAATGGGGGGGTTGAACCCGAGGAAACCCTCCCCCCTTACCTACGTCCTTGACTACACAATTATTAATGCTAGGTAGAGATGTAAAATTTTCCAGAAATCTTGAAAGCTATGGAGTTAAACAGGGGTAATGGTGGTTTATTTTCTCAAGCAAAACCAGAAATTTTGGGGGAAATTGATATATATGCAATACTCATTTCCTATTAGACTTAAATTATGTTACTTTTTAACAACATAAATTAATCCTTTATAAATTAGCATATAACGTTATATTATTTGGCAGATTTATGAAATTATCAAGTATAAATGCCTGACAGCTCCATCCTAAATTCTGGCCCATAACTGGCATAGGGTTTAGGACAATGACTAAACCCCAAGCCATGTCTCAGAGTTTTGCTGGCATAAATAACTAGTGGTCAGCCCTGCCAGTGTGCCATCGATGTAACAACTACACCACTGTAGAACTGGAAGGCACCAAAGACACGCCATGGATAGAACTGATCTTAGTCAACTCCCTATATCCTAAGCCTGCTTCCAACACCAGTGTAAAGCTACACCACTAAAGGGTTTCTATCAGTGGTGGGATTCAAATAATTTAACAACTGGTTCCGGTGGTGGGATTCAAAAAATGTAATAACTGATTGTTTATAAGCTCCATTTTAACAACCGGTTCTGCCGAAGTGGTGCAAATCTGCTGAATCCCACCACTGGTTTCTATGGCAAGGCTGGAGATCTCCCACTATTACAACTGATCTCCAGATGACAGAGATCCATTCATCTGGAGAAAATGACATCTTTTACAAGGTGGAATCTATGGTATTATACCCAATTGAAGTCCCTCCCCTCTCCAAACTCTGCCTTCCTCATACTCAACTCCCAAATCTCCAGGTATTTCTCAACCCAGGGCTGCTAAAATTATCCAAATTTGAACAATTAAATGTTGTATATGTCAACAATATACATAGGGATTATTATCTAATGCTGAAGATTGCCCTGCATAAATATATCATGCTACATCTTTAGAGTGAGTAAAATATTGAATTAGATACAAGGCACTACCATCAGTTCCTCTCTCTCTTCTGAAGCCGCAGCCCACTGACTTCCCTGAAATGCAGTCCTTGGGCAAAGAGAATGAGAGGCAAATCCAGGGTCTGCCGCAGAAAGAGAGAATTACCTGACTCCTTGTGTTGGTGGAAAATGCAGTCTTCCCTGAATTTCACACATTCCAAAAGATCCCCCCCCCCCCCCAGTGCTCTCCAAATTTTAATATGGCAGAAAAAGTCCTAAGAACAATCCCCTCTCTGATTTCCCCCCCTGAACGTTTACAACTTTAATACAATTTATCATTATCAAATGCTGTAAATTATACCACATAAAAATTTCATGCCACATGTTCTGAGTGACTAAAACCTTATTTTAAAAATTATTTCACTCATTCCAAAAGGGAAAATATTTCATATGTCGTCTTTCCCAACATTTGTACATCCCAACATTCAATTTTTTTCCATTGGAACTGACACAAAATGAAATTAACTCTAAAATAAACCCTCTTCACTTTTCTGATACCCCCTGATCTTCACAGCTGTAACGCACCCAGCATTCTTCATAATATTACACAGGATACTAGAGTATTCTGTCACATCATTCACTGTACTAGTCTCCTTTGACCTTATGCTGAAGGGTGAGTTCCACCAACTTAAAAAAATGCTATCACAAGCTGAAATGGCCTGTTTGGTAGCCTACCCGGTTATTCTTGTAAACCACTGCAGAATGGGAAATGAAATAGAATTTCTCAGAACTGAACAGATCAGGAGGTGGTGGTAGGATGTTTGTTTCCCAGTGAAGGTGCAGCTTAGTTTCAGAGGGGAAAGTGCCTGGTGCACTGGTACATCCTCTGCCCTCGTCCTAGAATGCCCCGTCCCACCCCCAGACACCCTCGCCACACCCCTTCTAGGGGCATGCGCCCGGTGTGTTGCGCCCCACCCCCATTGGAGCTATGCCTCTGCTTAGGTTTTAGGGGATGGTGCCAGCGTGAATAAACAGTGTTGGTCAGCATAGAGCTCTAGATGCCAGGAGCAGTGTGGGCATATCTGCCAAGCTGGCCCTAGGCCCTCCTGCTTGCTAACTTCCAGGCCATGGATATTGCAAAGTGCTCAGACCCTCCGATCCATGGTTAAGAACAACAGCATGCACAGGATGAACACAGACTGCTAGTAAAAGTAGTAATTGTTCAACTAGCTGAACTATTCATGAATGGTCTTCCAAAAGAAAAGGTTGGTGTTCATCCTGCACAGAAGGAACCCAGCTTGTCTTGTCTATCTCCAGAATTTAAAACACAAAGCACTGAAAACATGAGAGCATTGCTATTGGAATTAATGTTTAATTTTTAACAGTTCACACTGCCTCAGGGTCAGGAAGTTTCTTACAAGTACGTATGCAAAGGTTAATTCACTGCCATTCTCTCACATAGACCAATGCATCCTTTTCTGACGTCATGTATTCTTGAGATTAATGCATAAAAAGCAAGCAGGCAGGACCTGACATGCAAGAAAATTAGCACTTTGGTTCACAGATTCATTCCGAAATATGCCCTACCCTAGTCTCTCATCCAGTACCAGATGATTTGCATTTCACTTACAGAAATAATTATAGCCTTTGAGTCTATTCCATCACACATTTAGCTAAAGAGGAAATGGGTCTAAGGATATGTCAGAAAGTCAGCCAGTGTGTGTTCCAGCCACATTTTACCAATAGTACAGTACTTCAGTAAGTATTGATAGGCTTGCTATAAGGACACTGTTGTGCTGCCATCTGTTCTTCCTTGTTTGTACACTCTGGTGGATTCTGCACAGGCCAAGTACAACAGGTGTAGGATGTTATATAAACTGTTGGGGTGGGGGGTGGGGACTTCACACAGGTGCTATTTCCCAAAACAGTTTCACCCATTTCATTCCCCTTAACTTTGGATTTTCGAAAATTGCTTAACTAGCAATCTTTTTGCACAATCCCAGGTTAGAGGCGCTCCCGCGCGAACACAACAGGCAGGAGATGATTTATTTCCCTCCCTTTCACCTGTTCACTTCAGGTTCCACACTGTCCATTGTCAGGGAGAATCTGCCCACATACCATTCTTTTCAGGTCACCCATCATGTTGTGGGCAGATTCTCTGAGTGCCCAACAGTGTAGTAAGTCCCCCATTTTCTCCCTGTAACAGCAAGTATCCTCATTTTTGGCATCATTATTTAAGGTAGTTGACTACTTTCCTTATTTTTCATTCCACGCAGCCATGTTTCATGTAGCCACGTTTCCATGTAGCCTCCGCCAGCGCAAAACAAAGAAAAAGAGCTGCCCACGAATTGAACACAGCCCGCCGTGCTCTGATTGGCTGGAAGGCTCCGCGTCACTTCCTACAGCGGGAAAAATAAATCTAGATTCAACCTCCAAGCCTCCCCACAGATCTGGATTTGGCGAGTGTTTTTTTTAAAAAAGGTGCACTTCCATGCAGGTTCTTAAAAAACACGTGATAAAGGGGAGAGGGAGTGCCAGAACTGGAATGAATCCGTGTTTGGCGATCAGGCAGTGGGGAGTTCTTGCTGAAACCTGGTTATTTCGCATGATTATCATACAATTAATTGACTATGGGGAATCGACCTTTGTGTTCTGGTGTTCTATATGTGGAGAGCAGTAGTATGACATTGGTGGATTGGTGCCACATTAGTGGGTTGACTGCATTGGTGGTTGCCAATCACAGAGGCAATAGTATGCGACTCCATAATTTGTAGGTGTCATCACAGTTGTTATGGACTTCAGTGTCAGCACTATGTAGCTGGAGCCTTTCCAAGGTATGTTTTAGCTGCCATCTGTAAAATTGTTACTATATGTTTAAAGTTGTAATGTTTAAAATGATTTAACTATTAATTATGTACATTGTATTAATAATTGTTATTGAAGGACGTGTTAGCCTCCCTGAGCCAGTTTTGGCCAGGGAAAATAAAATATCAAATTTAATAAATAATTTTTTAAAAAATTCAGTTATTTCCTTTTTGCTTTACAACCACAAGAAGCTGACTAGAGGTACTATACTAATAGCATACCATTAGTATTGGGGTCTTAGGATGATGATGATGTATATATTCTGCTGCTGAATCAAAATAGGATGTACCATATGACAAATGAAAAACATTATTGAATTGTTTTTATTTGATTCCATTTTTGATATTAGTTTATACTTATTTTGGAACACAACCAAAGCATACATTTGAAGAATTATTCCCCAAATAGCTTTCTATACAACTAAAATACAAAATAAAAAGTACACATATTCACCAGAATATTTAGATTATCAGATAGTAAAGTCATAACTTCTGCAAAACAACTGTATTTTAAGAAAATGAATAAAGAAGATAAACTTTTGTCAAATCATTTATCCAACAAACAGATGATTCCTCTAAATATTTCTGAAGTATAAAGATCTGCACTAAAGAAACCACCAATGGCGTATTTGCCTATTGGACAAGTTGGGCAGTTGCCCACAGGCGCCCCCTTGTGGCGGGCGCCAAAATGCAGCTTCGTTTGTGATTTTTTTGGTATTTTTAGTGCTTTTCTGTTTTTGGCCTGCAGGGGTGCTGTTTTTAGGCTATCAGCACCAAAATTTCAGAGATGTTTTGGGAGACTTTCCTGATGATATCACCCAGGTTTGGTGAGGTTTGGTTCAGGGAGTCCAAAGTTATGGACTCCCAAAGGGAGTGCCCCCATCCCCCATTGTTTCCAATGGGAGCTAATAGGAGATGGGGGCTACACCTTTGAGGGTCCATAACTTTGGACACCCTTAACCAAACTTCACCAAACCAGGGATGTATCATCAGTAGGGTCTTCGGCATGAATTTAAAGGGAGACTCTGAGGTCCCAAGTTTCAACATTGAAAGTGATGGTGTTTCAGGGTGGGGGAGAATCCACCCCAAAATAGCATCACTTTAAATGTTGTTTAAATTGGGGACCTCAGATTCTCCCTTTAAGGTGGATTTAAAAGGAGAATCTCATCTCCCTAGTTTAAACACAATTGAAAATGATGCTGTTTGGGGGGGGGGGATTCCAGCATCATTTGTTTAAACTAGGGAGCCCAGATTCTCCTTTTAAATCCACCTTAAAGGGAGAATCTGGGCTCCCCAGTTTAAATAACATTGAAAGTGATGCTGTTTCCCCCAATTGGGGGGGACTGGGTACAACACCATAACATGTTTTCATAGCAGTAATAAAACATTTTGAAAGCATTTTGAAAATGTTTTCAAAACATTTTATTTCTGTTGTGTGGCATGGCCCATTGTTGTGTTCAGATTTGTGAGTTGGGGCATGTTCTATAATGTGATGGTGACTTTGAAACGACCTGGTGTAAAAAAAAATCATTGTTTGGTCATGGTGAGGGAGGGCAGCTGCCCATGGGGGAGGGGGGGCGCCAAATTCAGGTTTGCCTAGATACGCCTCTGGAAACCACAACAGCTTTTGTAAATTTATCTCAGAAACGGTACCAATTTGATAAGCCAGACTTTCTAGGTATTCAAAGTTGTTTAGAAAGTATACATTACATTCACTAATGGCTTAAGACAAGTGATACAAAAGTTTACATTAAATAAGACACCAAGTTGCTCCAGATGGATTTCCAGAAGAATTTCAGAATAGCTTTTTATATTTTTAAAAATTCAGCATATAGTCCCTACAATTCAGTGAGTATTTCCAGAAGCAAAATATTCCAGATTCGTGGAATAAAGCAAAAACATTTTTTTAAAAAACCTAAGAGTAAAAAAAAATTGGGTAGGCAATTATCTTTATTATAGGTTACAAAATATTTACAGCAGTGCTGATGAATAGATTAAAGAATGTCTAATATATTTATTTTGATCAAACTGGCTTTGTTACTGGGAGAATTGACCAGGAGAATACTGTATATTTATCAACAGAATGCAAGTTGGTGGACTGCCTGTTGAGTGACCCTCCCCACCAGGTAAGTGTGGCAAGGGGGGGCAGGGGCAGGGGGTGGCGTGGGAGCCCATGGGGGTGTGTGGAAAACATGCCCCCCGGTGTAGGGGTGAGCCCGCGAACCCAGCAGAACCGTAGATAGAGTGCCTGGAATGCCGGTGCCAGCTACGGCCTTCTGGGCGCACACACTCCCCCAACCCCCGTTCCCCCGTAAGTCACAGGTCATGAACTACCCGACTCACAGTCACCAGGTGTCCCAGACAAAGGGACAAAAGGGCTCTCGCCCTCAGGTGGGGATTAGACCCAGACACGGATGCTTCCTCCTGCACGTAGCAGCCCGATGAGATCATGCATCACATGATGATCTCCTGCTCTCCCACTCTCCCATCCATCTGACCCCTTTGCACGCCCACAATGAAACCCTAATAAAAGGTGTCGGGGACTAGCGCATGGCAGAGTTGCCAGGTTCACGGAATCCCGCGCTTCCTGCTGCTGGCTCTCTCCACCAGATGATATCTCCGCGTCTCGCCTCTTCCTTGCGACCCCGCGGGCAAGACTACAAGCTGGTGCCGAAACCTGGGAATCTCCAACCTCCGCCCGCTTACCGTCGCCTGGGAAAGGGCCTCTCGGTACCGACTGTCCGCTGGATCGGCGCATCCTCGGACCCACGTTCTCGGTACCGACCGTCCACTGGATCGGCGCATCCTCGGACCCGCGTTCTAGGACACTCTCTCGTCTGACGAACCACTGGTAAGTATGGGAGCTTGCAAAAGCACGGCTTATGACAAGCACGTTGGCGAACTGAAAACGCTGACAAAAAGCGCCAGAGTCTCAGTAAAGAAAAGGGATCT
Organism: Sphaerodactylus townsendi; assembly: GCF_021028975.2. Lineage (NCBI taxonomy): Eukaryota > Metazoa > Chordata > Lepidosauria > Squamata > Sphaerodactylidae > Sphaerodactylus > Sphaerodactylus townsendi. The sequence goes on along the minus strand of NC_059426.1, from coordinate 70,918,995 downwards.
GCGCGAATTGGTTGGGGAGATTGATAGGCAATGTCCATGGTACCCAGAGAGGGGGACATTGAATCTTAAGGACTGGGGAAATCATCGGGCGCACTCTGCACAGAGAGCCTCGCGCGCCGATGTCGCTGCTACTGATGTGGAGGCAATGTTATGTCGCCATCAGCCTGCAGGTCCATGGTTTCTCTGCCATGGATCTCCCTCCTTTCGATCCTTCACCTACAATTTCAACCCCGGAATTTTCTCTATCCACTAAACCGGACGCCTGTCCTCCTCTTGTTTCACTTGCTTCCTTGCCTCATTCAAACTCTCCCGCTTGCACTCTCGCAGCTCTACTGCCTCCTCCTTTCGCTCCGCCTTCTGCTCCGCTTCCCCCTTCCATTTCCGAAGCCACCACACCTCCATCAATGCCACATAATGGCACGAGTTTCAAAACTCTAGCAGAGTGTATTAACCATGATCTGCGGAGGAAGGAAACCCTGATGGAAGATGATGCCGACCTCCTCGCTATGTGCCCCGTCCACTTCACCGACCACGTGGGGGAAGATGGAGTCATCCAGCGAGTTGTCGAGTATCGCCCCATAGGTTACAACGTTCTCACCGAGCTCCGCAAGGCAATACGGGACGTGGGAATTACCAGCCCCTATGTGAGAGGCATGTTGGAGGCAGTCATGCGGAATCACGTAATGGTTCCGGAGGACTGGAAAACTACCTTCCACATGCTCTTGAACCCTGCGCAATATGTTGTCTGGGAAAGCGAGTACCGCCAGCAATGCATAAGCAGAGGAGCAGCCTCTGGCGGTGCCTATACTGCCGCGCAGTTTTATGGCTGTGAAGCTTTCGCCCTTCCCAATGCGCAGATCGTCCTGCCGGAGGCCACCCTTACGGTCGCCTCTGACTGCGCCTACAAGGCGTTTCTGAAAGTACCCACTACCGGACAGCCAACCCAAAGCTTCTCCAACGTCCGGCAGAAGCCTCAGGAGCCCTATGCTGAATTCCTGAACAGGCTCCAGGAGGCCCTGCAGAGACAGGTCGACAACGACGTAGCCCAGCATAAGCTCCTCATGTGCCTCGCCAAGGAGAACGCCTCCGCCGAGTGCCGCAGAGTGATCACGGGTTTGGGGAAGAACCCCGAACTGGCCGATATGCTTAAGGCTTGCCAGGATATCGGATCTCCCGCCCATCAGGCCAGTCTCCTAGCTGCAGCACTCTCCACCACCAGGGGGCAACCCCAAGGCGAGTGCTTCAACTGCGGCAAGCCGGGGCACTTCCGGAAGGATTGTAGGTCGCCCGGTGGGGGGGCTTACAACCCTGATGGAGGAGGATCCTCTCCCAGGAGGCGAAGGCCCCCGGGAAGGCCCAGGACCAAGTGCCCCCAGTGTCGGGAGGGCTTTCACTGGAGAAGCGAATGCCCATCGGGAAACTCGCACCCGGGCCTCTCCCCAGCCCAGGACCAAGGAGGAGAATACTGAACCGATCCCAAGAACCGAGGCCCGCGCCCAAACCACCTCCTTCCAGTGGTATCTCTCTCACCTGCACCCAACCTCTTTCCCTCAAGTTCCCCCATGAGATCCTCGTTGCTCCGACCCAGTACAGCGATCCCATTCCCTCGGAGGCCGTCGGATTAGTCTTGCCCAAGGCCTCCGCCGCTGAGCAGGGGTTGTTTGTCGTTCCAGGGGTCATTGACTCCACACATCAGGGAGCCGTTCACATTCAGGTGTGGATAAACATCCCGCAGGAATTGCCCAGCGGGATCAGCTGCGCACAGCTGATCCTCCTGCCCCACGCGCTGCCTGCCGCCGATTCAATAAAGGCCACGAGCCCAAATAGCCATCGAGGCGCAGCCGGCACCACTGTGGCGGCAGTGGAGACGCCCATCGGTAGCTCCCGCCCGTACCTGAAGCTCGCCATAGAAGGGTGTCCGTTCAAGGGGCTTGTGGACACCGGCGCTGACATAACCGTCATCAGAGCAGCCGAATGGCCTGATCAGTGGCCAACAGAGGCTTGCCCGTGCATCTGGGGGGTGGGGGGAAAGCAAACCGCGAGATGGAGCATCCGCCCGCTCACGGTCTGCAGCCCGGGGCTCGAGCGGCAACTCACAGTCCGCCCCATCGTCTTGGACATCCACGTTAACTTGTGGGGAAGGGATCTCATGAGTCAGGTCAAGACGACCTTAGTCTGGGATGGATAAACCCACTCCCACTACTCCCCCCCCCACATGGATCACCAAGACCGCCGTTTGAATGAGGTGATGGCCGCTGCCCAGAAGAAGAACAGCTAGCAGCCGGTCACATTGAGATCTCCACCTCCCAACCCCGACTGTGTTCCCCGTCTCAGCCCTAGAACTCCTGCCCAGAAGCTCTTTTCTTTTTTTTCTCTCCCGCTTTAATTTTCAACCATGCAAAGGCCCGGGAGGGCCAATTGGCTGACTTGGCCCTCCCTGAATTAAAATCATACGTCCGTCCTGGTACCGCAGCACTCGCCAGCGGACAGGCCCCAGGTTAAAAGGGGGTTGCCCTACTATGCCCCTAACAAACCTGGTTTGAGAAGCGTAGTTTGCGCCATCGCGGCTGCTTAGCCGAAACCGCCCCTTAAGGAGTGGTTTTGGCGGGCGGCATTTCCCCAAGATACTCAGGTGCGATCCCAGTTTCTAGGCGCCAGGTTTGCCTTAACCTTTGGGGTCACGGTAAGTACATCCACCCTAAGATGGAACTTCCTCCAGTCTTTTGTCCCAAAGACCAACCCGCAAGTGTGTGATTGTCCTGTTTTTCTGATGCATCCCCCTCTCTACGAAAGCCCCCAGAATCCCTTTTATTCCTCAAATTAAGTATGCATACCCACAATTCCTTAACGGTCCGCTCGCCCCCCCCTCCCCGGGGGCTCGGACCCTCGCTTTGACGCATCTTGATGACGTTTTGAGGCCAACGCTCCATAGGAGTTGCCTGCCCTTCGTCCCTCCCGTACACATCCAAACAAATTAAAGAAAGGGGAGTAGGTAGCCCCCCTTTTTGGGTGGCCCCCTTTTGGTCGGTCTCATCCAACTGACTATACTTACGTGAACTTTACTTAAACTTGCTCGCCCTACCCTCTGGGCAGCAGATCCACACCATGGAGAGGCGCTGCAGATGGTCCAAGCCTCTCCCCCACACCCAAGTCTACTACCGCCAGCTCCGAGATCGAGCCTGGTGGGGCCCGCCCCCCCTCATAACCTGGGGAAGAGGGGTTAATGCTTCAGTCCTTCTCCTACAGGTCCCCTGTGGATTCCAGCTCACCATATCCGGCCCAGCCCATGGAGTGGCACCAGAAGGAAACCAACCCCATCCCGGAAATGGAGGCGGATCTCCTGGAGGATAGCCCTGCCCCTTGACCTCGACGGAGCAGCCCGCCGGCGAAATAAGAGCGGTCCAAGGACCCGGATGACCTGGGGGGACATCAAGGCAACGCTGACCAGCCAGGCTCGGGGAGTTGCTGCAACAAGCGTTAAGCTGCCCGAGACACCCGAGGATCTGTCGCTGGTATCTTTCTCGCTGGTTATTACTGCAAATTCCACAGTCACCATCATCCTGCTTGCTCTGTTGCCTCCTGCGGTGGTAAGCTCGGTCACCCCCTCTTGGATCTTAAAGAAATCAAGCCAGCAGCATCTGGGAGGCGGTTTTGCTGCGGCTGCCAGCGTCATCGATCCTTCTGCTTGGAATGGCCAATATCTGGGGGGTGGGAAGTTTGCTTCGAGCTCCTGCCTGCTTCCCGTCTGCAAAGCTCCTGCAGGGACTTCCTAGAGGAGTCTGGCCTGAGGCCCTGCTCATGGAAGCGCCCTGCGTCTATCAGGTACTCCGCATGAGCACTGACTGGGGAGGGACCGTTGTTCGAAGACCCTCCCGCTGAAGCTCTCTCCCTCATCACCAAGACCTGTCGCCAATACCATGGCAGTCCAACACTTGTGCCCGCATTGCCGATGTAAAGCGGGACAAGAAGCCGGCCCGAGGCCGGTCCGCACCGGCTCAAAAGCCAACTGGAACTTCTTACACATAGAGGACATTCCCCTATATCACGGGGAACATCCTCCTTCCTAAAGATTGGTTCCTGGACTTATGCGGGGAAAGAACCTTCCAACTTCTATCCCCGCTTCGCCTCTCCGGCGGAACTCTTTGCTGTCTTAGCCCGTCTCACCATCGATCCCTGCCCCAGGCTCCACCGCGGGAGCCCAAGCGCCGTCGCCGCTCCACCCACTTCCCCTCGACCCTTCCTGCGGAGCGTACGCCAGTTGCTCTCTCCAAAGCAAATCCGTCTCCCTCGCCAGCCTCCTGGTGGGAGTCCCAGGACTCGCTACCTACAGCATGCCAAGACTATTGGCCGGCTGGCCTGTGCCCTTCTGCGGAAGTCCATTAATTCCACCTCCACTGCTCTGGATGCTCTGGCCTCCGAGGCAACAGGAACTCCTTAAGCGACTTTAGATAATCAGCAGCTATTGATTACTTGCTGTTTACTGCATCACCAAGAGTTGTGAAAATGTACATAATATGTTATTTGTTTTAATCTCTCTGATAACTCCCATTTGAAGTTCATATGAAAGTGCATGAGTTGCAAGATATTGTATCTAATCTGGAAGTATGATGTGTTTGCCCCATTGAGGTGAGTCATGCCCTTTGGAGCTGGCTGCCAGGGGATAGTTGAATGCTATTGTACAATTCTTCATTGTAGTCTGATTATTGTACGCCTTGTTGTTGGATCACTGCAGCTTTAAGTCAATGTGTCTCTGCCTTTGCTTGCTTAATGTGTAAGAAACCCTTCATGGACTTTCCTACATACATAGCCAGGTTCTCATGTTGCACAAACAGCTCAACCAGCTCGAGCAAGTTCCTGGGGGGAGGCAAAGCGTTTTACCTAAATTGCCCCAACTAATTCGGCTCCCTTTCTAAAACGTTAGAAGCAGCGGGGAGATGTAGGGGTGAACCCGTGAACCCAGCAGAACCGTAGAAAGAGCGCCTGGAATGCCGGTGCCGGCTATGGCCTTCTGGGCGCACACGCTCCCCCAACCCCCGTTCCCCCGTGAGTCACAGGTCATGAACTACCCGACTCGCAGTCACCAGGTGTCCCAGACAAAGGGACAAAAGGGCTCTCGCCCTCAGGTGGGGATTAGACCCAGACGTGGACACTTCCTCCTGCACGTAGCAGCCCGATGAGATCATGCATCACATCCCGCTCTCCCGCTCTCCCATCCATCCGACCCCTTTGCACGCCCACAATGAAACCCTAATAAAAGGTGTCGGGGACTAGCGCACTGCAGAGTTGCCAGGTTCACGGAATCCCGCGCTTCCTGCTGCTGGCTCTCTCCACCAGATGATATCTCCACGTCTCGCCTCTTCCTTGCGACCCTGCGGGCACGACTACACCCCGGCTCTGTTTCTCCCAGCTTCGCCTCTGATCTCCACTAACACAGAATAATCTGAAAGTTTTAATTATAACAACAGTAAGAGTGTTAGACAGACCAAATACATACTGGAAATGTTTTGCACATGTGGTGGCTCTATCCATACATCTGAAAATTTTGGAACAGGGTTGATTTAGAAATTAATAGAATAACATGGTAATTTATGTTACCTTCAAGATTATTTAATGGGGGTATTAAAGTATTGTGTTGTGTTAGTTCAGCTGACTGCATTCAAAATGCTCATAGCTAGAACCTGGTGCAACCCTAAACATTTGGAAAAAGAAGTTTTGGCAATTGCCAAAATAAGTAAAAAAGTTACGCACATTTTTCAAGAATGTAGTTAAAGCCCTTGCCTGGATGGGGTTGCAGTTGGTAGTTGGATCCCACCTTGAAACTGCCACAGCCAAAGGTACATTATAATACTCCCTAAGATGCAGGTGCCATGGCAGGGATAAAAGTAAATGTGGCTCTTTTGGTTGAGGGTAACTGTGAATGTGGTTCTCTACAATGAAATGAGTACCATTGTGTGAGACTGAGAGACTGCTGAGAAATGAACTGAGATCTGCTCTGTAAGTTCTAAAGACTAAGGAAAAATTAGACATAAATGCTTAGCATTATAGTGCTATAACAATTACCAGTCCTCAAAAAGCCCTCTGGGGGTTCTGTGGGGAAAATGGTGACCCTAAGGGACTGTTGAAAGTAAAATGGCACCGATACAGGCAGGTCCTTTGAAATTGCAAAATTCTCCATCAAAATAGTGTGCTAGAGCACTTAGACTATGTTCTTTCCAAAAGGGTAAAAGCAACATAGGTTTGAGGAAAGTTTAGAACAAAGCAGGGGAAAACCTGAAAAAAAGGATGACCAAGGAATGCTTTCATATGGATGCTTTGATGAAATGTTCCAGTTTGGAAGCCATGTGGACACAGGCTTTAAAGTTTCATATTTGCAAAGCTAAAACCTGGGCACATAATGGCTATATCTTGGTGAGTGCTTCAAACTTTTCCCAGTACTATATGCTCTATCAATCATGTCTGTAACCCTCATCTTCTCAACATCCTTTCCAAGATGTGCTCCTCAGAGCTGGACACAGGAACTCAGTAGCATCTTTTCCTATCAGATGCCAGCAAAGACTTCCTCGGCTTGGAAAACCCCTTTCTGTTCTTTACATTGTCAAGAGCACTCAAATTGCTCCAGGTGAAAACTATATATATCAGATGACTTCATTTTAAAGTTTTCTCTGCATCATCAGGCCCAGCCTCTTGTGGGGGAATCCTTCAACCAGACATGCCCATGAGTTCATTCTTTACAAAGATCTGCCCCCCACATCCTGTCCCTTGATTCACCAAAGTAATATGCCACTCTTCCTGGGAACCAGAGTGATGTCAGCACAGGGGCGTGATCACCAGCAAACAGAATGGGATAAAAAGACCCTTAAGCGACAGATAAGGGGCAGTTAAGGAGCAGGAAAACACTGAATTGGAGCAGAATGAAGCAGAGTAAGTAGAGGCGATTGGCAAGCACTGCATTCCATTGCATGAAGGCTTCCTTAGCAGATACTGTGATGAGAACAGAAAGGTAGCTAGATTCAGCTAGTGGAAGGAAGTGGTTCTTCATCTCACAGGTCCGTGAAGTAGGAGACTCACTGTTCATAGGGGATGTATCAAAACTTCCGTGGAGAGATGACTACCAGGAAAAAGATATTCAGTTGAAGCACTCAAAGTGCTGATACGTGGGAATAAAGTTGCCCATAGAACAATCATTGGTCATGTTGGGCAGCAATGCATATCTGGATTCTTGTTTGGGTGCTTGACTAGAAGTTTATCTACTTTGGAAAACAAATAAACAAACAAATCAGCCCAAGGTGAAAGATGTCATAGATGGATGCCAGGGTTCTTCCACTGATCTAAAGTCTTTGGGGCATACTTGATCTATCAGATGTATTTACTATATTTTGCCCACTGTGACGTATAAAAGTGAAAGAGCCTGAGAGCTTTAGAACCTCAATAGAGCTGTGTATTCTTGTAGTAGATGTTGGTCATGTAAGTCAGAAACTTTGTTTTTTACAGGTTTCATGTTTTGACAGCTGTCTGACACTTGGGAATTAAATGGATGGTGTTTTCCAACCTGGAAAGGTAGTTGTGAGCTTCATCAGTTAGGCTTCTGCCTAAAATTCTTAAATTTCAGGAATCCAATTTATTGTCAAAGGCTTTTATGGCTGGAATCAACTGGTTGTTGTGGGGGTTTTGGACTATGTGGCTATGGTCTGGTAGTTTTTGCTCCTAATGTTTCATCCGCATCTATGACTGGCATCTTCAGAAGTATGGCATGGTGAGACCATGGCCACATAGCCTGGAAAACCCATAAGAGCCAATTTCTGAAATCCTATCAGGAAAAAAAATGCCAACCATACAACAGGAAATGTGGTTTATCATGAGGGAGAATTAGCAAAACTAGTTAACTAGTTGGGATTTGTTCAACAATTCAAAAAGCTGCTCATTCACCCAATAAAATAATATTATTCTATTGCTTGTGTTTTGTGATTTGACAATAATACAGTCTGGTTCACTGCATCTTCCTTCAGTGGATTCATGAGAGTTGTAGAGTTTTATGAATTTGGAAATCTTTGGTCTGGAATATGGAGGAAGTAACATGAGTTGTTATGAAGGGGAGGTCAGTAGAGAATGGGTATCAGAGATACAGTATACAAATGGCATGACATACTGGCAGCACCTCCTAATAGGCATTATTGCCACGGATTTGACATCAGTAATGGCGCTACCGAAGTATTTTCTCTTGTTGCTCCTCATGTCAATTGATTCTGAAATTCCATTGTTTGGTTTCTTCTTGTCTGATGAATTGGGGAAGTTCCTCTAGACTGTCCTTTAGGGCATTAATAAGCAATAAGCTACACCTGTTGTGTCAGGAGAGGAAGTGGCGTATCTATCTCTCTACCCAAAGAATGTATTCAGTCTTACAGCTGTGCTGCCTGGCTCAAATTCCTAGGGCAGGTATGCATGCATGACCCACCCTAATTTGCTGCTGCCAGGCATATATCTGTGAGATTACTCATAGGAGAGAGGCTGTGGAGTGTCAGGTGGGTCAAGGGTGACAAGAGAATGGAAATGAATGGAAATGGCCTATCACCACTGCCTAGCTACAAGATTATTTTTTTGTTTTCACTGACCCATGAAAAATATAAATCCCAGTTTAATTTAAAACAGATTTTATTATTTTGTTTTAAAAATGTTTTATGTTTTCTAATTTTTCTTTCAGGATCCTAAAATTAATTTAAAAAATTTCCAAAATGAAAAAAAAAATCCCCATTGAAAATACGCAGGCACGTGTAGGGTAAATGGCAGAAATCAAAAGATTCTAACCTGTTCTGCACACTGTTTCCCTTGCTAAGTGCTGGGAAATCTGTTGAAGGAAGAAGATGAGTTTGGGTTTAATTATATTATTATATTATTATTTATATAATAATATTATTATGGTAATTATTGACTTTCTGTTACAACAGTATCAGTATGGAACACGTAACTCCCAGCTGAGATGCGCAGTGCAGTTCTGGGTGGAGAAGGTAGTTGTACTGTGGCAGGGGAAGGCGCAGCCATGGTGCAGCTGTGGCACCTTCAAAGAGGCTTGCTCTGTCACAAACAGCAAGTCAAAAGTGGTGCTGCCCCTTTCCCTGTGAAAGTGGCCCATGCAGCTCAATGGGCTGCACCACTGATCTTGCCAACCTAAGTGTTCCAGGGTAGAGAGAACGCAGAAAACGAATTGAAGCCAGCCCCACCCCAGGAAGATCCCTTCAGTGCTGGTATGGGCTCTTGCACCCAGGGGGGTGCGCGATGCACAGGGTGTACGCTGGTGCGGTGATGGGGCCAGGGCATGGTGGGGATGTTCTGCAGCATGGGCGTGGCAGGGGCACAGGATGCACACGTGTGGGTGTGGTTCCCCCTCACTCCAGCCCTGCTTGCACCAGAGGAGAACTGGCACCAGGGTAGTGCTGACACCTGGGTGGGAGACTGCCACATAGTTTGCCAACACCTAGTCTAAGTGCCTCTGTGCCAGTGTAAATGCCCTTCACGCTAGTGCAAGGGGCATTTAAACTGGTGTTGGAGTCATGCCGCCTCCTGAGCGGTTTTAGCACTCCCCAGGAATGTACTTTTAGTCCGCTAAACTTAAATCCCATAGAACAGTGAAAATTTATTTCATTTTTTTACTGATTTGAAGACTTCTGTATTACCAGCTTTCTTTTTGACACACTGTACTTGTGGCCAGATCATCTCCATGCTGTTTAGGTTTTTGTACTAAAAACAAAATCACTGGCTCACTTACATCTGTAATGAAGTTCCTCTCCAAGCTAGCAAATAGTCAAGTATTGGCATGTGAAAATTCTTAATTCTTATATGAATTAGGCCTTTCCACATGTTGTTCACAATGTTCCTTGTTGCCAAATGCTATGTTTTTTTAAAAAATTCCACAAGTTTTTTTCTTGATTTGATTGTTTTCCTAAGCACCTTTACTTCCCCCCCTCCATTTCAGAGCCAGCTCTCCTTGAGCATTCAATCAAGTTGAAACAGTCTTTATTTCTCTGCCCCACCAAACACCTGGCTCTGATCTACACTTCATGTAGTCCCCTTCAGCCATTTCCTCCTCCTCCTTTGTTTTCAAAAGGAACTTTAAAAAACCCCTCTTTGTCATATCAAACTAGCAATGTAATGTTCAAGCAGATGCACACAGATGACATCCCACCACCATCATGGATAATACATTTTCAGCAGTAGCATGTGGAATAAATGCAACTGAAGAGATAAGGAGGGACCCAAAACCACAGGGTGGGCGGGAAGGTATGCAAAATTATTTCACAGGAATTATTTCCAAGTCACAAGGTTTGACCCCTGGGAAAATCTGTGGTAAGCTGTGCATGAAGAAGCCTTTTTATTTTTATTTTTATTTACTCCATTTATACCTCACCTTTCCCCCCCAAAGAACAGAAATGAGGTCATCAGAAAGAAGCTTGCAACATTCTCCTCTTCTACATTTTACCCTTTGTGGGGTAGGCTAGGCTGAGAGTAGGTGTCTGGCCCATAGCCACCCAAAAAGCATCCCAGCAGAACGGAGATTCAACCTGAGTTTCCCAGATGATACTCTGATTGCAGCTGCACCAATCTGGCTCTCCATTTTGCCCACAGGAATAAAGTATAAAAGAAATATAAAGCCATGTTAACTGCTGTGTAAAACCCTGTTTTCAGTGGTGCTTCAAACAAGCAGCACAGAACAAACCTTGCATGGATACTTGTCCTGAAGTTAATATAAAATTATATACATAAAGTCAATGCGAATGACAAGCATACAAATATCTCTCCTTCTGATACAGGTCCCTGCAGCCACAGCAAACACCCCCTCCTGTCCATGGATCAAACTATATGTTCTATTTAGAGTCCCTTGAAATGACCGAACTGAGGCTATTTGCTCACATTATGAGTAGACAAGACTTACCAGAAAATACAATCAGGCTAGGTAAAGTTGAAGGCAGCAGGAAAAGAGGAAGACTCAATATGATTGACTTTATAAAGGAAGCCGCACAGCCCACAGTTTGCAAGGCCTCAGCAAGGCTGTTAGTGATACAACATTTTGGAGGACATAGATTCACAGGGTCACCTATGAATCAACTAGAGTTTAGACTATGAAGCAACTTGATTGCACTTAACACACAATGTCCCAATTTCAATTGGGGGCATTCAGGGAGGGAAAAGGGGATTTAAACTTCTAATTCACAGGTGTCAAACTCGCGACCCTCCAGATGTTGTGGACTACAGCTCCCATCATCTTCTGCCAGAATGATGCTGGCAAGGGATGATGGGAACTGTAGTCCATAACATCTGGAGGGCCGTGAGTTTTGACACCTGTGTTCTAATTAATTAATCACTAATCAAACTATCGATGTTACATTGCAAGTTCTATGTGAAATTGACAAAGTTGATTCAGTAGCCCCTGCTTTTTTGTATCTCTGCCTCAGTGTTACATTACTAGTTCAATATGACACAGAGAAAAAAAGTAAAGAAGAAGAGTTTGGATTTATGGTCTGCTTTTATCTCCTGTAAGGAGCCTCACAGTAGCTTTCAAACTCTTTCTTTCCTCTCCCCACAACAGACAGCTTTTGAGGTAGGTAAGGGCTGAGAGAATTCTCAAAGAACAGTGACTAGGCAAAGTTCACCCAGAAGGCTTCATGTGGAGGAGTGGGGAATCAAACCTGGTTCTCCAGATTAGAGTCCATTGCTGCTAACCACTACACCATGTTGGCTGTCTATTCTTTTTGAAAACAGAGGAGTGGGAGGAGAAAATGGCTGAAGGCAGTGGTGGGATTCAGCAGGTTCGCACCACTTCAGTAGAACCGGTTGTTAAAATGGTGCTTGTAAACAACCAGTTGTTAAATTATTTGAATCCCACCACCAGAACCGGTTGTTAAATTATTTGAATCCCACCACTGGCTGAAGGGGAGATTGGACGACTACATGGGGACATGAATGAGATAGATTGATAGGGCAGATGTTTGGAGGGAAAGAGAATAAAGATCATTTCCATCTGATTGCACATTCAAGGGAAGCTAGCTTGGAAATAAATTGAAAAAATCATGGTTAAAGTGCTCAGGAAAACAACAGAGATAAAATGAAGGGAAAACGTTTCTAGAATCAAAGGCCGTTTCCGCACGGGCATTTAATGGCGGCCTGGAGACGGCAAAAACGCCGTCTCCAGGCATACTACGCCGATTACGCTACAGAGGGGCGCAGCTGCATTGCAGCCGCGCCGCCCTCACGCTGCCCGCTCGGCCCGAAGCCGGCGTTTCCCCAGAGCGCTTGGAAGCGCTCTTGTTGGGGAAACACCGCCCCGAAGCTGCTGCCGAGCGAACAGCAGCGGCTTCGGGACGCCTTCCCCACCCGGCACTTACCTTGTCCCTGGGCCTCCGGTGCATCGCCGAGGCCTGGGGACACGCCATTACCCTCGCCGCTGAAGCGATGCGCCAGAGGCCAGGGGAAGGCATGTCCCCGAGGCAATTTGGTGGCAGCGCCGAGAGCCCGGGAAGTATGCTGGGTCGAAGCGAGATTCACCGGCAGCTCACGCAAGCGCCCGGCTGCCCGGCTGTTGCCAGGACTGTCCGTGTGGACGGTCCCAGTGTCGTCGGGTCGGTGCGAAATGCGCCGACCTAGCCGTTTCCGCCTCTGTGCGGAAACGGCCAAACAGAAGAAAAAATGTAGAATTCAAAGAAAAATGTAGCATTTCGCAGCAGGAAATATTGTAAACAACTTGTGTGGAAAAGGCCTAATTCATGTCAGAATTCTCATTATCACTTGCTAATACTTGACCACTAGTTCTTACAATCCAGGTTACAGTTAGCTTGAATTAAATGATCACTAGGGAATTCCTCCTAGACATGCCATCACTTACCAGTAAGCTACTTTTTGAAGGTTGGTCAGTGGTGAATGCAATCCAGTGGTGTTCTCACATGACTAAATCCCTACAGGCAACATGAATTCCATGCTATGGAACCAGGAGGAGAAGTGATTGAATCCCACTTTCCTCTGAAATTAGATAGTGAGAGTCCCTTCTATATTTAAATATTGACTTTAAATTATCAGATAATTTCCTAACTCCTCTCCTCTTGGAGCCACTTTGGACAATACAATCCAGTGCTCTTACACTTTGCCAGAGGGTCAATCACTCCATAGTATTGAGGAAAAAATGACTCTCCCCAACTCTGCTTCCCTTTCAAAAATGTGATCATTACATTTTGCTAAGGCCTTTTCAATCTTGAGTTATCACTCACCGTGGTATAATTTCCTGCTATTGACATTCTAACAGATTTTGTGGAGATGTTGTTAAAATTAGCTTCAATGGCAACTCTGATGCACAGTCTTCCTTTTGTTACAGGACAGCACAAATTTGCATCGCTGATGTCAGCACTGATGATGATCTGGAGCTTATGCCAGGGGTGCCCTCTTATTCCTGGACCCACGTGTTCTGAAGAGCTGCCCAATACCATTTACATTATAAAAAGCTTGAAGAAAAGTTTAAGAGATCTTCACGTTATCTTTGAGGTATGTAAGACTAATGGTAGATTCTTTCTGCCCTCTTTGTTCCCCTACCAACTTGTCTCCCTTCTTGACTGAGACTAGATTCCAGTACAACAATTCTACGTGTTCAAGATGTGCTCAAGACAGCATACAAGTTTATGAGAAAACAACTGTTTTAATGTCAAAATTTAAAGATCATAGCTCAGTCTGTTCACAAAATCATAAAGTTACCCCACTTAAGCTTATCCTGCTGACTGCCGGGATGATGGGCAGTATCATAAACAGTATAGGACTGAAGAAATTTAGCTCATTTGACTTGGAGAATATATTCCTTCCTCAATTTTGTATAACTTCTTAATAACCAGCAGTTTCAGTTCAGGGAAACCAGATTTCATTAAAAATGTCTAGCTGTTTAGCATGAGAGAGCAGGGAAAAACACAAATACTTCCTCAGAAGAAAACTTTAAGTTTCAAAACTCAAATAGTAAAACTATTAATAATTATTTGATATTTATCCCCCCAGTCTCCAAGAAATCTGGGCAGCATGAATTTTATCCTAACAATGGTCATGTGAAGTAGGTTAGTCTAAAAGGGTATGACTGGCCCCAGGTCAACCAAGTGAGTTGTACGCTTTCTTTTTAAAATGAAAGACTTGCATCCTTCAGTGTTTGGTTGCTACTTGTAGCCCTTGCTTTGCATCACCCCTTACAAAGAAACCTGAAGCATATTTTATTTTGGTTTCCACATAAAACTGTTGTGCTTCAATTGATTTTCCAGTTTTCCCCAGCCCAGCTGAAGGTTTTTCCAAACCTTATTTGGTATATTTTCTGAAAGATCTTCTAAAACCAGGTTTGCACATATCTATACTTTCCAATAACCTGGACAATAAAAGACCTGTTCCTTCAGTAGAGGCTTAATGGGATATTATTTACCAAGTGATGTTGTTTATTTCCATATTATGAAAAGTTTCGGCTGTCCATTTCCTCATATTAAGCTTCTCTTAAAGGAGCAGGGCATTTTTTTACCCAGGTTTTTAGCAATCCTAACTACACCTAGCCCCATTTCCCTGTCTGTCTGCTATTCCTCCCCTTCCTTTGCACCCATGGGCTTTATGCTTTTAAAAAAAGTCAGTAATAGGTATACTGTCATATTGTTAAACCAGATTTTTTAAAAATGGTAAGAAAGAAGTCTCCAGGAGATTGTGGTGGGGAAATGGCGAATGGGTGGTGAATGGGAGGAGAAGGCACAGATAAAATCTCAGCGCAGAGGTTCCATTGAGCATGCCTTTGCAGGGGCCCAGAGAAAAAAAAGGGGGGAATTGCTTATATGTGTTTTTGTCAGCAGAAAGGGCAGTGGGAGGGGAGCAGTGGTGGGATTCAAATAATTTAATAACTGGTTCCGAACTTCTGGTGATGGGACTCAGTGATGGGATTACAACTGGTAGTGGGACTCAGTGGTGGGATTAGCTACCGGTTCTACCGAAGTGGTGCAAATAGACTGAATTTCACCACTGGAGGGGAGCCTTTGCCCTTTTCCTCTGTCTCTGAGGAGAAGCCAAGGGGAGAAAGCACAGCAAGGACTGGGAGCAGAGGGGAGGGAGATATTGGGAGAGAAAGTGGAGAAAGAGCTGGGAAGAGAGCAAGAATATAAAACAGAAGGAAGTAGAAGGCCTGGAAAGAGTGGGAAATGAGGGAGAAAGTACAGAAAGGTCTCAGAAAAGATAGAGAGAAGTAGGGACCAGTGCGGGGGGGTGGGGGTGGGATTCCCTTCCTACCTGTGTTCCATCATGGGTCCCCAATTTACACCTATTTTTCTCATTTGCAGTATGAGGGTTATGGAGGTAGACTGTCAAGAGGACCAATATGTATTCTTGGAAACAGTGGCAACAGTGACCAGTCCATGGACCTGGTAAGGATGGAAGGCAGTGATGGAGAGCTGCCTTAGTAGAGCAAAATCTGCTGCTAGCTTGATCCAGAGCTGCTGTCACATATATCAGAAATACAGTCATTTTGAGGAAAACAAAAATTCCAAGAGAGAAAGCTTTATGATGGATATGCTCAGTGTTTGAATAGTTTAGGGTGCTGTGGGTTTTCCAGGTTGTATGGCCCTGTTCCAGTAGGATTTTCTCCTGATGTTTCGCCTGCCTCTGTGGCTGGCATCTTCAGAGGATCTGGTGGTAGTAAAGCCAGTGGAGTATATATGCCTGTGAAATACCCAGGGTGGGAGAAAGAACCATTTGCAATCGTTAAAAGTGATAAAAGGGCAATTTGTACGTGTAATTTGCATGTGTTAAGTGGAATTCCCCCTTTTTAGCATTTGTATGTAACACTGAAGTTGCATGATCAATTAGTAAACCCATTTGCATAACAGTTTGCCTGTTCATTTATTTTAAGTACTCATTTGCAATCCATTTTATTGCTTCCTGCAGAAAGACATCCTGCTTCCTGCAGAAAGACATTCATTAACATTAGTTTGTTTATTTAACAAATAGCGTCCCCAAGTTGGCAAACATAATAACATCTTATCTGTGGTTAGTCTGGGTAACTGCAGTTTCAGTTGGCTATTTGTGGCGCGTTGTCTGAGTGTGGTAATTGTAATGGGTAACCCTGGCCAAGGTTTGTGGAGATTGTGGCCATGCTACAGCTCCTTGGAATGTGAGTGTAGAAGGAAATATGGTCACACAGGCTTACATTGAGAACCCTTGTATTTTTGCCATCCATGCAGTTTTAATAGGTTTATAGCTGGTTTCAAGCTAGCACCTCAGCTGTTGGGTGGCATTTTCTTTTGAGTGACTCCATCCTCCAGCAGAGTTGATCTTTTATTTATATTGGTAGCGGTGTAGGGATCTTAAGCGCAACAACAAAGGCAATTCACAGATCAGGCTGTACCATAGATGAACACAGCCCCTAATCCCTTAGGTTCAACCTCTTGTTTCTTTGTGGGAGGCACTCAGTGGCCTTTTCTGCATGCACAGCTTGCCACAATTTTTCTCAGTGGTCAGACTTTGTGTCTGGGAAACATTTTTTATGTGAAATCATTCCACACACCTTCATTCCCCCTTCATTTCCCCCTTTGTATCTTTAGTCGCATTTATTCCATGCGCTACAGCTGAAGAGGAGTTATTCCTAATAGTGATGGGGCTCTTATTGACATGCATACTGTCTGTATTTGACAGAAGAGAAACGGGGGAGAAGCATCGGAAGTGCCACTTGCAATGCAAGTCTGGATTCCAGGCTTTGGTGTTTAGTAGTTACAAAAGGAGAATGTTATTTCCTCTATAATGATAGGAAATGTACTTGCCAATATTCTCCTCTCTACAGTTTTGTTAATGGCAGGGCAGCAAAGAACAACCACAGTTATCCAGACCAAGGTCTACCTTGTAACACCCAGATATGACCCAGCTATAATATGAAAATGAACCATATGATGTATCCAGCTTCCTGAGACCACAGCATGCCCAGGCCCTTTGAATTTTGTCCCTTGTCCCTCCTCTTGAAACTCCTGGCCATAGGAGACCCAGCTGTACTAAAATTCACCTTGCACTGCCCCTGTCATTTCTAAAATATGATAATTTTTGGTGCTTTGACATCAAGTGGTTTGAATTAGAGGTCATCAACTTTCCACATCCGGGATTCATTGAGTTGCAAGCATGTGCTATCAGAATCACCTGACAGGAAAAGAGGGATCAAGAGATATCAAAGCTAGTGCACGAAGTCAGGACTATGGGCAAGCTGACCAAGACGGCAAAGGATGGAAAGAAAATCTGAGAATTAGGAGGAGCAAGTCAAAGGTCAAAGCTATCTGGGAATCATCTCCACCACAGGGTGGACTTTACTGCCTAACTGTTCTTCTCAGGGCCAGACTAGACATTTGATACATGTTTTCCATGGTGATTGACAGCCAAACTCCAGTTGTTGGTCCCCATGGAGAACTTCCTCTAAAAGTGCTGTGGGGGCCCCCAATTCTAGCCAGGATTATAGCGTGAGGGAAAGAGAGCCTCCTGCCTCTCCCTGCTTTATTTTCTTGACCCCATATAAGCCCAGAAGATATTATGTGCCCTGTTGAGTGACTGTATGCTCCACAGGACCGTCAGGTGGCAAATGGCTACCAGTCCCTCTGGAGAAGATATGACAAATATCACTTCTAGTTTGACTCTCACTGTGCCAGCAAAGAGAAGCAGGAGTTGTGGCATCATGTTCTCTGCCTATATGCACTAGCAGTAGCTTCTTCCAAAAGGCAATAAAAAGAAGCAGCTGTAGAGGATATTGCAGGCTAGCAGGGGAGGCTCCTCTAACCTCCTAAAGGTCTTGATCTCTGGGCTGAAGATCACTGATTTAAAGCAACTGCGCATACCAGCAGTAAATGTGCAGCTGCTCAGAGCCTTGTCTCGTTTGTCTCACAGGATAGCATGGAAACTAGACTATGTCAGTATGCCCAATGCCTCCAGCATTTTATAAATAATACCCAGGAGATCAGAGGTTTGCCATCCAGCATCACCAGGGCAGTTATGATTTGCCAGAACTTCCTTCAACGTCTGGAATCTGCAATAAAGAAAATGAAGGTAAAAGAGTCCATTCCTTCAGAGTTTGTTTTCACACTGTGATAGTTCATAACTTGTTTTCTTAATGTTATTCTGCTGAGACAGCAACCTATAGCTACATGAACAATGATTTCTGAGATGTTTCTTTCACACTGTGATGGTGATGATCGAGGACTGTTCATGGCTTATTGTATTTTTTTGTAAAACTGTGAATGTCCCCCACTACAGAACTGCTGGTCTCTTGCCCTGAGAAAACATATATGCTTTTAACAGGCAGTTACCACAGATATAGCTTTTCCCCAGCATGAAAACAAAGTAAGATTAAACTTCTTAATTTGTTCAATGTCTGCCTATCATATATCAACGAAGAGTATCAGAACTCTCTGGAACAAAAAATTGCCCACCCAGTTTAGCAGATGTACAGACCTACATAATTTTTGTGGTCAGATCACTTTGGATATGTACTTGCATATTTTGTGTTGATATACCTTCTTCCCTGAAAAAATGAACTTAAGAGAAACCATATCTGCTAGTTTCTCACAGAAGTTGAGTGTGCACAAAATAGATTGACTGGTTCTTATGACATCATAATACCACCATACCCACCTTCCCAAATCAGTTTTTAATGCTGAAAAAAATATTGCTTTTCAAAAAGGTACTGATAAAATTGGATTTAACTGGATAATCTGTGAAATAAAAATAACTTTTAGAAGCATGTCTAAAGCAAGTTGAGGAACACTAAAAGAAAATCAGCATTGACCTTGGGTGTTTTGATTCTCCTTAGCTTCCCTTTGGCTGCACTGTTTCTGGGAGCATCCACAATATTCCTTGCTTCATTCTGCTTCCATATTCCCCTGCTTGAAGTGTTCCATATTTGTTAACATATTTTTAGAGAGATAGCAGTTAAAATACCCGTGGACATTGTATAGATGGAAGGTGCACATTTTTGAAGATTCTGCCTCTATTGGTGTTCCTTACTTCTACCTCCACTTCTACTACCATGTTCCTTACTTCTACATGTGCAGTGCTCCCACAATGTAACCTTTCCATTGGGAAGATCTGTAAGGAAAAGCCACTGGTTACTGATGCATTCCTTATGTTATGCCATGACTGATGCTAATGTGATGTAGTAGTCCTTCTTGGAATAGGATCTGGGAGATCTAGGATCGAATCTCCACTCTGCCATTAAGCTTACTGAATTTAAGCCAGTTACTTCCTCTTTTAGTCTAATGGAATGGAACTTTAATTTGTATACTGCCCTCCCCCAAAAGGCTCAGGGCGGTTCACAGCAAAATAATCTAACTCACAGGGTTGTTGAGAAAATAAAATGGAGGAGAGGAGAACCATTTACACCACTTTGGATCTCCACTGGGGAGAAAGGTAGAGTCTATAAATGAAGTAAATTATATAATATGAAAGGGAATACAGAGATCAAAAATCTTCCACTTAGCTTTAATTTCTTGTGTCTGCAATGCATATCACATATCAGTCTATATCACTGTTTTGACATTTTTGCTCCATATTTTTCCTTTTTTTCTTTAGCCGGAGCCTTCAGCTTTGTGTACGTCACCTTGTACAGTCACCTGGTCCTTTGCTGAGTTGACATGGGAGGAGATCATCAAAGGACCCCGCCTTGTCCAAGAGCTGCTAACCTATTTGGAGCATATCCAGTTTCCTTGCAGCTGAGGCATATGTGTGCATACTTCTCACTGTATAATAATTTTGATATGTAGGAGTACAAGTTTGTATATGAGAGATGAAGAGACATAAGGTCTCTACGTGATTCTGAGGATGCATGTGTGGAGTGGTTGGCTCCAGAACAGAGCAATGGGACTATTAGACTTCTGTTATCTGCTTGTTCTATTTATATATAATGCCATTAATAACATTGTCTATTGTCCCTGTATATTTTGTCGACTCCCTGTAATATCCAGCAGCACTACTTTATAATGCTGGAGGTGGCTACCCTTTTAAATAAAACCAAACCTTTTTCTATATCTCTGGCTACTGTATATTTCTAAAAAGTGTAGAGTTTTGCCAAGATGAATTTGCACATTCTTTCTTCAGACTTCATCAGTCCATCCATCTCTAGGCTGATCCTCAATCCATTTTGCAGATGATCACCCTCGGCAACTTCACAATTCTCCCAAATAAAATAATATCTTTTCTATGCAATTTTTGCTTTCTGGACAACCCACAGAGGAAATGGGAATGAGTGGTACATTGGGTACTGTTCTATTTCCACCAGAGTGGTCATTGCTCCTGCTCAGGATCATTCCTATGCTGGGTTATATATTTCATTTTGTTTATGTTATTTATAGTCTGCTTTTCTCACTGGGGACCTGGCAATTATAGAGTCAATACAATCAACAGAATGGGATATTCAGTAAACAATGTGATAGGATTAGTATTTTAGAAAGCTGGAACCAACCATGTGTCTGAAAATAGAGTTGAAATGAAGCATAAGTATTAATATGACAGGTTAAATGATGTAAAAATTACATAACAGATCCTACTTACAGTCCCTAATTCTTTTCCTAAGTATCTTTCTGAACCATTTTGTTATAGTACAGCCCTGTTACCCATATAGAACTGACCTGTTGCCTATATAGAAAAGCCTCCTTGAACAGTTCAGTTTTGCATAGTTTGCCGAAAGCCAGGAGAATGGGATCCTTTCTGACCTCATCATTGAGGAAAAGTCCACAATAGAGAATGCATATATAAGGGCAACTGTTGATTTTGCCCATTTGCAACATAGCATCTGCAGAAAGCGTTGGAATTTGCAGCCTTGTTTGCATGCAGCAGTAGCACAAGCAGCATGAAATTCTGGGAAGCTGCATGAACATTCTAAAGGTGACAGTTAAAATCCATTGGTAATGTTCTGTTGTTCCCTGACTGACTGAGTGAAGAGGTTGCTCTGTACACTGCTTAACCAATGCCATGTAAAAGTGCTCTGACCAAAAGATACTGTTTAAGATTACTAGCACAACCAAAACTGTAACAAACGATGAACCTTGAATGTAACCATGTATATGTGATACTTTGTTGATATGTATATACTGTTTATATGTTTTCTCTCTCAGTTAAAGTTCTCCTTATGCTTATGAACTTCTGAGGTAAAATGGCTGGTCTTTTGAGAGATAACTATTCTCATTTGACATGCCGCACAATTCACATTTCTGCTCGTTATTCTGTTTGATAGGATTATATATTCTAAATATACCTGTTGCCCTTCAGAAGGCACTGCTCAGATGAGCAAGCTGTTGTGTGGGAGCATAGCGGGAGAGGTGATCCCACATATATGAGGGTCCAAGGCCATAAAGGGCTTTTTATGTGATAGCCAATACTTAAACTGAGCCGAGTTACTAACAGGCAGCCAATAGAGTGACTGCAAAAGAGGAGTAATATGCATTTTCCAGCTAGGTCCTGATAACAGCTGAGCCATGATGATCTGTACTAGCTGGAGTTAGCAATATACACTCTTCCCTGGATATTGAGCAATTTTGTAGTGACTATTTTCATCATTATCTCAGCAGGATCAAAAAAGTGATAACTATTGGAAAAGTGTACTGCTCTAGAGAAAAAATATCTGAGCATCATGGAATTATTTGATTATCTCCATGGGCGCTAAGAGCCTGTAGCATTTCCCCCCAAAAGAATAAATACCAGAATTGAATAGATCTTGTAACCTGCTTGTGGATATTATATTGACAATTTGTGCTGCTATTCTTTGTGGTTATGGAAAGAAAAAAGTCCCCTTACACTTAAAAACTTCCAGTGATGAACAGAAATGGCCAGTCCTTATGCAGCTCAGCTTGCAGATATGAAAGAGTAAGAGACAGATCCCTGCCCCCCCTGCCCCGTCCTAGAAACAAATTCCCATTTTGTCAGTAGAAGGAAAGTGGAGAAAGTCCCATTCTCTTCTTGTGTCTTTGATCTTATTGGAGTAGTCCAAAGCATCAACTGAACAAAAGTACATGATAAAAGTGTTTTATGAAACCACTTGCTTCATTTACATATTCATTGCAGTCTGAATGGGAAGCTTCCAGATTAGACTGTTTTCAGATGTGTTTTCTCTCCAGATCAAAGTTTTCAGATTAATTATTAATGTTTCAAATTTCACAAAGTCTGTGCATGCAGTGGGAAGGGATTCTGTGTTTTCCTTAGTTTAAGTAATACACTGTGTACTTTCCTGGCAAGAAAAAGTAGAAGACAGAATATACCAGTGGAAATATATGAGGGTGTTACAGAATGTTTTATTTAAAATGCAATAGTCTGGCTTTATGAGAGGAAACCTAAGAGATTGTTCCAGATTGTTTTTGTCTGAGAAATTTAGTAAACCAAAGTCAGGAGCTCAAAGTCTGATTTATCTTTGCAACTTTGGAGTGTATTAACAAATGGCAGATGAGCATGTAAGCCTGTGTCTGGCCTGTACTATTTCAAGACTACAGGTGTGTGTGTGTAGGGAGGTTCACATGAAGAAACACACTTAGGAGAAATGAATCTAAACCCCAAAATTCAACTATTGGGATTACCCCAAAATTCAACTATTGGGATTACACTCAGGAATCGAGTGGAAAATTCAGTTAGAAGAAAGGAGGGTGTTAGGGAAGTTGCTATGCTATCAAGCCTGAAGTGCCAACCACTCAAGCTCTTGGTTACTCTAACAACTGAGACCAGAGACCAACAGAAGACAATAGTTTATCGCAGAAGTGGGATCCAGCAGGTTCTCACAGGTTCCCGAGAGTAGGTTACTAATCATTTGTGTGTGCCGAGAGGGGGTTACTAATTGGTGATTTTGCCATGTGATTTTTGCCTTAGTTACACCCCTCCTCTCAGCAGTAGCGCGCAGAACTTGAAGCAGTCTAGCAGGAGGTGCACCGGCGTGCATGGCAGCCTGCGCCTGCGTGCATTCGTTTCCCGCCCAAGGACCGGCGCAGCAGCTGCGTCCTTGCCACAGCCCCACCCAGGAATACTCCACCCCCTGGAATGCTCGGCCACGCCCCTGTCGTGCCCCACCCAGCCCCATTGGCGCTACGCCACAGTTTGAATCCCAGCACCATGGGAACCTGTTACTAAAATTTTTGGATCCCACCACTGGTTTATTGTCTCATGTCTTAATGGAATGCAGCAACCAGGGGAGAGAGAGAGAGATGGATAGTCGAATAGATAGAATCTGTTCCATTCCTTTTGAGGAAAGAAGATCTCAGTGTTTTTTGTGCCCTCAAGTCACTTCTAACTTACGGTGCTCCTTTGAATTAATGACCTTCAAAACCTCCTGTCATTAACAGCCTTACTCAGATCTTGAAAACGGGGGGCCATTATTGAGGTCATTTATTGAGTCAATCCATCTAATTTTGGCTCTTCCTTTTTACATAATATTTTCAATTTTTGCTAGCATTATGCAACACCCAAAGGCACAGAGATGTGGACAGCTGAATGAGTAGAATTGATTCATTTCCTCTTGAGGAAGGAGGATCTAAACAACCCCAAGGTGGGGCAAATTCCCCAGAGTAGATTATAAACTCTCAAGCCTTGTGGAAGAAGTTCTTTCTTCTATAATTTTTGCCCAGGGAGACACACACCATGCAGAACTGAAGCTTTACCTAGGGATTCCACCTTGCTCATGTGGCAAGGGCACTGGAGAGAAATCCCAACTCTGAGAACTAAGGTAATGCTGAACTTCAGACTACTGCACATTCAAGGAATACTAGCCTAGCCTATTTAAACATCATTTAGTTTGAAAGCTCAAACAGACCATGCATATTGTTTTTATTAAACATTGTATTGTCATTTATTAAATTTGATTGTATTTTGAATGCGCTAAGCCTGACCTCTGGAACCATACCATGCCTATTTGGTCTTGCTCTCTGAAGTATGGTAAAGGGGAAGGGCACAGATTAAGCTCTCCATCCCTGAAGTCAATAGCTCAAAATTGTGAAGGTTGCTCCCATGGTAGCTGTTAGGAGTGAAGCAGGAGGTGAAGCAACTAAGCAAAACCTGTAAACAGCAATGCAGGTAAATGTTAAATGTGCAGCTCTGTTTAGCAGGAGATACTCTGAGAGTTGCTGGCAGCAGTTACTACCCAGTTTGTTTTGGTACTGCCAGGAACCAAGAAAAAGGGGAGGCATCACTGAATGGTGACTTGGGAAGGCCCTAGGCTTTGCTAGCCTCCGAGAGATTGGCCTGAAGGAATGGGGGGAAGCCTTCCAAGTCTGTTCCTTCACACAAAACTATGCACACAAATAAAATAAAATACATCCTGTCGTACAGAGTTTTAGAGTGAAATGTGAAACTACCTCATTCAGTTGCGGTAGTCTCTATTCAGGAAATTTATGATAGGGAGGAACATTAAATCAGCTGGTTACTTGTGAGCAGTGATTTTCTATAAAATAAAAACACATCCTATATGTTTGAAATAAAATCTGGTTTTATTCCTTTTATATTTAGTCAGGTACATTTTCTGTCAGGGAGGATTGTTCTCCTTAGGTTCCTTTTCTTCTCTGAAGCCTCAGTAACTTGAAAATTGATTTCATCATTTTCACAATAACCCAGGATCTCCATGAGGCCTATATTTCTAATTCATCCAATAAACTGACATTCATTCTTACCCTAATAAAACCCTCTCACCCAAAATTACCTCTAGCATCCTCTTCCAGAAACACAACAATAACATTCAAGTTAATCAGTATGGTCATTCTTTATTCCTTATCAAGCAGGTGAAAATGCAAGAGGCTAATAGGATTGTTGCAGTCAGTACATCTGGGAAAAGAAAGATTCTTACAATGAGACCTCCTTTTCAATCTGTTAACATAAATGAAAACAATGAGATTTTTCCTAGGCCAGTGAGGAGCAAATACATTGGGAAAAAATTAAAACAGAAGGAGAACCCGACCTCCACAGAAGATAGAAATGAAAGATTTTTAAAGTAATGCTTAAAAACAAAAAGGGACCTGTGAATCCACCTCACCAAGCAAAGTATCATGTGTAAATACTGAAATATGAGCCTAAGACAATTCTACTGATGGACAATGTGACACCCTTAGAGACAGAAGGTGATAGGAGCAAGGAGGAAGTTATCATGCCTTTGGATTGTTGATGCGACCCATGAAGATGGGGATCCTCTTCTCATTCACTACCACAAAGATGAAGGGCTGTTGTACTTCAAAGAAATTAGCTGTACGTGCCAGGGAAATAGCTGTGGCAGCAGCTGCCTCCACTCCTTCCTCATTGATTTCCATCACAGCTTGGTGCTGGGCACTGGACACAGCCAGCTCTTCGTTCTCAGAAATGCCACACAGGTTAGCTTCAAAGAAAATGCCATATGCTAGAAAGGAATAATGGATGGAATGAATAAAATAATATAATCTCAGATGATTCATGAACTATTTCCTACCTTGGAAAACTCATGACAGAAACCCAGAACTGCCACCAGAGATATGTGGGATTAGATCACCTAGCACAGACCTGGCCATAAAGTCGCTATTAAATTATGAATTTGATAAAGCTCCTGGATTTATTTCTTCCTAGTTTACAAGCATTTGGCTGGTAGACTGCATTTGGCAATGTATCAAAATATGATGACTCGGTAATATTTCCAGACATGCATTAGTACATCAGCGTACTGATGACACCCCAGGCCAATGCTCCAGACCAGCTGGGCTAGAGGGTGCATGGAGATATTAAATAGTATTGAGGAAAGGACTGCTCCTAGGGGAAAACTACACACCAATGGTAGTGTGCTGAGGTTCTCTCATCCACTGCTACCCTCTGAGCATGATCCCAGTGAAAGGCACTGTAGCCCATCATTCTCGGTGTTGCTGGTCCCCTCCCAGCCTTGGGACCGGACGCCATAAATAATGTAATTTTAATTCGATTTTATGTGGATGCTGCTATGGAAAATTTTTAAGGGTTTTAATGTTCATGTTTATATCTCTATCTATTGTTTTATCGGCCTTGTTTATGGGCCCTGTACACCGCTCAGAGCCCTTCAGGGATTGAGCGGTTTATGAAATATAATAAATTATTATTATTATTATTATAGGTGTGATTAGATGTGTGCCTTTAAGAGGAGCTGATGGGTGGAGTTAAGAAAACCAGGAAAAGCTGCAGAGGTGCACTGAGACCAGTAAGGTAGCATTGGAGCATACAGAGAATGGCTCCTCGAGTGCAAACAGAAAAACGTGAAGAGACCCCTCTGCAAGCTCACTGCACACAGAAGAGCCCCAATGTAAATGTTCTATGCAGAACAGGCCATGAATCTCTTTGTCCATTTCCCAATCAGTCCACCTATATTCCTCAGGTAAAGACAAATGGATTCAAGTGAAAGGAATAAAGTGTCCAGGATGGGATTTTCCCTATAACTCACTGTATAAAGTTGATGACCCTTTCTTTTTTGCTTTTAATCCTCCCGTCCCCAGTTTCTTACCCATCTCTCCCACGATGGACATGAGATCCAGGGAAGAGTCCACCTTGAACTTAGGAATAGTCACTACAGTGGGTCTCAAAGAGATGTGATCCAGCTTGACCATCACTGACTTGAAGACATCCCCACTGAGACGCTTCTCCACATCAGAAAGATTCTGCGACAGGGATCGAGGCATGATAATAACCAGACTCATGTTGTGAGACAGCTGCAGACTGCCAACCTAATAAAATAAACTGCATTAGATTTTTATACGTGGGAACTCATAAGGACTTGTGAGAGGCATCTAATTTCCCCCTTCCTCACTATTTCCACTTTCCCTCTGTTGAAAATACTGATAGCCTCTTCCCTTTGCTCTTCATCTAGGGTTGCCAACTTCCAGTGTGTCTGGAGATCTTCTAGAATCACAACAGATTTCCCAGCTACAGTGATCTGATGCCCCTTAAAGTTGCAATCTCCAGGTTGGGAAATTCTTGGAGATCTGGGTGTGGAGCTTCCAGAGGATGAAGTTTGGGAGGGAAGTGGCCTCAGCAGGATATAACACTATAGAGTTCACTTTCCAAAGCAGCCATTTTCTCCAAGAAAACTGATCTCTATCATCTGGAGAACAGTAGACATTCTGGGTGATCACCAATCCCAACCTGGAGGCTGGCAACTTTAGTTCCTTTCAAGGAAATGGCCACTCGGAGTGTGCAGCCTATTGCATTATACCCCTCTGATGTCCCTCCTCTTCCTCCCCACAACCTCCATGCATTTCCTCATCTGAAATTGGCAATCCTATCTCCTTCTCACCCAACCAACTTTCATTTAGCTGCTTCTCAGTCTTTGGCTCCGCCCCCTACCTCTACCTAGGAAAACTGTGGCCCAGTTGTGTGATGCTAACTACTGGGCCTGGTTCACTGGCATCATAGGGAACTCTCAATGAGTTGTGAAGTAGCATCTCACTTTTGCTTGTATTCTCCTCCCTATGCTATTTCTTTTTTTTTCTGTTCTCCTGGCAACCCCTTTTTCTTTCCCCTTTCTCTGTCTCCTTCCCTCCTGCTTAGCCATTCACCAACATACCTTTATCTGCCTCCCATCTTCAGCTATCATAGGGTGGTTCATATGGTTCTCTTAGGGTGGCTACTGTTGAACAATAGCAAGTAGCCAGGCCTGGTAGAATCATGCAAGTCTACTAAAGGTTGCTGTATCAAATCACCTGGAGGCTGTTGTATATTATTTATACCCCACCTTTCTTCACAGTGGGGATCAAAGCATCTGACATTATTCTCCCCTCTTCCTCTTTATCTGCACAGCAATTCTAAGAGATAGGTTAGGCTGGCCCAAAAACATTTAGTAAGTTCCACAAGGAAGATGGTGATTTGAACGTGCATCTCCTAGTCCCTACTCTGAAGTTCTAACTGCTATACCATACTGGCTTTCATAGGGTGGTTGCTGCCGAACAGTAGCAAGCAGCCAGGTCTAGTAGAGTCATGCAAGTCAGGTGGTATCAAGCCACCCAGAAGTTGCTGTTAGGCCTAGGGTTGTCAATCTCCAGGTAGGACCTGAAAATCTCTCAGAATTACAATTGAATTCCAGATGGTGAGATCTGTCCCTCTGGAGAAAATGGCTGTATTACACTGAGGTCTCTCCCCTCCCCAAACCATGCCCTCCTCACTACAAAGTCTCCAAGAATTTTCCAACCTATAGTTGGCAACAGGGCCCATGGGTATCCCGTGTCCCCAGGCACCACCCATTTGATCGCATGGAGGCGCAAAATTGCTCCACCCATGTGATCAAGCTGCTGGCCCACCCCGATGGAGGTGGAGGGGTCCAGCAGCAACTGACCACCACCCCTTATCGGAGGCCACAAGCAACTACGCCCACTGAAAATTTCAACATTAGGGTTGCTAACCCAGATATGTCACTTCCAGCATGAACCCCAGAAGTGAATTCAATACATCATCTGAAACTCTATGGTGCAATTCTATCCCCATCCCCAATTTTGCTCCCACTGATCCAATGAGCGGCAGTAGGAACAGCTGGGCCTAGGGAGGATTGGCTACCTTATACAATGATTACGCTTACGGTGAGGTCCTGATAGGTTTTTCCAATTAACCTAGATTTGAAAAGGTCCTGCCTCTTTAATAGAGACTTAGTCTGATGTTATTTTACACATGATGTCATTTATTTCAATGCAATGAACAATTTCACCTACCTATTTCCCCACATTAAGCCTTTATTAAAGGGCAGGACATTTTCCTCCAGGCCAGCTGGCAACACTGGCTCCTAACTAGATTGACTTAGTGTTCTCTGGTGAAGTTCATGTTAAGCATAGCACAATATAAACAGCCTTACATCTGTGCATTAGACATTTACACTGCAAGGCCAGTAATTTACAGGTTGTGGCCACTTTTGCCCAGTCTGAGAATTAAGTCATCTCACTTGCTGGTGAGGAGACACCCTTCACTGTAAATTTATTGCCTTGTACTTCACTAGGATGAGAGGAGAAGTGGTCAAATATTCTGAACACTGTATGTTTCTTAAAATAAATTTAGTTTTTAATTCATTCTATTTTATAAATTTTGCACCCTCAACAGATCTTCACCTAAGATTTATGGTTTCAGGAGTAACATACATTAGTCAGTTTTAGTTGCCAGAAAAGAGGACTTAAATGAGTGAGGCTCCAAAGTGATCCTGGGGGCTGCATACTTTTCTGGTTTGGGGAGAGGTAGGAAAACAGACTGTACCTCAGACTCAAAGAGATCTGAGAAAAGGGAAAGGGAGCTCAGATCTAGAGTGATATAAAGTAGTGGGGTACAAGCAACTGAAGGAAAGACCAACAATAAGCCACATCTTGTTAGTCTTTAAGGTGCCTCTAGAATACCAAAAAGAAAAAGGGAATAGTTGAGCATGTAAGAGACAAATATAAATGGCAGACTCCGTTTTTAAGGTTAGAATGGGTAGAGTTTCTAGTTAGCTCAAACTGAGTGCAGCCTTTGGGAGTTAACACAAGTTTCTGTCTCTGAAGGAAATTTTGAAATGGAAGAGTTTTGCCTCTCCTTATGCTGTACTTGAATATCAATCAATCAATATGCCTTTTATTAGCATAGTATAACAACAAATATATAAACATTTAAATAACTAATTAGATATAGATCAGCAGCAATAAGCAAATAAAAACAATAGATAACGTTTTAAAATAATGTCCAGGAAGGAAGCAACTGAACAAGTACCATCAAAATAATGGTCCTGTAAAAGAAAATGTACAACATAAGTAGAGTTTTGTATTTTCTTTGCCAATAATAGAGGGTGAATCAAACTTGATCGTACATCAGCATTTAGGACACATTGAAGCAGAATATGAGTCAGGGAGTCAAGTGAGCCACATCGACAGAACCTTTGATGTTTCGGGATTTTTTGGTATCTGCCGGATGTCACAGTTGAAGGAAGGCTATTAAATCGGGCCAACATAAAGGCTTGTACTTGAATACGTGAAACACACACACAAGTTCTCAATGCCCAGTAGAGCTGTTGCTGCTGAGGAAACTGTAAGGGCACCTAACAGTATCCATCAACACTGAATCATGAACATTACCTTAGCCTGCAAGGTGTGGTCAGTGAAGGAAGCCAATGGATATTTCTT
Organism: Sphaerodactylus townsendi; assembly: GCF_021028975.2. Lineage (NCBI taxonomy): Eukaryota > Metazoa > Chordata > Lepidosauria > Squamata > Sphaerodactylidae > Sphaerodactylus > Sphaerodactylus townsendi. Next base: position 70,888,909 of record NC_059426.1, on the reverse strand, counting down.
ACTGCTCATCATGAACACCTTAGAGGGAGGGAGGCCTGGGCGGTAGAATTTTTCCTGTATTGTGTCTTTGCTCCTAAATATGGTTTTCCACTTGGCTGGAAAGACAAAGAACTTGGATTTATACATACAGCCTAGAAGGGCTTATTAAACTGACTTGTACATTTTTTTAAAGAAAAGACAGGGAAATAACACTCCATACTTGGTGAATTCACACAAGGCCAAACTGTACATTAAGAAGGAAATCTGTGATCAGATTTCCCAATTTTTTAATGTTTCAAAGCAGTAATTGAGGCAGGGGGATTTGATCAGAAGTGCAGAGCTGGGAGGGATTGATCCTTTGCACCCATGGTGGTTTTCTCACTGAGAAATGTGGTGATTTAGTGAACTTAAGAGTAGAGGTCAGGCTATGAGAGGGGCTTTAGTGGAGTGGTCAGACATGGAGAAAATGAACAGGGATCTATGGAGCCCCATGGCACAGTGATGTAGGTATAGATTTTTTATGGGGGGTTCGAAGGTGGGACCACGCCCCCACCCACCCCTGGGGGCATGGCCATGCCTTCCCAAGCACCCCTGGTCTCAGTGCTTATAAAAGCAGCTCTCCAAGGCCAGGGACGGCAGACTCCTCTGCCCCCCCCCCCACGACTGGGTTCCCAGCTGGCAGCTGGCAGTCCCTTCTGCCCTCCCCTCCAGGCAGAGGCATAGCTAGGGAAAATGGAGCCTGGTGCAAAATCTGAGGCGGGGCAGCGGTGACTGTGGAGCTGGAATCCACCACCAAACAGCATCATTTTCAATGGTGTTTAAACTAGGGAGCCCAGATTTAAATCCACCTTAAAGGGAGAATCTGGGATCCCCAGTTAAAACAACATTGAAAGTGATGCTGTTTGGGGGTGGATTCTCCCCCAACTTGAAACAGCATCACTTTCAATGTTTAAACTGGGAACCTCAGATTCTCCCTTTAAATCCAAGCCGAACGGGTTGGATTTAAAAGGAGAATCTGGGGAAATTTGGGGGTGCCTGCTGTCAGGGGTGCAATTGTTAAACTAGCAGCACCAAACTTTCAGGGTATCTTTAGGAGACTCTCCTGATGATACCACCCAGGGTTGGTGAAGTTTGGTTCAGGGGATCCAAAGTTATGAACCCTCAAAGGTGTAGCCCCATCTTCTATTAGCTCCCATTGGAAACAATGGGGGATGGAGGCACCCCCTTTGGGAGTCCATAACTTTGGACCCCCTGAACTAAACCTCACCAAACCTGGGTGGTATCATTAGGAGAGTCTAGCCTAAAAACTGCACCCCCTGCAGCCAAAAACCGAAAAACACTAAACAATTACAAAAAACCCACAAATGGGGGGCGAAGCTTTGGACATGTAATGGGGGGGTTTGAACCCGAGAACCCCCCCCACCTGCGTCCTTGCCATGGCATAGGATGGTAAGCTGCAGTACTGCAGTCAAAGCTTTGCTCATGACCTGAATTTGATCCCAACAGAACTTGGTTGCAGGTAGCCAGCTCAAGGTTGACTCCGCCTTCCATCCTTCTGAGGTTGGTAAAATGAGTACCCAGCTTGCTGGGGGTAAAGTGTATTTGACTAGGGAAGGCAATGGCAAACTACTCTGTAATCAGAGTCTGCCTAGTAAACTACCTTTAACTTTTAATATGGAATTGGCAGGCTGTTAAGAAAGCAGTCAAACCTTGTGAGGAAGTGACAAAAGGGGGAAAACATACACAAGGAAAACAACAAAATAGGGGGAGGCACATTGGAGGCTATGAATCTTTAGGAGGACAGAGTTAGACTGTATGAGAATGAAACATGAAGGGGAATGGAAGATAGAAAGGAAAGGGGATAATAAAGTTGAAAACTGAGGAAAGATTTTGCAAAGGAGGAGGAGGAGAAATAATTCTAATGATCAGTGCTATCTAAAATCTTTTAAGTTACTTTGAATTCTAAGAAAATGGAAAAATTATCTGAAAAAGGAACTCATTCTCCAGCAAGCTGTACCACAGGTCCTGCTTGGTGCCACAAGGCTTGGGGACAGGGAGCAAGTACAGGCATGGTTTTATGAGCAGCAATTGGCGAATGTGGACATGAAGCTCAGGATCAAGACTCTGTGTTGGTATTGCCAAGGATGGCCTGTCATGATGGAGGGCTTCAAGGTCAAGGTCAGCATCTTGAACATTTGGAAAGCTTTGTATCTGCGGGGCTGGAAGGTCTTAAGGACTTCCTACTTACAGTGGAAGTAGACAGCATTGACAAGCACCATCTGGACATCTGAATCCACCTGATCCAAGAGCTTTTTGATTTTATTCTGAGTACTTTTTCTCACCCAGCTGTTGATTGCATTTACATTGTTGACTCTGTCATTAGTGAGATTCCATATCATACTGCGATAGAATTTTTGTGACAGCTTGTTGAAATCATCGTTCCCGGTGAAGGCTGTATATCAGAAAACCAAGGACAGAAAATTGAAAATACCTCCTTAATAGAAAGTCATATGCCTTGTTCTCAGAGATTAGCTTGACAGATTTCACTCAACACAGATGAAGAGCCAGTCAATTATAGCAATAACTATAACTACTGTAAAAGATCCAAAAGTGTGGATTGTATATGGTAGGAGGACAACATCGTATGCATATCAGTCACCATAATCCCATGTCTGAGATTATTTTTTGAAATTGAGTGTGAACGAGAATCTGAAAATCTCTATAGACAGTCTCAGTTTAGACAAGCATTTACTGTTTAAATCAAATTCTCTCTCAACCCCCAGTTAATATTGTAGTGACAATAGTACTGGCCTAGTTTAAAGTGTTGTGGCTTAGATTATTGAGATAATGTAAGTAAAGTATATTGAGCACCTAGAAAAAGTGCTGCACTAATGTTGAGAAGTAATATCCCATAAACATGATACCTACTAGAATTCCCACTTCCCCATTAGTCACATATATACTTTTGGAATATAAAATCACAAAGTTGTAACTCCACCTAATTAACAGCCATAGTTTTGATAATAATAAGATGCAGTAGTTAGGAACACATTCCCTCACAGGAATTAGAGGTAACACCAACACCAACACAAATATTTTCTTGGTGATAAACATTTATTTATTTCGGGCATCTCTTTTCCATTTTCTTTTCAATGGGGACCCAAAGTGGCTAATAAAAATCCAGGACTAACAACTCAATCCTGGGATAGTGCTGCTACTGCCCGGCCCCACTGCCTCCAGATGGCTTTCCAGCAGTGTGGGGAGAGGAAAAAAATCTGAAAAGCCCTCAATAAGGGCTAAATCCAGAATCTGGGCTGCAGCACAGCTGGCCGCAAAGCTGGGGTGGAAGCAACTGGCTGCATATCTGGAGTGGAACACCCAGACCACCCTCCCACACTGGCACCAGCGTTGCTCTGCTGTGGCCAGGACTTCCAGCTTTTGCTGCGGAGGAGCTGAGGCCCCTTCCGCACATGCAGAATAATGCACTTTCAATCTACTTTCAGTGCACACTGAAGCTGTATTTTACTGTGCGGAATAGCAACATCCACTTGCAAACAAATGTGAAAGTGGACTGAAAGTGCATTATTCTGCATGTGCGGAAGGGGCCTGAGCGGCAGCCCTTTACTCCAGCGGAGATGGCAAACATGGCAGCGTGGCCCTCCTCACTGTGCCCAGTTACACTCCCGCCCCCCAATCTGAATTGGGCTGCCAAGGTCTGATCTCTACTATAAAATTATAGGGAGTAGCAATACTCAAGCTAGGTATACACTCCCAAACGTTGTTAATGCATTCACATGACACTTACTTTGTACCTACTACAAGAAAATATAACATCTGAGAATCTACAATGACTTTATTATGCTTAGATGTGTTCCTCATCATCTTATTTCTGTATATCAGGTGGAGTTGTAACTCCCCCAGTTTTCTCATGTGAATGTATCTGCATATTCAATGAAGAAATAATGCCATGTGTAACTTCCTTTTTCTTGATAGTATTTAAAGATGTAGGTGTAGTGTAGGTGACATGGAAAGTGAATCAAAGAAAAGGATATTTTATAATTAAATAATAATTTTGAAAGAAATATGTGGTTGACAAACACAGCTAATTCAGATTTACTGTTTTGTGTTCATGGATTCATTTTTAAAGAGATCATGTGTACAAATGTTAGGGATTTTTTTTCTTCCAACACTCCTGGCATCAGTTTAAGATCGTGTCCCACTACTGATGAAAGGGTTCCATTATATAGGTGCTGCAGCTCATAAGATCATTACCAAAAACAAATCTATGACCTTTATAATGTTGAAAGAACACAACATCCGTTGATCCATCCTGAGAAGAACATACTGCCCCACAACCCTTTCCACATACTATGACTTTGGGATCTTTTACGGGGTAAATTGGACTGGATTTTCTTTCTTTCTCAGAGAGCACCAAACCACATTTCAAAAACAGGATTTTGGCCTAGTGGTAATACCAACAACTGAAACATTAGATTTCCTTCCCCCAGTCTATGTTTTACAGAATAATTTCAGTGATCTAATATTACATTGTAAATAGTTACAGAAGCTCATCAATAATCCAAAACAGAGAATGTCTGCACTGCCTTTCTCCCATCCTAGGAACTCACATCCATTTTTGAATAAGGTTTGGTTTACGCATGTAGCCGAATGAAGCACTAATGAGGTGACAAAATGTTGACATGTTAGAATGGCGTATATCCCTTCAAATTGCAGGTGAGGAAATTACATTTTTCCAAATTCCCCTACATTAATAATTCCCTGTAAATGGAAAATTAGGACATCATGTTAAGTTTTTACATGGGACAGCACTGAAAACATTATTTCCCCCACCTGAAATGTAAGGGGTGCAGTCCATTTGAACAGAATCCTGCCATCTTGTGGAAAAACTAGGTAGAGAGGAACTTACCTGTCTTAAAACTGGCAATTTACTCACCTGGTTGGGCAAAAATTGCAGAGGCTGCTATCATGGCTTTTGATTTGTGGAATGTACTCATTGCATCATGAATACAAGATAATTCTTTAGGGTAGGAGAGCACATTCTCAAGATCTTCTTTGGTTTGTCCACGGGCTCCTGTAAGGTAAAGGTATGAATATTGAACAAATATTATTGGACAGGCTGAGGCCGCTCTTCAGCCAAGTGTTTTTTGATGCATGGGTACCCTCTGTTCCCTTAGATCAGGAGTTCTTACATCTTGCCATAGTGACACTGAATGTTTATTTCTACAAATGTTAATTCACAGTTTTATTACTTGTTAAAGTGTAATACTTTTTTAATACCTGAAAAGCTGCTATGAGAAGTGTGGGTGGCTGTAACCAACACAAGAGACAGCCATGCAATGTTGTTTATAGTCTGCCTTCAAAAAAGAGGGCATATGACTTCCTGGCTGATAAAAAGGGCTGGCTGGTCACCAATCTGCACATCTAAATTCTGATGAAAATGAGAAATAAAAATAAAATTGAGTTTGATCTGGGGAAGAAGATGTGTGCAAAACCCCCATTATGCTAATCTCTGAAATTATCTATATTTGCACATATTCTTAAAAATGAAGCACAGAGAGTTCTCTCTGTTACAGACATTATCAGTGTAGAGACAAACAAACATGAAAGAAATGAAAGAAAATGGAGAGAGCAGGATCACATGGATTCACAATTTGGTTTTCAAATTGTTAGGGCAAAAGAACTGGCAAGAAATGCTCAGGGTCCCCAGGGAGTCCAGCACTAACAATGAACACATGGGAAAGTGGTTTGCATAGATTAATGACTTTGTTGGTGTAGCAAGTTCAGTTATCTCATAAGAACAAAAAAGAGCTGCGAGCTAAAGAGATGGAAATGACAAATCTCTACAAAAGGTATGAGGTCTGCTTTGAAAGTTAGATTTTCTCTCTGAGCAAACCTTCATTTAGGAAAGCATATACATAAAGCAATGTTTATGTATACACCGCCCAGAGCCCTCCGGGGGATGGGGTGGTATAAAAGTTAAATAAATAAATAAATAAATAAATAAATAAATAAATAAATAAATAGCTAGCTGTGGTGGCGAACCTATGGCACTCCAGATGTTCATGGACTGCAATTCCCATCAGCCCCTGCCAGCACAGCCAATTGGCCATGCTGGCAGGGGCTGATGGGAATTATAGTCCATGAACATCTCGAGTGCCATAGGTTCGCCACCACTGGTTTATAGTGTGAAAGTTTTTTCCCCACAAGTACATGAATCAACATTTTACATACTGTGTTTCCTCATTCTGTGTACTCATCACAGTTGAAACACACAAGGCAGCACTTCATTATGATATATCATCTTTTTATGTGTGCTGTATTCTGACATTGTTTAAAAAAAAGAATTAGCTCAGTGGTGGGATTCAGCAGGTTCGCACCACTTCAGCAGAACAGGTTGTTAAAAGGGTGCTTGTGAACAACCAGTTGTTAAATTATTTGAATCCCACCACTGGAACCAGTTGTTAAATTATTTGAATCCCACCACTGAATTAGCTGTATTAAGGTTGCAACAACTGTGTTTACATGAGAGTGTAGCCTTACCTAGCAACAGGTTGGAAAGCAACATGGAGATGCTGAAGGGTGAGAAAACCAGGTTAGAGTCACTCTTCTCATATTGAATTGCTGCCAAGTAGAAATTGATTGCAAATTGATTTAGAGCTTCAGCCAACTTTATTTCATCTTCCACTGTGGATTCATTACATGAGGCCCATGGATTACTGAGTGGCTGGCATTGTTGGGGCTTGTAGCTGTCTGTTGTTGCAGTAGTTATGGTAGGTTTTGTTGTAGCTGCACCATCAGGGGATGGCTCTGTGGCATTCAGACATTCCAGCAAGATGTTTTCAGGGAGGCTTGTATGTTGACTTGCAATAGTGATGCTTTCACTTTCTTCTTCCCTTCTTGCTGTGTTAGATTCAGCTTGAAAGTCAGCAGTTTCCTCATTCATTGGACCTGCTTCTACAAGCCCTTCTTCTGGATTCAGTGTCTCTTTTGCATTATTTTCATTGTCATCTGACATCACCTGTCACATAGGATTAATTACATATTATACCACTTAGCACGGGTAGTTTACTTAAAAAGCGTAAACCAGTAGGAAAAGTAGCAGGGGGATCTTAAGGATGCTGTCTCCACACACCATAGTACTGTTCCAAATCAGATCTGTGCATGCCTGGGTGCTAAGTTTCCAACACAGAACTTACAGCATATGTCTGGGGGCATATGAGAAAAAATAATATGTTCAAAAACCCTGTGTCTCATTCTAAACCAGATTATCAATCATACCTAGGAATGCCTAAATAAAGTACTTGGAGAAGAGAGGGACTGACGGCTGTCATTTCCCTAAAAATACAAAAGTAACATTAATATAAGAAATATCAACATCACATTTAAAGGGCTTTCAAAAAAACAAAAAAGGCAATCTTCACTCTTGGTTTTGATGGGGGAACAACCCAGAAGGAGCAAAAATTTCAAAACAAGACAGAAACATAAGGGGTTCCCTGCTCTTGCTAACTTCTAAGATCTTTGGTACCGCAACTTGGATGGGATCAGTACAGAAATCTCTGCCCGGTAGGAACCATACCCTCACTGCAGGGCAGAGCACCAGTACATAATCAGTCAGAGTGTATTAATTATTTTGCCTGACCTTTGATTGTAGTAAATGAAATTAAATAAATGATTTTATTAATCGACACCATTTCTAAGCTAGAGAAATGGTTCCTGGTTGGACTCTCAGGGTTCTGTTATCCCAAAGTGAATAAAAACTATGTTTGTTGTGGGTTTTCCGGACTGTGCGGCCATGGGCTGGTAGATATTGTCCCTAACATTTTGCCTGCATCTGTGGCTGGCATCTTCAAAGGTGTATCACAGAGAGAAGTCTGTTACACACAGTGTGTAACAGACTTCTCTCTGTGATACACCCCTGAAGATGTCAGCCACAGATGCAGGCAAAATGTTAGGGACAATATCTACCAGCCCATGGCCGCACAGTCCGGAAAACCCACAACAACCAGTTGAATCCAGTTGTGAAAGCCTTTGACAATAAAAACTTTGTTGGCAGTTAAAAGGCAAAAATGTTAGGACCAGTAAAAAAAGTGATATAGCTCTAAACCTAATTACCAGTCATATCTTAAAGGGAAGCGATATATGCCTGAAAGTACTCCAGAATATTGAATCCCCAGTGTTACTGCTGTTGTTTTGCTGCAGTTCATGTTTTTCAGCACTAACAACCACCTTGAAGCAAGAGATTGAGAAAACAAACCAGCAAACAAAATCTATTAGGCATGTTCTCATAGTAACTAATAAACATGCATCCTCTTAAAGGAGAAACAGTGTTATGATCTGGACAGTTTCTAGTCTTAGCTTGAGGAACTAATGGGTAGTAGCATCAAATTATGTTTAAATTTGGTACCAGTACTACAACAGTGGTGCCAGTGAAAATCCCCTTTGAGATCAGAGTATGGCTGAAAGATGCATAATATATCCTTCTTTTCTAGGTCTTAGCAGGACTTGGTCTGGTCTGTTCCTGAATGGGGCTGTCTGGGAAATTAGTGCCATCATAGAAGAAATAATAAATCTTATTATATATTTCAGCAGCATGTTCCCAACAACGAACCAGAAAAAAGTGAGGGCTGCTGGCAAATGTAGACCTCAGCCATCTGGACGGGGCCAAATTCCAGCTCCTTGCAGAGCGGCAAGGCTAACACTTCCCAGCAGCCCTTGCTGTAGGAAGCCATACTTTCCTCCTCCCCTCTTGGCGTGCTTGTCCCTACTAGTACTAGGACCTATGGCAAACTTTGAAGAACTTCCTGCCTGGGAACATGGGACGAATTGTGTGAAGTTGCAGCTGAGTCAGAAGAATCTGTTTGCAAAGTTAGGAGAGATTGTCGGGGGTGGGGTCAGTGGTGGGATCCAAAATTTTTAGTAACAGGTTCCCATGGTGGTGGGATTCAAACTGTGGCGTAGCGCCAGTGGGGATGAGCGGGGCACGACGGGGCATGGCTGGGCATTCCGGGGGCAGGGCATTCCTGAGCGGGGCTGTGGCAAGGTCACAGCTGCTGCGCCAGTCTTTGGGCGGGAAATGAATGCACGCAGGCGCAGCTGCCACGCACGCCGGTGCACCTCCTGCTAGACTGCTTCAAGTTCTGCGCACTACTGCTGAGAGGAGGGCGCAACTAAGGCAAAAATCACATGGCAAAATCACCAATTAGTAACCCCCTCTCGGCACACACAAATAATTAGTAACCTACTCTCGGGAACCTATGAGAACCTGCTGGATCCCACCTCTGGGTGGGGTGAATCTGAGAAAGGAGAGCCCATTCACAAAGTTTATGAAGCCTTTCTGTGTGTATATGTGTGTGGTGGGAGGAGGAGAATCTGAGAAAGGAGAACCCATTCACAAAGTTAGGGGAGCCTGTCTGTATGCATGTGTGTGTGGGGTGGGGGGATCTGTAAGTAAGCTTTTCTTTCCATCGAACAATTAGACTAGATTTTTGTTATCTGTGGGAAATATTTGGGGTCAAGCAGGGAGGAAGGGCAGGAGTGGTTGGCCCCCTCAGTGGGTGCCGTTAAGTCACCAACAGTTTTCTAGAGCCTGTTATATTTGTTTGTACTATGGGCTTTACTGTGGGTATAAACATAATTAATGAATAAATGTCCCCAGACGGGTGGTGTTTTCCTTGTTCAAAAGAACTGTATTTGTAGGATGTTAAACTGACTATTTTATAAGCTGCTCACAGAAGTCATGACTTGGGACAGAAGTGTAATAAAGAACCTACATCACCAGGTGCTTGTTTTGGTGAGATGATGGGGATTTGATTGTAAGTTGCTTTCAGATCCCTTAAGCTAGAGAAAAGCAGGGTATAAAAACCAACTCTTCTGATGATGATGATAAAGTAGATGCTAAGGTCCCTGGAAGATTTAGTTAGATTGAAATCTTGTTCACCTGTAAGGTGTTACAAGACTTCAATTTATCCTAAATGCAGGTTGAGCCCAAAAATGGTGAACATTGGGACATTCCAAGTTTGAAACAATATATCTTCCTACCACCCCAGTATACTGCTCAAGTTGCCCCTACTCCCTAAAATATTAGTGTTTCACCACAGAAGCCCATGCTGACAACTTTGAGTATCAATCCTGCCTTTTGCTCCAACAGAAAAGTCTCCTTAGTAGGGGGTTGGAAATAAAGGCCAAGTAGTGCTACTCACCAATTGCACACTTATCACAGTAGGAGCCAGATATAGGAAGATTAGCCAGGTCTTCATGGTGGCAGAGAGCCTGCCAAAGGAATACACTTGTATTTAATTCCAGCAGAAGATGAATGCACTTGCCCTGTCTTGTCTTGACTGTCAGGTACTGAAGTAGCTCTTCACTAAAGGAATTCTGAAGGATATCTACTCCAGTCACTTGTTTTCTCTAAATAATTTCTTTCCCTCCTTTTCTGGCTGCCTGCAGACTCTTTTCTCTGATTTTTCGCAATCCCAATCACATGTCCAAAGTTAGTTTCACTTTATTTAGGGGAATTCCATTTCCCCAGCTCTCTTGTTGGAAGAAAATAATTAGACTATGTGGTGAAGTAGGACATTGCCAAACGAGACAAAAAAGACACAAGTTTCTTGACAGAAGAGCAATAAAAGATCAAGAAATTACCTTCTCTTCAAACTAGAGGACTTGAGTGTTATATGACATAGCATAGTTGCATTTCAAGAGCAAAATATGAGGGAAGAAAGAACTGGCAGGGGGACTTCACATCCCATTGGCTGGCCACAGTCAGAGGTCAGTTAAAGATTAAGAATGATTCCTGTTGTGGGGAGAATTCCTGTAAATCATGCTCAAAGACTGGACATAGGCCAGCCTAAGGAAAACAAGAGCTGGTGAAAGACATTTAGCGTTGCAACATCTTTCTTTTATTGGTTTGCTTTCTAATGACAAGTTTTCATAGAGCCATTTCATGTTACAGATTTTCTGCATAGAGAATCATGCTATTAAGAAATAATAGCATGATTCCTACATTTGGATGTGTATTTCCCAGTATATATTTCCCAGTATTTCCTAGTTCTGATGTGTATTTCCCAGTTTGTATATGCTTAGAAGTGGCAACAGAGGCGTAGCTAGGAAAAATGGATCCCGGTGCAAAATCTGAGTTTTGCGGGGGGCCCCCCATGGGCAGCCACTGTGATGCTGGAATCCATCCCCAAACAGCATCACTTTCAGTAGTGTTTAAACTAGGGAGCCCAGATTCTCCTTTTAAATCCACCTTAAAGGGAGAATCTGAGGTCCTCAGTTAAAACAACATTGAAAGTGATGCTGTTTTGCGGTGGATTCTCCCCCACCCTGAAATGGCATCATTTTCAATGTTTAAATCGGGGGTCTCAGATTCTCCCTTTAAATCCATGCAGAAGGGGGTGGATTTAAAAGGAGAATCTGTGAAAATTTGGGGATGCCTGCTGTCAGGCATGCAATTGTTAAACTAGCAGCACAAAAATTTCAGGGTATCTTTAGGAGATTCTCCTGATGATACCACCCAGGTTTGGCGAAGTTTGTTTCAAAGGGTCCAAAGTTATGGAGTCTCAAAGGTGTTGCCCCATCTCCTATTAGCTCCCATTGGAAACAATGGGGGATGGGGCACCCCCTTTGGGAGTCCATAACTTTGGACTCCCTGAACCAAACCTCACCTAACTTGGGTGGTATCATCAGGAGAGGCTCCCGGAAAATCCCAGAAATTTTGGTGCTGCTAGCCTAAAAACTGCGCCCCTTGCAGGCCAAAAACAAAAAAACACTAAAATACCAAAAATACTAACAAACCTGCAATTTTTGCACCACCCACAAGGGGGCGCCAGGTGCAATGAGCATCCCCCCGCCCCGTTCCCCTGTTAGCTTTGCCTCTGAGTAGCAGCCAGCCCCAGTTTATGTCCATGAAAAAAACAACACATATATGCAACTATCAGACAAGGTGATCTATGTACAAGTTGCCTACGCTTTCCCATCTACTTAATCTCTTTTGTTTTTCTCTCTCCTGCCATAGGGCTAGTATATTACTCTGTTACTTGTTTGATGAGAGTTTGCATGTGGCTTTTTAAAAAAATGGAATGTGTTTGTTCAGTGCATCTGAGCTCATGTTAATTTTATTTTTTTAATGCCAACTTTCTGCTAAAAGGGGCACTCCAGACCACTTACAATTCACAAAAACAAAAACAGTATGTAACAATAGAAAACCATGTTAAGAACAACCTCAGCAGCATTAAACAGTAGTAATATTTTTAAAGCTCATAAGAAACTGTTGTAACAGGAACAAAACCACCATGAACCAAAAGAAAAGAAAATGGCTTAAATAAACAGAATAGACTTTTCTGGAGGCCTGAAAAATGTAATGCAGTCCTTGAAAGATAAATCCATGCACTGGTTGTATTAGCATATGAGACTCTGTTTCCAGTAGATACATCCACCTGACAGGCCTCCAGTGAAGATCTCAGCTACATCCTGAGTTGATCCCATGCTGGCCTCATGTTGTTTGCATCGTAGTGGAAAAATAAGTTGACCATCATAGCCTGTCTTCTAAAAAAACCCCCAAGGTGAGATGTTCGTATGGTTTTCTTGTACACCAAATCATATCTTTTCCTTCTGGGCCAAATGTGTAGAGCAATGCCAGAAAATCTTTTATAATCAGTGATCTCATCAGGGTTTCCCCCCCTTCTATTTGGCAAAGATATACAATTTGCTGAGTTCTAAAGTATATTTTGCAGATCTGCTCAAAACCCAGTTTCCTCTTCAAACTACATGTGCATGTCTATTGAACAAGGAACCAGAAATAGCAAATATGGAATGAGGAACTGCTAACTACCATCAATCTAGTGTGTCAAGGTGGGGAGGTAGCAAACTGGCTGGATGCTCTTCAACAACTTGCCACCAAATCAGGGATGGAGAATAAAAATTACTGGACAGGTCATGTGTTTCTGGATGCTGAGTTTAACACTTGAATGCCAGACAGCAGGCTCAAGACCCCCATCCCCACAATCTCCCAAAAGAGATATGAAATGGTATGAGACGATTATTGCACCTTGGTTTATGCTGAAAACACAATTTATGTTGTCTGCATAATGCAAATTGTCACCATTTTCAGTGCAAGGGCTGAAATGGCCTGAATGCTCATGAACAAGTTAACTACAATAATTTAAATGTGCAAAAATATGGGGCTGCTGTTCCATCTCCAGAAGTGCTCCACTGTTTTTAACAGATGCATGGAGGTCTATAGGCAGTGCTTTCCATATGGTTGCGTGTCCAAACCCAGACTGCCTAACAGTAGAAAAAGTAAAGTTTGAAAATCTTGCTCAGGCAAAAGCCTCTCTAACTCACCTTCTGGGCAAAAATTATCTCAGAAATGCAACCCACCCAGTGTCCAGGAATGCCCTAAAGACATAAGAATGTTAGCTAAGTATAGGTTTGTATAGCTTTTGGTTGTCACTGTTGTGACATTTCAGTAATTCTGAGATGGTCAAATAGCTGTTTTAGCTGGATTTGTGGGTAATCTGGCCAGTTTTCTAATTCTGCTGGCTTGTGTGAGAGACTGGGATGACATCTCCTATATAAATTATTATTGTTATTTAAAGTGGACCTCATTATCTCAACCATATGATAATATTTGAACTATGCATATACAAGCAACTGGCATTTGCGTTAGATAAATACAACGATTGCTTCTATCATGTTGTGATCTGAATAGCCAAGCCCAAGGCTGAAGCATTTTTTCATGTCCCCTGTACATTCTTTTCTTTCTTGTTGCCTGGATTTTCAGGTGGAAAACTGGTGTTGGAGGCCATGTCAGCCCTGGGCTATTTTAGTGGTGTGCACGTTTTGCTGTTGTTCTAGCAGTGTCCTCAGGTGACCCTCTCCATTACTTTCTTTCATCAAGTGGTTTCATTTCTATGAGAGCAAGTGCACAAAGAATACAGTTTCTCCCTCATATTGCATAGGCGAAGCTACAAGGGGACGGAGGGGAGTGCGCCTCGCACCGGGCGGACGCCTGCTCCCCCCGGAAAATCGCCCCAGCCTCTCTGCCTTCCCCCTTCCCCTGACCCCCCCCCCAATTTGCCTTAGTTCTTAGTTTCAGGTTTAGTTTCAGGCTGAAAAGTGGCCTGTTCCGTTCAGGCTAAAATGGCCTCTTGTGGGAACTACACTACCCAGGAGACCTTGCGAGCCCCAAGGACTCCTGGGTAGTGTAGTTCCCACCCAGACTTTTTTCAGCCTGAACTGAACAGGCCACTTTTCAGCCTGAAACTAAGCCTAAAACTAAGAAATATGGGGGGCTGCAACAATGTAGTCCAACCCTGCAGAATTAGATTCGCTAGGGAATAGAAGAGGCATGAGAGGGAGGGTTTCATCTGGCGAGGAGGCGTCAGCAACAGAGCCCTTGGAAGTTTTCGTGATCCACAAACCCAACCCTCCCCTGTGCTGGTCTCTCACTTTTTGCACAATAGAGGTTTCCTTGTGGGCGTGTAAAAGGAGGGTGCGTTGTAGGGAGATGAAGCCGGGGAGACCGGGAGACCTGGGAGATCATCATGTGATGCATGATCTCACCTGGCTGCTACGATGTGCGGGGAGAGGAGCATCAGCGTCTGGAATTCTAATCCCCTCACCTGGGGGGGCAGGGGCCCATTGTCCCCTTTGTCTGAGGACACCTAGTGACTGTGAGCCAGATAGTTCATGACCGTGACTCATAGGGGGGATGAGGAGTGGGGAGTGCTTGAGATGCGACCAGAAGGCCCATTGGGTCCCGCTGGTGTGCCAGCCGTTCCTACCACACGGTGCTGCTGGAGTCAAGCAGTGCATTACCCACATCTCCTCCTTTTTTACGTTTTTTAGAAGGAAGGCCTGTGAAATGCTAGGGGCGATTTAAAAGGACGCTTGTCCCTCCTCCGCCCGTTTAGTCAAGCCCCTGAAGCCGAGCTGCTTGTGCAACATTAGAACTTAGTTGCTAGGTAAGGGGGGAAAAGTCCGAGGGAGCTTCTTACATAGGTTACCGGGCAATATTAGACATACGATTGAGCGAGCAGAAACAAGAGATCCGATGGCCAATGAGGCATACAATTAAACCAATGCAGAGCTGTACAATAGCACTTAACCATCCTCGGCAGCCCAGCTCCAGAGGGGATTTGACCACCATTAGACAAAACATCATACTTCCAGATTAGATACAACTTCCATACAATTCGTGCACTTTCATATGAATCAATTTGGGAATTTATCAGAGAGGATTAAAACCTTAACACATATTACGTACATTTCACAACCTATGGTGATGCAACAACAGCAAAATGCGATAACTTCTAAAAAAATTAAGGCATGCAGTAACTTCAATAATCAGTCGGGGTCCATGAGTACTCAACAATAATTCCCTTGGAGGTCGGCTCAATGGGCATAAAGGGCAAGGCATCAGACATTGCGTTGTAAACAATATATACAAGACATGCATGTTTGTAGATAAGAACGACATCATATAAATGAAAACAATAAACATAGCTAAAGCAGTACATAGGCTACTTAGATGTAAGGAAGGAAGGCAACCCATGGTTTGCATAATTGTCAATGCATGGCTCTTCCTGTTTGACTACCAGAAGCCTGGAGAGCGATGGCGTTAGAGTCCATGGGTTTCTCAAGGTAGGAGAGCTACTGATAGTCTTTAGCATTTGCAGGTTCGAGAAGTGACTCTCCACGAGCAAAGGTTGTGAGAGAAGTGTTCAACAATTATTCAAAAGCTGGCTGAAAACAGCGGAGGAGTTCAAAGGGTTAACCTATCCAGGAATGTTCCTGGCTGCAATTCCCTAGTTTCAGCCAGAGGCTAGAGGAGAGAATGGCTGTAGATGAGGAGCAGCGACAGAACAGCGTCAACCTTTGAGCCATAAGCTTTGGCCCAGGTTGCCATTCCCCTGGGGGGGGGGGGCAGGGTTCGCGATCTCAGATGGAAGAATGGGTGTACTGTGGTTCCAGAGAAGGTCCCCTCCCATCTTGGCCCAGGCTGGAGGGTGATCCGGAGGGCTCTCTCTCAACAGGAGGCGGCCGGGGGTCCCAGGATCCTCCAGGGAGGCCCAGCTCCATCTCCCGGGATGGGAGCTGGCCTGGCATGGCCAGAGCCTGGACTCCTGTATGGAAGAGAAAAAAAAAACAACAGCGGCGCTTTTCCCGGGGGGGGGTTTTAGGTGCTGTAGCTGGAGTTAGATTCTTATAGATGACAATGGAAAGCCCGGCCCTGAGTGGGGGGGGGGGGGGGCAATTTTTTGATAGAGAATAGAGAAGAGTACTTTGGATATGGTCTGCTGGATGAGACCTTGATTGGGTCAATAGGGGGGGAACTTCTCTCCCCTTTCTTTTCGTTTGTTTGGCCAGAGCTTTTACGTTAGGTGCAGTTGGCCCATTCCGACCAACGATCACTTGCAACTTATAGGAAATTACACAAGGCAGCGAATTGCCCGAAGGCTTAGGAGAGGAGAGGAGTCACAACCAGGTCGGCAACTTAAACAATTCACAATTATAAGGTCATATCGTAATACTTAGCATTCCATAGGAAGATTTAGAAAGATGCAAAGAAAACAGTTCCCTGGAGCTTGAGGTTTTGACCACCACGAGCAATTTAGAGAGGGGTTTTGCAAGAAAAACCTTTTGTCAGATCCCAGATCTAGAGGTGGGGTGCGTCAGCCCATGAGAGAGAAGGAGGGTGTGCAGAGAAGAAGGCGGGGGGGGGGGAAGGGTTTGGAAGTCCAGCTCTACCTTCCCCTCCTGTAAAGGAGACTTTAGCCGGTTTGAGCTTCGCTTCCTACCCCGTCACAGCCGGAGGCTGTGTAAGATAGGTGTGGCTGAGAAGACCCCCCTTGGCACTGTGACTAGCCAGGAGGCTCAGCAGAGAATGTGGGAGCATGAAAATGATTTTGCAGCTTCATATGTAACTTGCGCCAACGCCAATGTGGCAGTGTAAGAGCTCAGATGGGCCGAAGAGGAAAAGGTTCTCAAGAAGGTTTGAGAAGAGAAGAGTTTTGAGGGTTTAAACTAAGATGGAAGCTGGCCTGGAAGCAGGTCCCATCGGCCTCCCTAGGAGGAACATGCAGGCCTTTCGCGTCCTGTTTAAGGTTGATGCTGCTTAATGGGTGGAAACCTTTTCAAGGCATTGGCACACATAATCAAAAGGAGAGAAACTTTAATTGGAAGCATAAGAGCATAGCTTAGGAAGCAATGGACAAATCCCACTCTGATGAGAGGGAAAATTTTAGGGGTCTCTTGAAAGAGGGTAAGACATACAAGAGCATATATATAGGCATTACAGAGCGCCAGCATAAAGTAATGAGGAGGATTGCATCTCTGATTTGAGGAGTCTTGCTCTCTCTGGATCTTGCAGAGGCTGATTCCTTTGCAGGCTGTGATCCTGCTTTCCCTGAAGTACTAGCTGACTTTGCTGCCACTGGGAGCTTTTGAGCTTAGGAGCTTTGCACAGGCTCAGAGGAGAACTCACCGAG
Organism: Sphaerodactylus townsendi; assembly: GCF_021028975.2. Lineage (NCBI taxonomy): Eukaryota > Metazoa > Chordata > Lepidosauria > Squamata > Sphaerodactylidae > Sphaerodactylus > Sphaerodactylus townsendi. Next base: position 70,871,417 of record NC_059426.1, on the reverse strand, counting down.
ATCTGAGATTTGATCACTTACAGCTGCTTGTAGATTCAGTGATTGTGGACTCTGCAGAGATTTTTGAAATGCGATGCCACTCTGTGGCACTAGGCGGAGGCATGGTGACTTTGGAAATAGAAGGGGTTAGCAAGAGCAGGAAGTATAGGCGTAGGGGGGAGCAAGCAACGAGATTTAGATTAGCTGAACTTAAGATCAGACTCGAGTGAAAGCATAGGGGGGCAGGATGATGTCGGATGAACTTGGCAGTTCCTGCAGGGATGTTTGTCCACACACCTGGATGTGGATATGGCTCCCTGTAGTGCGTGGAGTCGATGACCCCTGGGATGATAGACAATCCCTGTTCCACGGCAGAAGCTTTTGGCAAGCCCAGCCCAATGGTCTCCGTGTCCATGGGATCACCATACTGAGCTGTAGCAGCTAAGATCTCGTGGGGGAGCTCGGAAGGGTTTGAGATGCGGGCCTTGGTTCCGGGCTGGGGAGATGCCAGTGCGGGCCTTCCCAGCAGGCTTTGGGAGCACCCGGTCTTAGACCTCCCCTAGGGTCTCCGCCCTCTGGGAGACCCCCCTCCTTTCCAGGCTGTAGGCCCCCCCGCCGGGCAGTCTACAGTCCTTACGGAGGTGTCCTGGCTTGTTGCAATTGAAACACTCCGTCTCGGGGCTGTCTCAGGGCAGCGGAGAGGGCTGTAGCTAGAAGGCTGGCTTGATGGGCGAAAGACCCGATATCCTGGCAAGCTTTGAGCATGTCGGCCAGTTCAGGGTTCCTACCTAAGCCTGTGACTGCTTTGCGGCACTCAGCGGAGGCGTTCTCTTTGGCGAGGCGCTTAAGGAGTTAAGCCCTGGGCCTCCTCGTTGTCAACCTGCCTTTTGAGAGCTTCCTGGAGCCTGTTCACAAACTCGGCATAGGGCTCTTGGGGGTTTTTGCCGGATGGTGGAGAAACTCAGGGTTGGCTGGCCGGCATTGGGAACCTTGATAAACGCCTTGTAGGCGCACTCAGAGGCGACCGTAGGGGTGGCCTCAGGCAGGACAATCTGATCGTTGGGGTTGGCAAAAGGCATCGAAGCCGTAAAGCTGTGCGGCGGTGTAGGCGCCGCCGGAGGCGGCTGCCCTGCTAAAGCATTGCTGGCGGAACTCGCTCTCCCAGATCACAAATTGTGCAGGGCTCAGGAGCATGCGAAAGGTGGTTTTCCAGTCGTCCGGAACCATTAAGTGATTCCTCGCGATTGCCTCCAGCATGCCTCTCGCGTAGGGGCTAGTGATTCCCTCACGTCCCGCATGGCTTTGCGGAGCTCGGGTGAGGATATTATAGCTCAAGGCGGTACTCGACAACCCGCCGAACTATGCCATCCTCCCCCTCGGTATCTGTGAAATGGGCCGGGGGGGGCACAATGCGAGAATATCGGCATGCGTCTTCCGTCAGGGTTTCTTTCTTTTGCAGATCGTGGCTATGCGGCTCTGCGTTCAAAACCAGCGCCATTAAAATTAAGCGTGGCGCTGGCCGGAGGTGCAGTAACTTCCGGAAAATGAAGGCGGAGCAAGGGGAGGCGGCTGAGCCGCGGGAGAATTTGAAATGGGCGAGGAGGAGCAAGGGGGGCAGAAGGAGGACAGGCGTCCAATTTAGCGGATAGAGAGAATTCCGGGGTTGAAATTGAAGGTGAAAGATCGAAAGGAGGGCGGCCTATAGCAAGGGAGCCACAGGTCTGCAGGCTGATGGCGACATAGCATTGTCTCCACGTCAGTAGCAGTGACATCGGCGCGTGAGGCTCTGTGCTTGAAGAGTGCCTCCGATGTTTTCCCAGTCCATAAGATTCAATGTCCCCTCTGGGTACCATGGACATTGAGCTTCAATCTCCTCAACCAATTTGCCAGCTCCCTTCTCTTTAATGGGACCCTGCCGCATTTCGCTAACGCTTTCAGTTCGTCAACGTGCTTGTCATAAGCCTGCTTTTGCAAGCTCCCATACTCACCGGTGTTCCGTCGGGACGAGAGAGCCTGGGGCCAGCGTGTCTCTGGATGCTGCCGATCCAGAGGACAGGCGATACCCAAACGGTGGTCCCTGGATGCGCCGATCCAGCGGACTTCGGTATCGCGGCCCTTTCCCAGGCGACGGTGAGTAGGGTGGAGGTTCGAGGATTCCCGGGTTTCGGCACCAGCTTGTAGTCAACCCTGCAGGGTCGTCGCTAAGGAATAGGCGAGACGCAGAGGAGGTTTCATCTGGCGGAGAGTGTCAGCAACAGGAAGCGCGGGATTTCGTGATCCTGACAACCCTCCCCTGTGCTGGTCTCTCGCACCTTTTATTAGGGTTTCCTTGTGGGCGTGTAAAGGAGGTGGGTAGGGAGATGAGCGGGAGACCGGGAGACCTGGAGATCATCATGTGATGCATGATCTCACCTGGCTGCTACGTGCGGAGAGGAGCATCAGCGTCTGGGTCTAATCCTCACCTGGGGGCAGGGGCCCATTGTCCCTTTGTCTGAGACACCTAGTGACTGTGAGCCAGATAGTTCATGACCCGTGACTCATAGGGGGATGAGGAGTGGGGGTGCGGTGCGACCAGAAGGCCGTAGGTCCGCTGGTGTGCCAACGTTCTACCACGGTGCTGCTGGGTCAGCAGTGCATTACTACACTGCAAGGGGAGGGGGGACAGGAGCGGGGCCCATTGTGGGGCGGGAGGCAGAAAATGCAGAGTTCACACCAGGCGCAGTTTGGCCCAGCTATGCCTCTGTCATATTGACACTGGACATCCCAGTGTCCATTGCTAGGCTTCCCATGGTGGGAGGCATTGCGTATTAAAGTGTACAATAACCTACATTATCCTCAGACTCCACAGGTCCACCTTTCAATCATTTCCCCATAATAAAAACAGGACTGTTGCTTATTTTAAAAACAGCCACTGTTGATCGTCTTGGCCATAATGAGAACAATGTGTTTTGATTCTTTTAAAGATATGCTGATCCATGGCCATTCTAGAAGGTCAGATCCTGTCAGTATGGTTTGAAACTAATGTGTGTGTCCATGCTGCTATACACATGTGGATGTAGGTGTATTAATGGATGGAATGTGTCAATATATCCACATGCGTGAGGTTATGCATAGTTGATGATCTGTGGATATTTGTGTCTTACAGAAACACTCTACATCCTTAGGGCAAAGTTCTGGCTGGGAAAAAGTAATTTGACTGTACCTGTAATGGTAACATCTGTAGTCATGGTTGAGAACAGGTCAGGGTACCTCAATTATAAAACAGATTGCTTAAAAGTGTATAATGAGATAGACTGTACTTCCAAAGAGATACAGTGTAAAGAAGCCCACAGAGAAAAAGGAAATGGAAGAACAAAAAAAGAAAAAGAAAGGTGGCTTGACTAGGAGTCATTGATCAGATCACTTATTGGCCTTAGCATGAAAACAACTTCTTGAATTACCAGTCCCACCATAAAATGCAATGCCCTGTCAGATGAACAGCACAGATATGTACATCACCAATTTGGTTTTCTACAATAGAGAGCTAGTGCCTGTCAAGGTTTTACACCCTATTGGTTTTTTGTCAGGTATTTCTAATTAAAGTATTAGGATTTCATGTTGTTATAAATTATCATTTTATCTGAAAATCCTAAACTTTAATTAATACTAGTTTTACACACAATTAAAATATTATTAAATGAACTGGTAAAATGAATGGGGAATTCTCAGCATAGAGCAGCAATATGTGACTTAAGTTTCAGTGGGGAGGGGGGTTTGCTACCAGCTTGAATCATGGCTGAGTGCATTTTCTCTGCAAGTAGTTATATAGCCTATATGTGGCCAGGGGCATGCTTTATCACCCTACAGTTTGTCAGACTAAACTTCCCAGGTTTCCTACTGGAAGGCTACAGTTATTCATTGGGAAGTAAGCCCAGAAGAATATAAGGGACTTACTTCTTTGTACATATCTGCAGTTTAAAACCAAGTTAGGAATGTAGCAGATACAAGCATCTTCAAGACAATGGTAGCTGTGATCTGCTAGAATAAGGTTTATCACTTGAACTGTACTTCATTGCCATCCACCATTTGTGACTGGAGACTTCTTGAGAAAAAGGCAGATGTATTCTTCACACTGTTTTATGTGGACAGGTGCTGCAATCTTTTGTACAGTTCAGTGTTGTAAGTGTAAATGAGTTTTATATTACCAAGATGCCCCAAAGTTCAGCACATGGGGGGTATCTGCTTTGAATCGGAAATTTCTATGTTCAGTCCCTGCTATCATGGCTGAAACAAGGACAAGGCAACAGAAATCAGTTCACCTGGAGAAAATAGCTACTTTGGAAGCTGGGCTCTGTGACATTATATTCCACTGAAGCTCTTCCCCTCACCCTCCACCCTCCAAATTTCTAGGTATTCCCCACCCAAAATTGGCAACCTTAGGATACGATTCTGCAGACCTGCCAAATGCCCGGCTCCCAAGATCTGAGACCTGAAGATCTGAGACCTGTAGCCATCTGAGTAGGTTAGCACAAATACCCACAAGTATTCTCCCTCATAAGGCTTGAAAACTTTATTTGAAAAAGTTGCTTATGGAATTTACCAGAAGGGACCTGATAAAAGGCTGTCTTTTTGTATGGTGGGCTGGGGAAGAAATGCAAACTTCCACACCAAGCCCATTTTTGTATCTGATAAATAAGACAGATCGCTGGTTTTGTTCCTGTTTATGGGAGCATCTCCTGTTAATGAGGCCTTTGCAACTTCTTTCCAGGGGTAGGTGGCTGGTAGTATCCGTGGGTGTAGCCTCAGTAGCACAGGCTGACATAAAATGGCAGTGGCGAGCAGGAAATTGGGGAAGGTACGCACAATGGTGGGATCCAAAAATTTTAATAACAGGTTCCGATGGTGGTGGGATTCAAACAGTGGCGCCGCCGCACACACGCACCTCCAGTCCCTATTGGGCAGGGAGGTTCCTTTAGTAACCCCTTCTTGGCACTCAGAAAAAATTAGTAACCACTTCTAGAGAAGTGGTGAGAACTGGTTGGATCCCACCTCTGGGTACGCACTTTGATCTTGAGTGCTGTTTATGGGATCTGCGCATGCAAATGGAATGGGACATATTATTTATGTGAGATGCCAAGAGAGCGGCTGGGGGAATTTGATGAAAGGACTGAAATTGCTGGATCCTTGTTCCTGCTGACAGGGGATGCTTTGAGTTCAGTTCACCCACTGACCTGCAACCTGTTTGCTAGGCGAGGCTAGGATTACTCAGTGTATGAAACAAATGGACCACCTGAGAAATATTTATTTCAGCCCCTCCATGGTGGTGAAACTGAAGTTCTCCCTGCCTTGCATTTATTCAAGGCACAGGAATAGCAGCTTTCTCTGTGTGTAAGTCTTCATGTGTACCTATATTAATAAGAGAGCTTTCCAGCTTGAACAATGTGCCATCCAGGAAGCAGAAATTTTCCCACGAGACTTCATAGGTGTAAAAGCATTAGAAAGTGAAAGAAACCAAGTGGTGCTGTTTTGCCATGAGGCTGATTCACACAGTCTTTTCTTGTTTAGACTTTTCCTCCTCAAAGAAGTCTGACCGCTTCACTCAGGGATTTATATTTATGAGTTTGCCAGTTCCCTAATGAATGAACCCGCACTCCAAGATTAACCAGTAGAGTTGTGCCAAGGAATCTGCCCCTTGTTCAGACCTTCATTTTTAGTTTTCTTTTTAATAGCATATTGAACTTGGGCAGAAAGCCGTTTATGAAATTTGGCAAGTGTTTCTTAAAAACTGGTTTCACAGCTGGGGGCTTCAGGACTATCAAATGAGGAACTTAAAGTCCTCCAAGCAGCCTAAAACTGCCTCTCCTGCCTACACCTTGCATCAAACTATACGTGGTACTCAAGTTAATGAATTCTTTCCCTCATTTTTAATAGTGAACACAGCTGTGGGAAGCCACAATCTAGGTATGAAGTTGGGGAGGAGGGTCTTTTTTCTTATCAAAATTGCCCCCATCAATTGCCTTTTGTCTCCTTCCAGAAGTGTACAGGTACTCAACAATGTAACTGTAGGATTCAGAGTATTCTAAAAGAACCCCCACTGAGATTAGAGTCAAAGGAACTTCATGCATATAAAGACTTGATTGCAGAGATTTTTGTCATGTTTCTAGTGGCTATGAAAGGCTGCAATCCCATGTACTCCTAGTGGGAAGAAAGCCCTACTGAGCATAGGGAGGCATTCAAGTAAACATGCATAGGGGTTGAACTGCAGAAAATGACATCCCTAGAAAAGCAGAGCTGAAGCCTTTCTATTCAATATGACTTGTTTAACAAATTACTAAATTTGTCTTGCAGTTTTTCTTCATTACATTATTTCATAAAGTGAACCCAATAGATCAACATTTTGTTCAGAGCTTTAAAAAAACAGCTGCAAAAAACAGAATGTTATTGTTTAATGGGATATGTTGCATCTTAAAGGCCATTTAGAAAGGCACTACTTTTCTGGTTTAATGTATGCCAATGGTCAGTGGAAAATTAAGGTAAATCAGTGGCTTCAATGAACCTATCCATTCTATGTGCCCTACACCCCTGCCATGCCCCTGCCCGCCATGCCCCTGGAATGCCCTGCCACACCCCTGCACTGTTGCATGCCCGGGGCAAGATGCCCCCTGGGTGCTAAGCGCCTGGCCCCATGCAAAGTATTTGTGTCCAGGGACCATTGCTCAAAACCTGTTTTGTTACTACAGCTGTGCTTGGAAATAGCTCGTGCCTTTTTTTCTGACTTAGGAGTTGGATGAAATTAACAATCAGGATTTTGCTGCCTCCATGATATTGAAGTAAATGAGAGAAATGCCCTCCTCTGGAAGGGACTTCTAGTGCCTGTAAGTATGAGGAGACAATGGCCCCTTCTGCACATGCAGAATAATGCACTTTCAATGCAATTTGCAGCTGGATTTTACTGTGCGGAATAGGCCCCTTCCACACATGCAGAATAATGCACTTTCAATCCACTTTCACAACTTTTCACAACAAACACCAAGAAAACTTCAACAAGAAGGAAGAGACTCTGAGAATTAACAAAACTTGGCTACCAGTAATTAAAAACACCAGAGTCAAAGGCCAAGGGCATAATAGGTTCATGGACAATGGACTCCACCCAGACACGGGATTTGCATTCACTAAGACTGTTGCTGCTGCAGGGAATGCAAATGTGAGTCACTCCCTGGACTGAAAAACCCCACCTGCAATGCAATGCAGTCAACCACACTTTTGCATAGCAAGTTCCACCCAAACACTTACTGATTGGTTCCCCACCCCAGGACATGAGCAATATATACCCCACTAAACATTCCCTTCTCACTGAACACACTGTGTAACAGACTTCTCTCTGTGATACACCTCTGAAGATGCTGGCCACAGATGCAGGCGAAACTTTAGGAACAAGATCTACCTGTTTGCTAGGCGAGGCTAGGATTGCCTCTCTTGCCTACACCTTGCATCAAACTATACGTGGTACTCAAGTTAATGAATTCATGAACAATGGCCACACAGCCCAGAAAACCCACAACAACCAGTTGAATCTGGCTGTGAAAGTCTTCAAAATTACATTTTCACAACGGTTTTCAAGTGGATTTTGCTATTCCGCACCTAAGAAACAGCATGCCTGTTTAGACTCAGAGGTGCTGCTACTGTGTCAATCATTATGGCAGCATGCAGCTGCCATCTCAGGTAGTGTTATTATACCTGTGCAATTAATTTCTTTATAAATTATTGTTTATTTGTGGAATCAAAATGTAAAAAGACTCAATTGGGCTGAGTGGTTTTTTTAGATTAACTCCCTACAAAGTTATAGAGAAATGCCACTTTCTAATATTTTGCTATGACTTCCATTCTCCCTGTCACTGTGTTTAGGATGATCATCCATGTAATAAAAGTGCATTCTGGATTGAGATCAGCTTTCCATGTGAGTATCCATTCAGACCCCTCCAAGATCACTTTTAAGACTATGATCTATCACTCCAGTGTAGATGAGACAGGCCAGGTTTGCTTGCTAATCATCAGCAATGGGAACTGGAAACCTTCTACCAAGACAGAACACGGTAAGAAAAGGAGGGTAACATGAATAACAGAGTGGGAAGACAGAGCTTGTCAAATGGCTGCTACTCCATCCTTTCATTCTGCTGTTTTTTCCTGCTTAAAGGTATTAGGATGTGACTGATTTTGACCCTCCTGACTTATCTTGCAGAGATCCAAGTGCTGATAAGATTGGTGAATGAGCCTGAGCTAGCCCATTCATTGTGTCCTAATTTGGCAGAGGAGTTCAACAAAGATTATGAACATTTTCTGTGCAGTGCTGAAGACCATACCTACAAGTTCAATGAGAAGCAGCCATATCACTAATCCTCTGTCCTAAACAATGCCTGCTCACCTTCTCTTCATACCTGCTTAGATAGTTGGCAGGAAGTGGTTGGGGGAATTTTTTTGCATATGAACAGTCCCAGTGGTCTGATAGCAGAGTGGTGTTTAAGCAGCCTCATTCACTAGTGAATATTGTCAAACTAACATAAGTGACAGAATCCTGGGGCTGTCTGCAGTTTGATACTGACTTTGATATTAACTTTGGCGGATTCTGCATGGGCCAAAAACAGCGGTGTGAAAACAGTGTAAACCCTTTTACATTGTTTTAAACCATTTTATACTGGTTTCACACTGGTTTCACACTGCTGTTTTGGGTCCATGTGGAATCTGCCTTTGTTTCAGCCCTGATATGACAATAATATAGGGCTTGGATTGCATTCTGAGATACATGAAACCTTATGGCTGAATATGATGAAGCATTGTCACTGTTGCCAAACTATTGCATTTTAGTGGTTTCCTGTTACTCTCTGTCTCTTTCAAGACATGTTCACAGTGATTTTTTTGAAGTTGTGTCCGGTTGATGCATTTGGTAAGGAAGTAGTCTACAAGGCAGTTGGTGATGTGGTTAGTGATGCTACATCATTGCCTGCTTGCACAGCAATTATATGTCTTCTGCAATGGTCACTTCCTCCATTATCTTCAACAGCAGTGCACTTTAATCCCCCCCCCCCCCTGTTTTATATGTTACTATATAAATGGGCACATTTAAAAATGGGTCTTATAAAACAGAACATTAATTCAGGGATATACAAAAGAGGATGAGACTGATGGCTCATACAAAATAGGTGGATCTCCCTTTTGCTCACCTAGGATGACTTTACAAAGCAGGAACAGCATAGTTGCTTTGGTTCACAACACTTCTGCTTTAATAGATACAAGTACTCAGTTAAAAGAAGCATCATTGCTCTGAGGAGGATGAGCTGCTGAGGAACAGAATCTGCTTGTTCTAAATTGTGTGCTTGGAACAGATGCTGTCAGCTTTGGTTCCGTGGAGGTCAGACTGTTGAAGATAATTGCTTCTGTCCTGAAGGTGATATCAGTTATCTCTTCCCTAAATATCTCAAAGGCAAACTAATAAAAATGTCTGTGTTGTAGACTTCATCACTTGAGGAGAACAGCTACTTGTGTTCAGTCCAATACTGGTCAATTCAAAGCAGCGTGCAGATCACAGAATGGAGACAGGGCTGTAGCCAGGATATATCCCATGCTATCTTCTCCCTGAGAAACAAACATGTAGCAAATCCTATATATTAGCCTGAAACATACCAATAAATCCTGCCTGTGAACTCTTTCTCTTTACAATATGTACAGAAGCAGAGCAAGATGGTCCCAAGCTCACTTTTCAGTGGCTAGACATATTAGACCAGATGGGGTGAGACTGGATTCTCTGCATTTTTTCCAGATGTTGAAAGCTGTTGTTTGGTAACCCACTTTGGATCGCACAGTTAAAGAAATCACCTCCAGGCTCTGAAACTGGTTCAACGAGTTGGTGGTAGAAGTAGAGTTGGTGGTAGAGGTGCCATGGCCATTGCTGGGAATTCCCAAAGTTTTGATAAGGTTCTTGGATCTAGTGTGTGCCAACCCGCATTTAAACCATTGCTCTGTATTGGGTATACTTCTTAAACTTTTTGTTTTAACTACTGCATGGAGACTAGAATTCTTCACTGAGGTGATTTATCATGGGGTAGATGCTGTTCCTCCTTCCCAGTCTTTTCCTTCACAGGATGCTGTTTTTTAAAATGTTTACGTAGTACTCCTCCCTTTGCTGACATGCAGGCACGGAGGGAGAGGAAACTCTGCCTGGGGCACAACCTGCCTGCGGCCCCCCATCCCTGGGAGGGGGCTCTGGGGGGCAATTTTTTGCTCCCTTGTGATGCCAATGGCGTGCACCTGGGGTGTGGTGCCCTGCCCCACCCTGTTGCAGCTTTGCCACTGCTGACATATTTTACAGACCCTAACCCTTACCTGTTTCAGACTATTGCCCGTAGTTACCAATTGGCTTCAGATATAATCTTGCCATCTCTTTTCACTGCTTCTTAGTCTTCACAAGGCCTTTCTGTACTAGGCTGCGATAAAGCTCCTGGATATAGGTGTAGATACATTTGGCATCAGGGACACTCATGCGCACCATATCCTCCACATCCAAAAGCTGAGCACAGTCTGCAAGCCTTCTGGAAAGGGGTTGTCATAGAGAAATCAGGTTAGTTTTGATGCCTTTCTGAGCCTTGTTGAGTCTCCAAGTCCCCTCTGGCATGTATCTTGTATCTCAAGTGAACAACAGAGATAAGGACAGCACTTCTGCACTTCAGAGGCCATTGAGGTCATTTACTGGAGTCCTGAGGAAGAATCAACTGATATTTGGTCATCAACAGCCAGTTTTGATTATGCTGCTGATATGTCTTTTCTACTTTTAATAGCAACTGTCTCTTCCAGTATGGGTCCCTCTGCTGCCTATTTGGAGGCAATTTCCCTTCCCATGAGTCTTTGAGCCCTCTCCTGTCATGTCTAACCTGCCTGAAAGATGAAATCAAGAGTAGCTAACCACTTTTGGCTGCACTGTAAGTAACATCTCTGGCTGATTTATTTAGTTATTAAATTTCTAGACTGCTGTCCCCTGTTGTCAGAGTGGTTTACAATGATATAATGCATAGAGTAAAATCATAGGACATTCCAAGCATAAACCTAACTTCAGGTATTTTAACTCATATCTTAAACCCAGCAAGGGAGGAACTCTTCAACATGTAATGAAAAACATAGGAACAGTAAATTAAGACAAGAAGGAGAAATATGAAAGAAGAGGAAGAGGAGGAAGGCCAGTTAAGATGGACCCAGTGGCTGCCCCCAGCCACAGGCCTAGCAGAACAGCTCCACCTTGCAGGCCCTGCAGAACTGAGTTAAATCCCTCAGGGCCCGGGTCTCATTTGACAGAATATTCCACCAGTAGAGCTGAAAAGGCTCTGTCTCTGATCAGAAACAACTGGATAGATTTTGGGTCAGAGACCTTCAGTAAGTTGTTGTTTACTGACCACAAAGCTCTCTGTGGAAGAATGCTGGAAGAGGCAGTCTTGCAGATATGAAAGTCCCAGATGGTTTTGGGCTTCAGAGGGTAAGACCAGAACCCTGAACCTGATTTGATTCTCCACCTGGAGCCGATGCAGCTGACGAAGTTGGTTGGATATGTGCTCTCCATGTTGCCACTGTAAGGATCAGTACAACTGCATTCTGGACCAGCTGAAGTGTCCAGAGCAGTCTCAAGGACAGCCCTGCATATAGCGAGTTACAGTAGTCTCACCTGGAGGTGACTGTTGAATGGATTGCCATGGCTAGGTTAGGTCAGGACAGATAGGGCACCAGCTGCCTAACATAGCAAAGATGGAAAAACGTCAGCTTGGCTACATGTGAAACCTGTGCCTCCATAGAAATGGAGGCATTCAGGATCATACCCAAAATCCTGACTGTTGGTACAGGTGTCAATTTCATACCATCAAGAGCAGGAAGATGGCAGCCCAAACTCATATCTCCCAGGCCCAGCCACAGACCTCCATCTTTGATGGATTTAATTTCAAATGACTCTGCTTTACCCACTTCACCATGGCCACCCAATAGCTGGCCAGTACCTCTAGGGCAGTATCTGGTTGGCTGCCCATCAGCTGCCCATCAACTGAGTTTCAACAGTACCCTGGTGACAGCCCAGCCCAAAATCATGGACCAACTTGACAAAATGGTGCATGTAGAGGTAAAATAACATTGGGATCAATCCTTATGGGAGTCCACATACTTCAAACTTTAAGTGTAAAGTGGAGTTATATGAGTGTCCCTGAAGCACTTGGAGACACACAGTAGATATGAGTCAAGAAACAGTAATTGGTGTGTGGCATGTGCTCACTATATTTAAAGACTTGCTTCCCGTTCCCATATTTTATGTTCCTACTGCAGCAAGCACCAGGGTAGCCAGGGTGCAGGGTGCAGTGTGGATCATGTTCCACCCAACCCAACCCTTCCTCCTTGTTATGTTGCTGTCCCAGGTTTCAGGATGTGAGTAGTGCTCACTCGGCAGTGGAGAAGGCCAAGGCAAAGTTTTCTCTGCGCTTTGATGGGTCAAGAGCAGAATAGTCAAAAGAGTCCGGGAAGAATTTGTGGATGAGGGCACAGAAGGCCATGCCGCTGCTCCAACTGGAGGAAAAGTTCTGGATATCTGTGTGCTGGGAATGAGAAAGAGAAAAGTTAATGGGGAAGGGTTTATCTGCATCATACCCTAGTCACTAGTGCTTCCTGTTTCACACAGAATGAGATGAGCAGCAACAAGCACTTCTTACTGCATTATCATTACCACTGAATATCAAGGTTGTGTCCCACAATTCCTCCAAGCAGTTTAGGGCACTGCAGATGGAGTTCTCTCTTTAAATTTTTTTTAAAGCTTTGAGAGGTAGATTGGGCTATCAGAAAGGCTTTCAGGCCATCCAGTGGGTAATCAAGCACTACATAATGCTTTCTGTCTGAGAAGAGTGAACTCGTCTCTATCCTGAGAAAATCTGGGGATTGCTGTGGGCCTAGCGTTGGCACACATTATAGATCTTCTTTCGTTCCAGAAAGTTTGTATTAAAGGTAGGTAACAGTTGCTAATTTTGCAGTACACAAGGTGGCCTGTCTGCTGAGCAATAAGTAGAAAGTTCAGGTAGATGACTGGAATTACTTTTAGTGTCTCTCCAAGAACACTAGGGCTAAAAAGCCATTTTTCCTTTATTTGCCAGTTGATGGAATGTTTTTAAGGCTTAGAATAACTGAATTATTAAAGATGCATGAATGTTCCAATTAGTTCTGTGATTTTAATTAGAACAAAACCAAATGTATCAATCTTTTTCATAGCATTTCTTTTTTTCTGACCGACATTGGAGGGTTTTTTGGTGGGGGAGGGTGAGACTGCACCACTTGGATATTGCCATGCGTATGGGATAACCATTTCAAGGAATTACACAAATTATGGGCGATAGATGAGCAGAAGGATATCCTGGTTACACTACTATAACACAATGAATATACTATAGACAAAGAAGATTAGTGGCATTTATAGCTAGTTTGAAGCTGAATAGCACTTTAGAGACAAATAAGTTTTGTGGCATAACTTTTCATGAGTCAATGCATTTTTTGAAGAAGATGAGGAGTTAGCTACCCCACTTTTCTCTATCTTGAAGGGGTTGCAAAGCAGCTTACAATTGCCTGCCCCCCATGGATACCTTGTAAGGCAGATACAACTGAGAAAGTTCTGAGAGAACTGTGACTAGCTCAAGGTCACCCAGTAAGCTTCACATGGAGGAAAAACCCTGTTCACCAGATTAGAGTCTGTGCTGAAGTGTAGGAGTGGGGAATCAAACCTGGTCCACCACTTTTACCACCATGCCATGCTGGCTCCCTACTGCAGACCAGCACAGCTATTCTCTAAAACTAGTAGCATTTAACATATTTGAAGCACTTCACATAAAAGTATCATGATAAAAATGAGTATTTTTCCATATAAGGTGCAGAGTCCGGTTGCCTGGCAGGGGTGCAAGCAGAACTGGAAAATCCTAGTTCACAGCTCAATCTCTTACCTGCTGGAGCTCTCAGGAAAAAAACATCAGATGCAAGAGCATGGAATGTGACAATTGATGAGAGGAGAGGTCAGTGTGCTAATAAACAGCGCAGACCAAAACTACAGAAAATGTAACTAGAATGCCCTGTGGTGTGTTTTTTCCCTTCTCCAGAAAAGCTAAGAAAGTACACCAACAGGCCAAAAACCTCTTTTGATTGATACCCACCTAGTTCCCAGAAGCTGCTATACTATTGTATGGACCATTCTTTTGACTTTGTTAACAATTGTATCTATTGAGTTATCCATACTGGGTCAAGAAACGTAGTAAAAACTGCTCATGGAAAACTGCTGAGCCTAGAACTGTTGATGCTTGTGACATTATATAAAGCCAAGCCAAAGATTTTAGATCCCACCCAGACAAACTGGGGACAGCGCATAAAGTTTTCTGGTGGGTAGTATCCTAAGCTCATGATCTTGAAACTTGGATGGTAGAGCTTCTACAGCTAAAACCAGCCTGAGACTATATACATTTACGTGGAAACATCTTACTAAGTTCAGAGGAACTTGCTGCCAGATAAGCATGAATAAGATAATGTTATTAGCATCCTACAGAAACTGCTGATTCACACAAGCTTGCCTCCAGCTGTATTGCCAGTATTATTCCCTCCAATGGAAACAAATATGTCTGCATTTACCACAAAAAATTAATGAGTTCATGAACTGAAGGGCACTTGGGGAAGGAGCTGAGCTCTTACCTTCATCATGGTTTATTTTGTTTGTATATTTTTTACCTCATATCCACGAGTCTTGGCCCTGCACCACTCCAACAACATGTTCTTCACACTGTTTGCACCTCCCATCTTCCTAATATTGGGGGCAGGACCACTGGTTGCCCTTTTGTAGGGAAAAGTTGGTGATTGTGGAGAGAAACAAAGAGAAAGAGAAGGATATGGGAAGATCAAAAGAGGTTGATAGATAACAAAAATGAAGAACAAGGCATGTTCCTCCAAGGCTCATATGATCCGTAAATTCTAAATTGCAGTACTTGATTCACTTATCCTTCTCTAATGGCCAGCAGTGTGGAACTGCCTGGTTAATATCAGTATCTATTAATGTGTTTGTTTGTTTGTTTGTATGCTTTACAAGCTTCTTAACAACATGACCATCCTAGTATTGGGTTCTGCTGGAAGCCTCATTTTATTACAACTTCTTTATTTATCCTCCTCAATAAAACTATGTCTGATTTGCACCATGCTCATATTCTCGGTACTTCTTCCAGATCTGTGTAAGGAATTTTGCTACTTTGACAAATATCCTTAGTTTACTTCTTGTATTGGTCTTTGCTTATTCATTTAAAGTGGATGTTACACTCTAACCCAGGGGTGGCCAACCTATGGCGCTCCAGATGTTCATAGACTACAATTCCCAGTAGTCCCTGCCGGCATGGCCAATTGGCATGGGCTGATGGGAACTGTAGTCAATGAACATCTGGAGCACCATAGGTTGGCCACCCCTGCTCTAACCCAATAGCTCTTTGCAGTGAGAGGCAATAGAATGAAGGTTTTCTTCCCTACACTCAGGCCATGCTGGTGTGAAGTTGGGACCAAATGGGGAAGGAGGTCCAATCCCACAGACATTTTCAGTTTATGTGTCTTCCTGACCATATACAGTAACAGAATCTGATGAAGTGAGCTCTGGCTCATAAAAACGTTTGCCATTATAAAACAACGACATCCTGCACACCTTATTTGGGGCAAGTCATACTGCATTCAGGAACTGTAAAGTCACCCTAAAATGCAAACAACGTAGTAATCATGAGAAAAGGAAGCATGTGCACATCGCAAAGAAAGGTGCAAACCTCACAGAAGCAAAGGAATTGCTATGCTATAGACATAGGCTCACCCTCCAAACTTCTCTACAATGGCTTTGCGGGACGTAGCTCTGGGTGGCATACGTTGCCTGGTTAGTTCCCGTCGGTCAAATGCAGGCCTTTTCCTTTTCTCCTTGGCAGTGGCTGCCCGCTCAGCTGCAGGGTGCTTCTCTTGATCCCCCGTTGAGGCTGCTTCAGTACTGAGAACCCAAAGCAAATCAGAAACAGAGGTTGGATAAGGTGTGGCAGAAGGGTGACCTGAGTTTAGTCTCTTAATCCAATGGCTCCCAAAATGTGAGGAACAGAGCAGACATAATTGGCAAGAAAGGTAAAAGTCCCATCATGACCAATATGCAGAAAACATCCCATAATTTTGGTCATTTGCCAGTCCCAGGTATCACTGTGTTAGTATTCTACTGTTATAGATTCTTTCTCTTTTAAGAGCTCAGCCCTATGGTCATATTTCCACCCTGTGCCAGGGTCAAAATGAGCATTGTTTGTTTGTTTTTCTCAGTTGTACTGAAAGTGTTTTGATTTAAATGAAAACAATTTAAATCAACTCATTATTATGTAGCTTGTTACTAGGTGGTGCTATGGAGCTTGTTACTGCTATAAACTCTCAGCCTGAATCTAGAAGGAAATGGGTAATCACAGTTACTGCTCATAATTTTTATCACCAAAATCACTACTGAGCATTGCACTGTCTGTGCATTCGTCCTTTCTCCCATGCCAGAGTTCTCCCACAGACTCACCTGGTCATTTGCGGAGTAGCAGTTTCTGCAGCTGTAGTGTCTGAAGGGGTGCCTCCTAGAGGAGATTGCATAAATGTGCATGGTTAAATATCTTACACTGGAATTAAGGCTGCTTTTCACACTACAACCTTTTCCACATGAGTTGTTTACATGTATTTGGTCACCAAATGATACATTTTTTCTTTCAATTCCATACATTCTCCCCCCTCCATTTGTTTCCAGAATGTTTTCTTTTAACCTTTTCTCCATTCTTTTCTCAATCACTTTTCTCACCATTTTTCCTATTTATTTTTGAGCCAATGTTCCTTTAGCATGTCATTATTTCCACCCCACGAAACACCTGGCCCTTAACCATGCCTCCATTTAATCTCCCAACATCCCCTTCAGTTATTTTCTCCTCCTTGTTTTCAAAAGGAATTGATTTTTTTTCTCATATTGCATTAGTGATATAGCATTAGGGCATAGGCACAAGCCAGGCCAATTGTATCAGCTTTGTCAATTTCATCTCAAATTAGTGATTCAATGTTAAGGCACACTGTATCCATAATTAGCCATGGGTGAAATTGACAAAGAGGGGTGGTCCTTTGCAGGAAGAAACTGGCACTTTCCTTCATCGCCAATTAAGTCATGGTGGCCATGGCATTCCTGAATGGATCCTTAATTTCTTTTCTGGAAAGGATGTTTTGAATTGTTGTTTTCCCTTTGCAAACAAAATAATGTTTATTGTTCCATGATTGTAATTACATAATTGTGCTGCTAAAATAAAAGTAATAATCACCTTGGCTGCAAAGGCAGAAATCCTTTCCCACCCTCCAAACCTGATTGAGTATCCATTCAGAAAATTCAAATATTTGAAGAAGAACTAATTGTATGTGTGTAAAGTGCCATCAAGTCAA
Organism: Sphaerodactylus townsendi; assembly: GCF_021028975.2. Lineage (NCBI taxonomy): Eukaryota > Metazoa > Chordata > Lepidosauria > Squamata > Sphaerodactylidae > Sphaerodactylus > Sphaerodactylus townsendi. The sequence goes on along the minus strand of NC_059426.1, from coordinate 70,853,960 downwards.
AATCAATTTATGCACCCCAGTAATTTGTGCTGCCAACAATTACATTCTCAAGGTCCTCACCTTCCTCCGGGCTTTTGAGTCCTGTAGGGCTTTCTGGACCTTCCTCAGGAGAGCTTGCAGAGACTTCTGGCCAGTACTCTTCTTCATCCCCTGGCTCTGGTGAGAGAGGCTCATCTGAAGTGTTACCTGTTTGGCCCTGTGCATGTGAAACACAAAGGACTAAGTCGTATTAATTGTGTCCATAAATTACAGGGAGCAGCATTAATTCTTGCCTTTTTTACCAATGGGTAAACAATGCCTTTCCAGAGTATGCCTTGGGTCTGATCTGAAGTCTCAGTTTCCCAGAAACAGTTTTGGCTTTGGTGTCTGAGTTCTTATGATATGCAGGCAATGCTAATGTGTTTACAAAAGAACCACTCAAAAGTGAAGGAGACAGAATATGAGTCGCTTATGTTTACAGAATGTACATGAATAAACTCTCTCATGTAACATTTCCATTCTGCTCTCTGACTCAGAGAATAACAGCTCCTCCTGTCACATTAAAGCATGGAGCTATGAATGTATGTCTGCCTTTGTGTACAATACAGGAAAGATCTGGCATATATTAGCTAAGCATGTGAGATAATTCCAGAAACAAGATGCATATGACTGAATTGAACATAGAAATGTTTTGTCTGTCTTCCTATAGATCAAAAGAGTTATGTATCCTGACAAGTCTGAAACAAAGGCACCAGGAAGAGGGAGCAAAACTGTAGTAAATGTATGGAAACATTAAGGGATGGCACTCAGGAAAAAAGAATGAGTATTGTGATTGTAACAGGAATACACAAGGTTCCTACCTCACTGTGTGGGATGCTGGAAATATTTTCCACGGTGCCAGCTTTTTCTTCCTTCTCCTGCAGATCTTCTAGGTTTCTACAAGCTTCTTCCTTGGGCTCTGTTCCAGATACACCCACAGCCACCTTATCTTCAATCTCTGCCTGGCCTTCTTGGCTGGTTTTGCTTTCTCCCTTCACTTTCTCTGTAGTTTCAGGTCCCTGTACCTCCTCATCCCCCAAAGCCTTTTCTACTGGCTGATTTTCATTCTTGGCATCACTCCCAGCAGCCTCAGCTTCCCCAGCCTCACCCTCTCCCTCAGCTAAATAATCAGCAGGTTCTGTTTCTCCTGCCTCTCCCTCAGCCTCACGTCCAACAGCCTCTGCTTTCCCTGCCTCACTGTCTTCCTTCTTCTCTGTCTGAACCTCTCCTGAGTCTTCTGTTTGCCCTAGGCCATCACTGTTGTGGACCTCCTCCTGCTCATTGGTGCCTTCAGCTTCCATGACGCTGCGTTCCTCTACTGTTTCAATGGAATGTGAAGTAGGAAGCCACTTGTAGCTCCAATTCTGAAAGATACAATGCAAGAAATAAAATGTCAAAATCAGATTGTTAGCCTCTAGTCTTTCATGCAATTGGTTCATCTATAGGTGTTGCCAGAATCATGAATAACACTTTATTTCTCTGCATAGTTTACAGCACACTTAGTAACTCAGATGGCTGTAAGAGTTGTCTAAGTGGAGTGAATGTATTAACTGAAAGGTATTGAGTATTTGATGTAACACATGAAAGATTTACATGAGTTGTTAGATATGTGATGCTATTCAAATATGAAAGCCATCATTTGATGTAACAGTCATAAAAAGATGAACATGCATGTTATCAGCTGAGCCATGAGGTTTTGAATGATGGGAATCTGGTGGCCTTGAATTTCATCAAAAGTTCTATATACTGTCAATTACCACACAGGGCATACCATACGATATATGCTTGTAGCCAAGCTCTGTCACATTTGCTCAAATTTCATCAACAAGGCACAGGATTTAAATAAGGTATTGCAGAGGTTACAATATCCATCCAGTGAAGAAAAAGACTGATGAAGACAAAATACATATCTGTAACCAATCAGTGACTCTTTAGATATAATTTTCAAATATGATTGGACCTGTGAACAGGCAAGAGAGATTTTTCTACAAACCTGAGAAAAACCCTAGATTTGCAGAAAAATCTGAAATATAGTGGAAGTTGTTAACCCTACCCTGGCTTAATAGAGGCAACTGTGCCTTTAAGAAACAAAGATAATTTACTGTGACCCTTGTAGAAGTTGCTAGGCAACCATACCAGCCTTCAAGCCTTGGTTTCTGTCAGTAAAAGGCTAGGAGAGGGGTCTCTTTCAGGTCTGTACCAGCCTTTGAGGCAGGAAGGAGGCAAAGCCAAGAGCCAGAGTGGTGTAGTACTTATATGATCAGCCTAGGATCTGGGAGGCCTGGGTTTGAATGTATATTCTGGCATGAAAGCTCACTGAGTGACTTTGCATCAGATATACACTCAGTCTAACTTGCCTCACAGGGTTGTTGTGAAAACAAAATGGTGCAAAGGATAATGATGCAAGCTACTTTGAGTATAAATGAAGCAACCCCCCCCCCCCCAATAAATAAAGCTGAAGATGGGAACAGGTAAAAGGTAAAAAGGAGGGAAAGAAGCAGAGAAATATGAGGATATGGGACAGCTAGGAGGAAGAAAAAAGGAAGTGTTGGGCGGGGGATACAGGGAAAACAGAAGTGGGCCTAGCCTGGTGTGATGGCCAAAACCACCCAGAGTTTTCCCAGGGAGCAGATGCCAGAGAAAGGGAAAGAGGTAAACCTGAAGACAGAGGGACAAATAATGTTAAGGTGGCTTAAAGATGGGGAGGTCAGAATGAAGCAAGAATAGGGGAGAGGCTATGGGAGCTTTCAGGAAAGGAACAGGGAAAGAAAAATTCAGTACCCCCAAAAGTCCTCCAGTTGTGTGCAGGTGTATTTTTAATTAGGACCTACTACATGCATCTGTCAAAAGTGGCAGTAGTGTAGAAAAGCTTATTCCAGAATAAATATTTGTTAACTTTTAAGGTGCCACAAGGTACTATCCTAACATTAAGCTTGTTTCTTGAGAGGAAAAGTTAACAGGGATGTCCTCTACTGGTTATATGCTTATAACCATATTGATTAATAGGGTCAAACTGAGAGCCCTACTCTGTTAATAGAAAGTAATATACTTTGCTTTCTGTACTGGGCTACTTTAATTTTGTGAGTGTGTGTGTGTGTGCGCATACAAGCCTCTGAGACCATAATGTGTCTGTCCCTTCCCAAGCTATTTAGCTGGAAGAAAATTTGGAATACATGAGAATTTTAGATTAAGCTGAGAAACCTGAAATTCATGTTTCTCATGTGGAAGCAAAGTGCTTTTGAGTGTGTGCAGCAAGAGGAACTACAAGGATATTATTCAAGAATGTGTGGAGGCACACTGTAGAGTCCCAAAATGCATACTTTCCTCTGACCTTTTGTGGAAACAGTCAGAGCCACACAGAAGGCTAAACCTTTCAAGGAAATTTATGCCAAGCACTACAGTCAAAACCATTTAAAGTAGCATCTTATGTGAAGCAGAACATGTATCCCTTAAAGCTAGGAAGAACTCCTTCCTTGCCACCTAGTAAATAATATTTAAATAATCCTTGCTGACACATGCTAGGAACAGCCAATGACTCAAGCATGAAACATGCAGTAGGCAAGTAGGAAAAGAAGGGGCAGGTGAGCAGCATGTCACCTGCTAAAAATACCCCCCCGACATTTGCAATAGCAATCGAGAGATCAGAACACTTGAGCAAAAGATAGCCTTTGCTTGTGCCCTACATTCTTCCTACACAAGCTTGCCAACTGCCTCAGTTTTAGCAGTCCTCCATGGCCATTGGTATTCTACCCATATAATGGCCCTATAGCAGTGGTGGCGAACCTATGGCACAGGTGCCGGAGGTGGCACTCAGAGCTCTTTCTGTGGGCATGCGTGCACAGAATTCGTCATGGGGGGGCAGAAAATCACACACCTCCACACACCCCCACACACACATCTAGGCTGGCCTGGGCATGATCCTTTACCTGGGAGTAAGCTCGGTTGCTGGCAATGGGGCTTGCTTCTGAGTAAACCCTCCTAGGGTTGTGATTCACCCATTCAAAGTGTTGCACGGTTGCTTCACCAGGCTTACTCCAGAGTAACACGTGCTTTGGAGCCAACCATTTTTTCTAAACTAAAACCTCAGTGTTCAGGTTAAGTTGCCGTGTTGGCACTTTGCGATAAATAAGTGGGTTTTGGGTTGCAATTTGGGCACTTGGTCTCGAAAAGGTTCGCCATCACTGCCCTATAGGGATTAGTTCTAGAAAGCACTCTGTCACTTTTAGAGCAGGAAGATCTTATGCAGCCGCTCAAAATAATGGGACAAGAAATTGCTGCTTAGAACCAAATGTACTATTTGTCCACTAAAGCCAGGGTGTGAAAAATGCAAACCTGGGGCAGGGGGCACAAACTGAGTTATCAAGTCAGTGCAGGCTGCACCAATGTGTTTGCCAAGGGGCATCCCCACCAGTGGAGGGAGCAAAGGTATTGACAGTCGGCTGCCCCTCAGCTCTGTGGCAGCCAAACCCAAAGGTTGGGGCCATTGCAGAGCTACACTGGTATCCAATTGAATGCTGGCGCAATGCTTTGCAGCCAGGTATGCCGCAGCCCAGGACTCAATGTTATGCTACCCATTCGGGTGGCGTAAGTCCATTTAGCCCTATGGAGGGCTTTCTGCCACCAGTGGGGAGAGAGTTGCTTTTTCTTCCCATGCTGCCAGAAAGGCCCCTGGAGGCAGTGTGGTGGTATGCCAGCGTCATTGTTCCTGGCTGCTTCAGGATATGGATTGGGCTGCCCAGGTGTTTGAATTACATTGCCTGGCCCCTATTACCATCAACCTCTTCAGTCAGCCTTGGCTATGCCAGCTCTTCCTATCCTGATTCTTCCAATACCTCTGAATTCCAGCTGGATGGTCCATTATGTTCTTCCAGCCTTGTATTTTCAGCAGGCACACATTCACTTCAGTGGCTTCCTTTGTTCAAAATGACTTGGTCTCCCTCAGAGATGAATCAGTTTCTACATGATGATAATCCTACATCTAGATTGAACTGACAGTGCTGAAACATCCTAACAGTGCAACCCCCAAACAGAGTTAGATCTACTGAAGTCAACTGGCTTAAAGGGATGTAATTCTACTTAGGATGGTATTGTTAGTTTTTGAGCGGTTCACTTTTCCACACATGCAAACATAAAAAATAGCATTTCCTTGATCTGCAAGTGTGTATGTAGAATCTAATAGTGAGTTGAGGGAAAGGGAAGGCAACAGGGTATAGCTCAATCCTGGCAGATCATGCAAGCTAAGCAGGGTTGGTACTTGGAAGAAAGACCAACAAGGAAGACTCTGCAGAGGAAGGCAATGGCAAACTGCCTCTCCTTAACCACGTGTCTTGAAAACCTTTTACTGGGGTTTCCATAAGTTGGCTGTGGCTTGACAGCATTTTACACATACACAGCAGCTTGAGGATTCCTCACCAACAGTACAGCAGCATGGTGTAGTGCTTAGAGTGCTAGGCTAGGATCTGGGAGACCCAGGTTCCAATTCACCTCTGCCAGGGAAGCTCTCTGGGTCACTTTGAAACATTCACTCTCACTGTCTAACCTATCTTACAAAGCTGTTGTCTTGAGGATAAAATGGTGGTGGGGAGAATGATGTTTGAAGTCAATTGGGTTCCCACTCAGGAGAAAAGTGGGGTATAAGTATCCTCATAAAGAAACAAAAAGTTTGAGTATGAGCTATATACCAACATCTTTCCTGAGAGCGATGAGCTTTTATTGCTTCTCCCTCACTTCTTTTCTAACATGTCCTTTAATGGGCAGAATCTTTGTGCTTTTGATTAATGGTGGATGGGCAGAAACCCATCGGGTGCATCTTTTAGTATAACAACATGTCCGTGTCAGAAAAAACTGCTAAGTTTCTGCTGCAGTCTTTTGGATCATAAATGTGGGACTAGCCCTAAGCAGCACCCCCACAGCATCATCTGCCTGTTTCCTAGCAAGAGCCACACAGATACCATGGCTCAGCCCCCACTCCTGAACATCCTTGCCCCCTCCACTCCTCATCTGGCTGAGAGAACATTATATTTCTAGTGCACAATAATAGCAGAGAATTCCCTTCCAACTCTGTTTCTCTTCACTGTCCAGGAACTGTATTTGAACTGCTTGGACCTGAAAATAAATTAAAAGCCACAACATGGCTCTGCATGACCAAATAATAAGCACTTACCTAGACAAGTACACAAACAGCCCCTGCTGCTGTTAGTGAAGGAAGGGACATCAGAAATGAAGCAGCACTAACTGAATGGTCTGTCTTCCTTCTCTCTCTCCTTAAGCTTTCTTCTCCTGGCTCCTTCTCAGGCTGTCTCCTCCCTCCACTATGCCTCTACTACTTTTCTCATTGTTTATTACTCTGTTGATACACCCTCCCTCCCCACTGTGATGGGTAACTAGATGCTCCTATTTTTATCAGGAGGCCAACAGATGCCTCTATCAATCATGCTTCCCGCTTCTCAGAAGAGCCAAAGGCAGATAGGGCAAGGTAAAGAGAGTAGTTCAACTATTACACCAATTGCAGAACATCTCTGGTTTAAGAAAGGTATTCTTTCCAGAAAAGGGAATAACCAGAAATAATATTTTTCCCCAGGGCATAGTGATGGTTTCTGACCTGACCACATATCCAGAGGATACTGACCATTTGGGATGGATATGTCCAATGTACAGTATTAGAGTTGTGTGCTACTATAGCCATTGTGATTCCTGGTAAACTATGAGATAGCCAGATGAAATCTGCACTACTGGTCTCTGAGTCCCTCAAGGCATTCATGCAGAAGTAAATTAATCCAGCAAAAAAGTAAAGAAGTAAACAGTTTCAACAACTACACAGGGTCCTAGCAGAAGAATATGAACATGTTTAGTCTTTCATCATTAGGATTGTCATCCATTCTGTTGTTTATCATTAGCTGCTTTCTCAATAAGGAAAAAGACCCATCAGATATCAGAAGATAAGCAGAGTGGGCCCAAGGTAATAGTTGATGGGAGACCACCAAAGAAGTTTGGTGTTGCTCCACAAGAGACAGGAAATGGCAAACCACCTCTTAAATTCTCATCCCTTAAAAACCCTACAGGGTCACCATATGTTGGCTACAATTAGATGGCATTTTCCACCACCACCTAGGAGTGTTATAACCCCAGGAGTGCATTAATTATACTTATAGTATCTAGCATCCAGATGGAATGGCCTAAAGTGTGTAATAGGCAAAATATCAGACCTCACAAAGCTTCAAGGATCCTGTTTTGGGTAAGTGCTAGGAATCAAATCTCATAATTTCTGTCAGTTATCTTCCTTGGTACAAAATTCTTGCTTCTGTGCCAGAGACCAAAAGAATGCTTAACTAGCTGCGTATGTCGCATAAACATTGTCAACACTTTTCTGGTATTATTCACAGTCTAGCCAAGTATGTTTCCTGTAAACATTGCTATGGGAACTGAAGAGAGATGGTTCTGTGCTGGAAGAAATCCTTGGCTTAGATGAACACTTGGCAAAGGCCTCTGCTCCTTGTAGGCTTATTTTCAATTGTCTTCCTGGAGTGACAGTGAAAACCTGGTGACAACTACAGGATTACACTTCTTGATACTCCACTGACTTTGTCCAAGTAGGGTTTTGCCTCCACTTTTGATTTCTAGAGCAGCTCTGACACCTGGTGGCCCAAACAAAGAAACGACAGGGACCCTCAGTAGAGGACGCATTGAGGGTAGGGAGGTGGAGTCTGAGTGGCAAGAGCTGAATATGGCACCACTGAGGAAATAGTTCTGATGCCACATAACCCCTTGCAGCAATAAGTTTGGCTGATTTTGCGACGTATTCTGAAGTCTTGTATTTTCTCTGCAAATCATCTAGGCCTGCCCTGATCTAGATAGCCAAGGTCTCAGGAGTTAAGCAGGGTCAGCTGTGGTTAGTAATTGGATGGGAGACCACCAAGGAATACCAGGGTTGTGATGCGAAGGCAGGCAATGGCAAACCACCTCCAAACATCTCTTGCTTTGAAAACCCCACCAGGGAGATATACACGCACAGAGGCAAATGCATAAGCGGCTCTGATCCACTCTGACCCTTACCTGTCCAACTATTGGACTGTCCACTTTCATTTGCCCTGATTATTATTTACAAACTTAACACCATGGTTATCCTCAGTGGATTCCTTATCTTCTTGTTTCATGTCTCTGTTTCAAGGAAAAAGTGATCTAGGATCTGAGAAAGGAAAATTGTATACATTAATAGCCATCGGTCTGACTGTGCATCAGAAGGGTTCCTTCTTCCCCATGCCTCAGTTTGCTGTTTACAGCGCTCAGGGGTAAGTGTCCCAACAAGGCAGCAGTCATTTGCTGGGTCATGGTCAGCAGAGAGAAATGACAGGTACTGCTGCATTTGCTCCTTATGTAATAAGGCCACGAAGTCGAGTTCAGATTATTTCCAAAACACGAAAGCATGCAGACAGTGCTGCTAAGAGCTGCAGCATGACAAGAATGCTTTCCTCAGCTTCTAAATATGCAGGAAAGAGTGCCCTACAACCAGTTGTTTGCCAAGAAACATTCTCTCCTTTTTGCACTGCTTTAGATTTCTGACGGATTCACAAACACAGAGATTCCACACAGCCAGGGAGAAAACTGAGCCATCTTTGTAATTTAGAGGTCTAAATTCAACTCTGATGAAAAGAAAAAGCCATTAAAAAGCCATTAAAGCTACTGGGAAGAGTCACATTCAGGGCTGTCTCCTCATTTGCCCCCATTCCCCACCCAGGGCCACTCAAACAGAGGGTGAGCATAAGCTGCAGACACAGGGAAAGAAGGGTTACCATGGCAAGGGATCTGCCCTCCCAGCCCAGCCTTGCTTCAGTGAGAGACCTGGCCTCCCAAAGGATTGGCCTGCCTGGCCTCACCCTGCCTAGTGACCAACCATGGCCAGGGACCTCCTGCTTGAGATGGCCAGGCAGGTGCTCCCTCCTTTGTCGGGGTGGGGGTGGGCCCTTTTCCAGGACTGTTTCCCCCACTCCAATCCACTCCTGTATTTCACCCAGATTTTACTTAGAATGTTAACTAGGTTAAAGATAATAGTGTCCGTTATAGTCTTTCAACTCATTTGGATCAGGGATAGGAGACTGGTGTGTAGAACTGGAATATTGCCAAGAATCAAACTGCATGACCTACCTACCTTGGTCTCTTCCTCTCCCCCTCCCCAAATAGTGTTCTTCTTGGTTTCCTAAGGATGCAGAATTACAATTAAATCAAAGTGTCAAGTTGCTGGGTGACCTTGAGCCAGTCACACACACTCAGCTCCACTCCTGGCTAGTATTTGGACGGGAGACCTCCGAGGAATACCAAGTGCTTAATGTGGAGGCAGGCAATGGCAAACCACCTCTGAACATCTCTTACCTTGAAACCTCTACAGAGACACCTCAACTAGAAATGAGCAATGGCTTATCCTGTGCCAAAATGGCTGAATTGTGGGTTTTAATATGGCTTTACTGCTGGATTCTGCTGGCATGGGGCTGTAAAGCTTACATGATCATGGGATTACCTGTTCAAAAAAACTTCCAGCAATAAAGAGAAAGGAATAATTATATGTTCCTAACATAGTGAAGTAGTTAAATTGCAGACAGATTCATGCAGTTGGATTAAAGTTTGTTGCCACTTCTGCATCTTTTCTCCAGGGAGCTGGATACTCACCAAGGGATTTTGTTAGACAGGCAAGTTGTTGGAGATCCATAAAATCTATTTTGCACTTGAAAAGTTAGATGGAAGGGTTCTTAGTGTCCACGGATGTCAAAATGTAAGTTTTTTTTTAAAGCTTGCAAAGGAAATTGAGACTCAGTGTGCTATAGTGAGTAGAATGTTGAATCTTTGGAGACACAGATTCAGTTCCTCACTCCATTGGGTGACTTTGGACTAGTCACATTCTCTCAGCCTAGCCTACAATTACTGGGTTATTGTGAAGATACAATGGAGGAATGTTGTAAACTACTTTGGGACCTTATTGTGAAGAAATGTGGGGTATAAACAAAGTAAATAAATATTAATAAACTCACAAATCTCTGTTTGGTGACAAAGTGTCATATGCTTTCTCTTCTCCAACCAGTGACAAGTTCCAGGACTCAGGAGAACTATGGAATTTTGTTTCCTTTAGATGACAGTTTAATGACACAGTTGCTTTATTTACCAATATACAGGCAAAGTGGAGTACATAACCATATGGCAGCAGCTCCACAACCACTGTAACCTCAGATCAAAGGCCCACTGTGAATCTCAAACTGAAAAAATGAATCTTGTTTTAAAGCTTTACTGTATATGCCCTGTTTTTGTCCTCGTCTTTAGAATCACTACAAAGAAAAGCAGGTATGCTATATTTTAAAAAGTGATATAGAACTAAACATAGCATTTCATAATCCATGGCCTCTCCTCAATTTTATTTCTAAGTGACATCAACAGTCCGTATTATGGTGATGTACGTACAGTAAAGTATAACCATCTCCACCACCATGCTGGGTCCTGAGTCTCTAGAGGCAAGGTTGCCAACTAAAGGTTAGAAACTTCCTGGATATTTGGGGGAGGGGGATGCCTGGGAAGAGCAGGGCTTGGGGAGTAGTGTGACCAAAGGGTGGGGGTACAATGCCATACAGTCCATATGCCAAAGCAATTTTCTCCAGGGAAACTGATCTCTGTAGTCTGAAAATCTGTCGTAATTATGGGAGACCTGGCAGTCCGTCCGTTTGTCCGCCCCCCCACCCCCCGCAAAGTGTTTCTACACACCCAAGATGTTTGGGTTTCAGATCTATTACTGCTTCCTCCCGCGGCAAAAACTGGTGCTACTTATACACTTTTCTGCGCAACACACCTCCAATTGTTTATCCCAGCTGATGCAGGGCTGGCTTGGGAAATATCGTCACCCATTTGGTGTTAAAATTCACTGCTAAAGCGGGAGTTGCTTCAGGCAATACTTTAGTGAGAAACACCTTTTATAATAATCGCACAGCAGTCCGGCAAATTGTAGAGAGAAAGCACGCAAAGTTTCCAGTCTGTTCCTGTCTTGTTATTCACTTTTCATTGAATTAAGGAAATGTAACGCTGCTGGCAAACTGTACCAACATCATTTCTGCCGGCTTCATATTCTCCGGGTTCTTCAGGACCACGACCGAACATCTTCCTAAATTCCAGGGTGAGATATGCTGCTGGGCCAAAATTTAAAACCTTCAAGGAGACAGAACCCACCCGATCTCTCCACCTGTTTCCCTTCCCGCTCCGCTGCCGTAAGTGTCCCAAGGGACACCGAGAGCGACGGCCCAGAAGGCCCAGGAAGACTCTATGGTTCGTGCGAAAGGAGTGGACGGTCTACTGCCGGAAATGCCTTCTCGTGTTTCCGGTCTGTACCTAAGGGTTGGAGCTAGCGTCACTGGCGGTAAGGAAGAAGTGCTGCCTGCATGGGGAGAGACTGTGTGCGGCATGGCTCATCCTGGCCTTGCATGGGGTTGTAATTGCGCAGAGGAGGGCAGGTTGGGAGGCAGCGGCTGCGAGTGACTGACGTGGAACTTTATTCCGTCTCTTAGAAATAAGAGTTTCCATCTTCCCTAGATGGTCTACTCTGGACTGGGTAAATCCTGGAGATTTGAGGGTTGAGGCTGAAGAGGCGGGGTTTATTGGACATCGGCATCATGTCACAGAGTCCACGCTCCATTTATTATTATTATTATTCTGGGCTATGGATCTCTGTAATCTGGAGATCGGGTGTAATCCCACATCTCCAGACGCCACTTGGAGGCTGGCAACCCTAATTCTCACTTCATTCCTGATCAACCCCTGAAGCAGCTACGAGCTTTTAAACTCGGGGGGGGGGGGGTGTTAGTTCATAGATCTAGATGGAATATGCCTTAGCAGATCAATATTCTTTAGACACTTTAGCTGCCTGTAATTATCAGGGCCAATCTTGGTTTTCTAGTATAGTCCCTCTGGTGGATTGTTTCCCTGTTTTTCTTTTGGTGATACCATCTTAAAATGTTATGAGTGTGGGTTTCTGGACCTTCCATTTTTCAGAATTTAGCTATTTCTCCATGGTCTCTAGAAGTTGTTCCTGAGTGAATAATGAATACATTTAATCTCTTGTTCACATGTATGTCACAGATTGCATATTAATGCAATGTTCAGCCTGCTGCTTCATGTACTGAAGCTCCTGAGGTATGTTTTGATTGGTTAACATATTTTAGGATGGCTGTGTTTTTTCAGGTATTTTAAAAATATCAAATAGAAACATTCTCTTTGTTTAAATTAGTGTGGGTGAATAAATATAATACCTTCAGCAACTTGTTGCAGTGTAACTGGAGGACTCAGTCTCTGACTTGACCCTTGGTATAAGAATAAAGGCACTTTAGAAGATTTTAGTGTGCAAAATGCTGGAGAGTAGAATAGTAAGACAGCTCCTTATTGCTAAATCATTGATCTATTAGACTGGGTGGGGTGTTAACACATTCAATTTTATTAGCTATTAAAATTACCTGATCCATAATAAGGTGCAAGTACTGTGAAACTCAGCAAAATACTAAAATGCTGAGTGGGTGGCAAGTTACATAGATCATGGGTACGTGACTATAGGGTTTTTATGCTTTGTGCTTTTCCTGTAGCATCAAGGATAAATCCCTGGAAGTGTGATGGATCCTCTGAGGGCGCAGCAGCTGGCAGCTGAGCTGGAAGTAGAGATGATGGCTGATATGTACAACAGGTGCTGATCAGTGTGTGCTCTGCAAGGGTATTCTGCAGTTGTCTTTGTATGGGAGGTTCCAGTATGAGGTGCTGTGATTTTTGTGGGTGCCAGATGTATAATCTCATGTACTTTATGCCATGGTCTATATTCTGCAGATAGTTTTTAGCCTAGTCTGTCCCCTTTCCCCAGTTCTTCTCTCACAAAAATTACGATTTCACATTAGCATCTTAGAATAACATCTGAATGGCCTTTTTGGGCCAGACCATCTCAGAGTGGCCAATCGGATGCTGCTAGGTCGCTCATAGAAGGGCAACCATCCTCCCTTGAATAGGTCTTCCACATATGGCTTCTAAAAATAGAGAGTCCAAGTAACAGTAATGGTTAATAGATATTGATAGGCTTTTATCCTCCAAAGATTACAGTGCTGCCTTAAGCAGAGTTACACTCTTCTCAGTCCATTAGCTGTCACTTCATCTCTTGGCAGTCAATTGTTAATGATTGCAATCAATTTCATTTGGGGAACTCTGAGTTCTAATATTATTCATAATTATGTAACCTTCTGTGATGTCTCCTCTTAAAACTGTCTTTCAAAGTCACAAACACTTCCATTGTTACTCATAGGCAAAGTATTTCCTCTGACAGGACTTCTGTCTATCTACTAGAGGTACAAAACTGGAATGCAAATGAGTTTGGAAGACAAATGGGGAGAAGCTTATTTTTTCTTTGTCACTGAACCACTAGGATATCCTCCCTGTTTGCTTGGTTTTGACACTTTTGAATAATTTACAAAGTAGGTGATATTGCTGAGTAGGAAACAGAGTTTTGTAGAATCCCAAGAAAAGAGTCAACCAGAAGGATTCCTTGACTGGGTCAAAAGGACACCAGCTTCTTTGGCAAGAACCGGCACTAGGAAAGAAGGTTATCGAGGTAGTGAAGTCATGGCATACTGGTGAGAACTTGACACCAAGAAGTGGTATAACTGTAGGCATTTGTGTAAATGTTTTGCAAATGAGAGCATCTTGGAATTAAGAGTACAAATTTCATCTGGTATTTTATTTTCTTTGCAACTCTTGTTTTTGTCTCCAGTTAGGCGTGTTCCTCATTTCTTTTTGTTACCTAGGTGTAGAACTCAGCACTTATCCTTGTTGAATTGCATCTTGTTCACATCTGCCCACTTTTTCAGTATGTTCAGATCTCGTTAAAGTCTATATCATCTGGTGTGTTTACTGCTTCTCCCAATTTGATGTCATCTGCTAATTAAATTAGTCCCTCCAAACCCTCATACAGATAATTTATAAAAACATTGAAAAATACCTGGCCTGGAACTGAGCCCTGTGGCACCCCACTGGACACCTCCTCTATTCAGCTGTAATGCCATTGACAACTATTGTTTTGAGGTTCTCCAGCCAGCTCCCTATCCACTTAGCTATCCTAGAGTCCAGTCCGTAGTCCTCTAGTTCGCAGTCCACAGTTTCTTCTTTCCAATCTCACCCTTTTCCAGGTCACCTTAAGCTGCTGTTCTCCACAGCCTCACTCAGTTGGACTCGTTTCCAACTCAACTTAGGGCTCTCTTGAACTCACCATCATTCCGTCAACTCCCATTGGCTACTCTTAGGGAGAGGCAGAACCTAACCTGTTCGTCACAGACTCCTTGTCTGTGTTAATATACATCTTGCGTATTATGCATTAGACTGTATCATGTGAGTTAGGATCTGTGAAACTCTGGAGTACCTTGAGCTCATTGAGAGAGCAAATCCTAATTCTGAAGGGTCCATGGTACAGAATAAGTTTAGTTTGTTTCAGCAAAATCTAAATCATTTGTTTATTTAATGGTTTAGGCATAGTTTCCCTCAGAAAAGCAGAGGTGGGGTAATGGTAGCAAGAAGTGCCTCTATGCTGTTTGGAGGGCTTGGACAGCTATATCAGAGATTCTTAGAACTTTAAAGGTAAGTTCATGGAATTTTAGGCATCTCTAGATGGGAACATAAGCTATAGATGAGAGCTGGGAGATGTTCATTTTGGCTAACCAAAAAAGTAGAGCTGGAGCTGCCATTGTCTCATGTTCTCTCTTGTCTTGTTTTGTCCCAGAATGACCAGTGCCTGCCATCGCAAATGTGTGCCTCCACACTACAAGGAGGCTGAGCTGTCAAAGGGGGAGTCGGTGTGTTTGGATCGTTGTGTCGCTAAGTATTTGGATATCCATGAACGCATGGGCAAGAAATTGACAGAGCTCTCAATGCAGGATGAAGAACTGATGAAGAGGATGCAGCAAGGGGCTGGGACAGCATAACACCCTTCCACTTGTTAAAGGGCAGCATGTTGACTGCCACCTCCTCTCCCAACTTAGTGCCTGATCGCCATGCTGATTTTTTCCTTTGCCAATAAAATGTTAAGGTTGTATCTCCTCTGCTGACTGCTAAGTTTGCTGGAGCTTTTCCTTCCCTGAGTAGACCTACTAAAGGAATAAAGACAAGCAAAGAGTGTCCTGTGATGGAGACAGTTTAGCTGCACTTGTCCAAATTTTATTTTCAGCCTGAAGCCGAAGGTGGAAGAGTGAAGTGCCTTGGGCCGTGGTCAGTCCTTGAATGTGACTTTTCTTAGGCAAAATCCAGGAAGTTTGCATCACTTGCAGAGAAACTGGTCTCCCCCATTCAGTCCATGAACTATTTCTGGACACCTAATTAAAAGTTTGTTGTAGGAATAACTGGAAGGTGTTATGGCCTCCATCACATAAGCATGTTACTCTATCAAAGTGAATTATGCCAGTAAAAAATAGAAAATAACTCATGAGGGGCAGTGGCGTACCTAGGCAAACTTGAGCCCTGGGCAAAACCTGAGTTTGATGCCCCCCCCCCGGGCAGTCACCCTCCCCCACCGTGACCAAACAAAATTTTTTTCCACTAGGTCGTTTCAAAGTCACCATCACATTATAGAACATCCCCCAACTCACAAATCTGAACACAGCAGAAATATTTTTTGGAAAACATTTTCAAAATGCTTTCAAAATGTTTTATTACTGCTATGAAAACGTTTTATGGTGTTGTATCCAGTCCCCCCAATTGGGGGAAACAGCATCACTTTCAATGTTTTTTAAACTGGGGACCCCAGATTCTCTCTTTAAGGTGCATTTAAAAGGAGAATCTGGGCTCCCAAGTTTAAATAAGTGATGCTGGAATCCACCCCCAAACAGCATTATTTTCAATGGTGTTTAAACTAGGGAGCCCAGATTCTCCTTTTAAATCCACCTGAAAGGGAGAATCTGGGGTCCCCAGTTTAAACAACATTGGAAGTGATGCTGTTTTGGGGTGGATTTTCTCCCAACCTGAAACAGCATCACTTTCAATGTTTAAACTGAGGACCTCAGATTCTCCCTTTAAATCCACGTCGAAGGGGGTGGATTTAATAATAGTAATAATAACCTTTCTTAGGCATTGAGAGAATAAAAGAAATAAAGAAAACAAGCATTGGCAGGAAGGGGGTGGATTTAAAAGGAAAATCTGGGGAAATGCCTGCTGTCAGGGGTGAAATTATTAAGATAGCAGCACCAAAATTTCAGAGTATCTTCATGAGACCCTACTCATGATACCACCCAGGTTTGGTGAAGTTTGGTTCAAGGGGTCCAAAGTTATCGACCCTCAAAGGTGTAACCCCCATCTCCTATTGGCTCCCATTGGAAACAATAGGGGATGAGGCACTCCCTTTGGGAGTCCATAACTTTGGACTCCCTGAACCAAACCTCACCAAACCTGGGTGATATCATCAGGAGAGTCTCCCAAAAAATCCCTGAAATTTTGGTGCTGCTAGCCTAAAAACTGCGCCCTCTACAGGCCAAAAATGAAAAAACACAGACGAACCTGCATTTTGCACCCCCCACAAGGCAGCGCCCAGGGCAACTGCCCACTTTGCCCAATGGGAGGAACGCCTCTGATGAGGGGTAAAGATTACTTGCAGAAGAGCACGCCATTTGCCAATTATGTGCAGCTTGCTACAAGGTGCAAAAAATAAAGTCTATAAATAGCCACTGTGCTGGAAGATTAATAACAGATGCTTATAGCTGAATTCTGTTGAAAATGCTATTAGAAGAGATGAATTTCATTACAGTCTGACTTCAGTGTTGGAGCAGATTTTAAGTAGGCATGGCAAACAGGATAATGGATACGAATCATATTTGTATCTGTTGTAATCTTGTATACATGTTGTAGGCTTCTTGCTGAGTTCCAGCAAGGGACATAAGCAGGTAGAAATCGCTTCTTTTTCATGTCTACTGTTGGTTCTTGCATGAATCCAATCAAGCCAGTGTGGTGTAGTGCTTAAAGTGCCAGACTAGAAGACCCAGGTTCAGATTTGTACTCTGCCATAGAAGCTGGCTGGATGACTGTGTACTGGTCACACACATTTAGCCTAAACTATCTCAGAAAGGAGAAGAGGAAGCCAACGTAAGCTAATTTGGGTCCCAGGTTGGGGAGCAGGCAGGATGTAAGTGACGCAGATAAATAAATTCATGGCATGGCAACTGCACTGCTGTGCATCTGAATTGTAGTGCCATGTGGATTACTCACTGTGGTTGGAGGTAGGCATTGTTACCCCTGTCTGTTGGTGTTAGCAAAACAACTAGCTTTTGGTCACTTGAACAAGTGAGCTAATCTGGGAAAGAACAATCCTAAATCACATGCCAGTCCAAGGGAGGAGGGTGGGGTATCAGTAAAACTGTGTCATCTCATATTCAATTGGAATGCACATTATCCCACAGGTGGTTCCTTTTAGTGTAGTTGCTTCAACTCTGAAAAGTGGGAAATGAGCAGTTAAGGGAGCTTTTGCTCTTGTCTGGTACTAAGAATGAAAGTGGCCGCAGTCTCAGAAGACGTCCAGCAGGGGGAACTAAAGCCTGCAATATGGTTGGTTTTTGCAGCATTGCATGCTATGTACTGGGCCCCAAGGCCTTTGCAAGAGTTCCAGAGAGAACAGAAAGAGGAGCAGATTATGCTATCACAGTAACAAGGACGAACAACAGCATGCTTCTGGCAAGAATTAAGTGCATATACATCTAATTTAGGGTGCCCTGAGAAGAAAACCACAGAACTGTGACATGCTGGAATATTTGATATGTGACTATCGATACAAAATATTGGTAAACTAGCGAACAGTCTGCCAACCTTCGCTTCATCTGCAAACAGACACTGCAAGTCAAAGTTGCCGCTTTGATGTGCTTATGAAGCCATATTCTTTCCCATCTCACCCAATCTGGGTTTTTGTTGGGAGTCTTCAGGCCATTTAACTACAATTTGAATTGTATATGTAAATGTAAGTCACTTTGTGTTATCTGGTGTAAAGGAGGCAGCATATTGCTGTTTTGCATTCAGTTGCTGTAGTTGAGTGCCTCCAGCATCGTTTAATCTGGCAGCACTTAAACAACCTGTTTGGTTTTTTAACAAAGATAATTTTATCCATAATTTCGTCTAAAAGAAAAATGTAATGGTTCTGTGTCTCTCAGTGAGGCAGCAAAATTGACTCATCCACAGAACCACAGACAAGAGAGGATTTCTGCATACTTGGAGGAGCATCCAGCTAGGAGCAAAAATGCTAGTCCGCAAATTTAAAAAGTATCACCTTCCACAATAGCCTAATGAGGATTGAACATTCTTCTCGTCTTCCAGGAAGCACGATACATTGGTGAGGGTAGTTGAGTTACAGTGAAAGAGAAAACTGGGGCAGGGATCTGTTTATGTTCCTAAATGGTGTGAGTATCCTGCCCTGATAGCCTCAAAACTTAGTACATGGTGGTACATGGCTTAGCAGCTGAGGCTCACAGCTGCGTGAGCAGAAAGCTCATTTATTCGTGGTGCTCGGCAATCTGGTGCTGTTGTGGGAGGGATTCACTATTGCTCATCCTTCTATGATATGGAGGCTCCTAATTTGTTGCCTGTAATACTAGACCTCGGACCATGACATTTGACAAGAAGGCAGCAAACAGGACCACGTATAAATAAGGTTTTCTGTCTGTTTTATATTTAGTAGGTATACAAGAGAAATTTCTTAAAACGAAAACCTTAAGAAAATAAATTGATGAGGACTGAATCTGTACATGGCCCAATTCCCATCAGCCTGATGGGAATTGTAGTCCATGAACATCTGGAGTGCCATAGGTTCCCCACTACAGGCCTGGGCTGTTCAGGACAGTTGAGTCCAGTTCAAGGAAGGAAAACATGGGAATGGGGAAATTGGCTAGCTCTTCATACCTAATGGAGGTGGGGGTGTAGTTGTCTGTTGTAGCAAAATAGTCTTGTGGCACCAACAATATTTATTCCAGCATATGTTTTTGTGGTCCAGAGCCCAGTTCTTCAGATTCTAATATTAGAATAACATTTAATTAGTCTAGAGTATCACCAGTCTCCTGTTTAGGGTTGCCAACAGACCTGGATAAAAATGTTCCTGCCAGGGGCATAACGAGGCAGCCCTGGGCAAACTGTAGCCCTGGGCAAAACCTGAGTTGGATGCCCCCCCCCCTCCGCCCATGGGCAGCCACTCCACCACAACCAAATTTTTTTTGCATCAGGACATTGGTGCCTGCAGGGGGTGTATTTTAAAACATATCAGCACCAACATTTCAGCATATCATCAGGAGACTGTCCTTATGCGACTCCCCAGGTTTGGTGAGGTTTGGTTCAAGGAGTCCAAAGTTATGGACTCCCAAAGGGGGTGCCCCCATCCCCCATTGTTTCCAATGGGAGCTAATAGGAGATGGGGGCTACAGTTTTGAGGGTCCATAACTTTGGCCCCCCCCTAGATAAACTGCAACCAAACCTGGCAGTAGTCCTGAAGGCAGTCTCCTGATGAGACCCTGAAAGTTTTGAGACTGTGCCTTCAAAAATGCCCCGCCCCCAGCCTGCAACCCCCATGGACAGCAATACAGAAAACTCAATGCAATTTACAAGATTCTTGGGCAAATTTTGGAATGTTCCTGCAGGGGCGCATTTTGGACAGGATGTATCGGCACCAAAATTTCTGGGTATCATCGTGGAAACTGTCCTTATGGGTACCCCCAAAGTTTCAGGTGCAGTTTGGTTTTAGGGGGTCCAAAGTTAGCATGGACCCTCAGCAAGGTACCCCCCATCCCACATTATTTGCTAAGGAGTTGGGGGATTCCCCTTTTGGGGGTCCATAACTTTGGACCTCCTGAAGCAAACTGCACCAAACCTTGGGGGTGCCATCATGTTTCCAGTCTCCAGATGATACCATGAAATTTTGGTGCTGATAAATCCAAGAAATGCCCTCCCTACAGAGAACATCCTGAAATTTTGCTCCAAGAACCTTTGTTCTCCCTTGAGTTTTCTGCATTGCTGTCAATGGGGAGTTGCAGGCGACCCCAGGCACATCTTTTGAAGGCACAGTCTCAAAAAACTCAGCAGTCTCATCAGGAGACTGCCCTAATGATTTCCCAAAAAGTTTGGTGCAGTTTGGTTCTAGGGTTCAAAGTTATGTGACCCTCAAAGGCCTGTAGCCCCATCTTCCCTATTAGCTCCCATTTAAGGAAACAATGGGGATAGGGGCATTCTTGCAGGAGCCCATAACTTTGGACTCCCTGAACCAAACCTCACCAAACTTGGGGGGTTGCATAAGGACAGTCCCCTGATGATACGCTGAAAATTTGGTGCCGCTAGCCTAAAAACTGCGCCCCCTGCAGGCCACAAATGGAAAACCACTAGAAATACCCAAAAACGAACCCAGCATTTTGATGCCCCCCACAAGGTGATGCCCTGGGCAGCTGCCCACCTTGCCCAATGGGCATTACACCAGTGGTTCCTGCTCCTTTAATAGTGGCTTAGGAATAGACCACCAAAAGTTTTCATAACACAGAGGTAAATAGCATCCCATTAAGCCTCCATTAAGGTGGCAGGGCAGTTTTTCCAGGCCTCTTGGCAACTGAAGTTGCGCTATTGTACTAAACAAGGAATTTCCTATTCACTTATTCCCTTGTGATTCCTCAAATCAGTCAAAAAACATTTGTAATGTTTTAGGTGGCCAGTAGGGGGCATAGAGCTGGGCTTGTGAACTACTTTCCAGTCACAATGTATAAGCAACCACTTTCAGCTCTGTTAAATTTGGATATTTTTAAAATAAGCACGGCTCATAATTGGGCCTTTAAAAATTTTTTAGCCTCATTTTATATTTTCTAATTAAGTAGCAACTGTGTTTAGCCAAAGGGTGACTTATTCAATTAGAGATGCTTAAAGCAATTAGAAGTTATTTAAAACCACAAGCTGGAAGTTATTTGGCAAACCCTTGCAGTTTTGCCTCCTGTTCAGGGCGTGATGCCATGCTGTGGTTCCTTTTATGGACTCCAGAACTCTGAGCACACCCTGTTGTGGCGGGAAAGGGCAGCCCACGTTTCAAACACAATTAAGGACAGGTGTGTTTTTATATGTCAATTTATGAGGTGATTTTTTGGGGAGATGTTCTACAGTGGTGCTGTTTAGATGTTATAACTTGGGAGAAGGCTTTCTGTGTATGTTTCATGGAACCCTTGTAAGTAACAAAAAGATTCTGGAAGTATGCTCCAGTTAGTGCTGGTGTCAGCTGGGAATATACCTCAAAACAGTGACTACTTATTTGCATGTTGTAGGGGGGATATCACTAGTGCTGGGTGAGTTGGCTTTCTGGCCATTAGGCATTCTGTCATAGAGGAACCCCTCATGAAGTCCTACTCCATGGTTCCTGGAAGAGAATTTGAATAGCCTGTGAGCTATTTGTGGAACCCTCAGTCACATGCATTTCTGCAAAACTGTGTGTTGGGGGGGGGGGGGAGAATCTTGCCAAAGGTCACTAGTCAGGCCACCAGTCAGCAATATTTGGAGTTATTTCCAACTGTCTCAGCTAATTTTTGCTTCCTGTGTGTTTTCGTTAATCAAGTTCATTTTCCTCCACTTCTCTCCTTATGGCCGGTTTTACAGCTCAATGGCCGGTTTTACAGCTCAATGGCCGGTTTTACAGCTCAATCTCGAGGGATCACAAGCAACTGCTGGCTCAACAGCTCTGTTGCTTGTACTGCTGGGATTCAGTTCTGTGCTGGTGATGCTGTTGCCACCATCGATGCTTATATCCTATCCACAAGGCTGTAATTCTGTTGGAAAGGTTTCTAGGGCAAATGGGATGGAGCTGGGTATTTCTGCACTTTTCAGGTACAGATGGCCACTTGAACTGCAGAAAAGCAAGTTTGCATTTGTTCCACCAAAAGGAAAAACTGCACCGAGGGCTCAGATAGACTTGCCTGATTCTTATGCATTCAATTCTGCCTGGAGCCGTAACCTGCATTCTTCTTCACTTTGCTTGGCATTCCTGTTGTATGCAATTGCAATCGATGAACGGCTGATTAAAACAATTGAAATGCTGTTCTGCCTTTAGGGGCACAGCTCCCTAGTCCTATTCACCCTGCTAATTATCCACCTGTACTTCTCTGCACTTGCCCTTTCCAAAAATCAAATCACTTAGTTGCATTTTTAGTTCCAGTTAAATTAGACTGGACTAACTCAAACTCATAGTCGCGAAGCAAGGTTATTCCTAACAATCATTTTATCTATCATAGCATATTCTGCAGGATGAAGGAATTTGGTTCTGTACGTATCCAGGGGCTGTTGGAGAAGAACTGAATGGAGGAATTACAGGCTGGACATAATACGCAATACATTGAAGCCCCTTGAAAGGAGCTGTGCTTCAGAACTGTATAAACAATCTCAGGGCATTTCTCTTCTGGCACAGTTCCATGTGACGCTGTCAGAAATAAATTGGAGAAATGTGAATGAGAAAGGTGTTGTCAGCCATAAGATGGAGAGCTCTCAGGTTAGAAAAATGTGCTCAAACTTTGGCAGGGAATGAATCATTGATGAACTGGGAGGAGGGAGTAGCGAGAGGGCTGAGTTCTGGATCCGCCTGGGCTATTCATAGTTTTCATGAATGTGCATGCTGGAGGGGTAAAACGTGTTTGTCTACATCTTCAGGGATATAAAACCGGAACTTCCAATTCGGTAGAGGACAGAATGAAAATGGAAAATGACATTGATAAATGGAAGCACTGGCTGACAACAATAACAGCAACAACAAACAGCGTTGCACTGAAATTTGCCACAACAGAAAGAGAAGCTGAAAGAATATGCAAAGTGATCGTCAAAACGGAACTAAAGAGTCTACAGTGCTTGCTGCCTGAGACCTTTTGTGGTATAATGTCATTGCAAAGGCATTTTGAACCGTACAAGCAGAAATGTGTGGAGGATTCAACCACAGTAAAACCCTTGTGCAATTATATATTCTGTGCTATATCCAGAAGAAAGTCTTACTGAGTTCAGTGCAACTTTCTTCCAGGTAAGCCTGTTCAGGATTATATCATTCATTTCTGAGGAAGTTTTTAACATATGCTTAACTCCCCACCCACACACGTACACAATGGGACCAAGCTTGTTTCAAACAAGGGGACAGGAAGTCAAAGGGCTACATTATTAAGGGACTCGTGCCACTACTGACCCATGGTGTGACATCACATCATGATGTTTACTAGGTGAACTGTTTACAGAGTGGTTTGCCATTGCTTTCATCAGTCATCTACACTTTATCCCCAGCAAGCTGGGACTATTCATTTTATTGATCTTGGAAGGCTGAGTCAACCTTGAGCCAGCTATCTGGAGCCGACTTTCATCAGGATCAAACTCAGGTCATGAGTAGAGCTTTGACTGCAGTGCTGCAGCTTACCACTCTGTGCCACGGCGTCATGAATCTTGCTTCAGACAGGGGGAGAGGAAGTCAAGGGGTTAAACTATAAAGTTGAATAAATACAGGCTTCAAAAATGTTGTTGTAAAGAACTGTTGTGCATCTGGAACAGGGAAGGAAGGCCGAGAAACAATGTGTACAGGTTGTAACAGAACTCTTCAAGTAAACTTCTCTCTCTCTCTCTCTCTCTCTCTCTCTCTCTCTCTCTCTCTCTGTGTGTGTGTGTGTGTGTGTGTGTGTGTGTGTGTGTGTGTGTGTGTGTGTGTGTAAAAATACATATACATTTATATAAAATTCAGTGGTATGAGTTGTTCAGGAAAATTTGAAGCCCCACTGAATTGAAATGGGTGGCAGTTCAATTTTGCTTAGTAGCTTCTACCCATGGACTGCTTATATGCTCAGAATGGTTGCAGAAATGCCAATATACACATTGTTTTTATGTCTCAGTAATTAAGCACATACGAAACTGCCTTATACTGAGTCTGACTGTTGATCCATCAGAGCCAATATTACATACTCTGACTGGCAACAGCTCTCCAGGGTCTCAAGCAGAGGTCTGTCATATCACCCACTGCCCTGATCCTTTCAACTGGAGGTGCCGGGGATTGAGCCTTGGATCTTCTGTATCCTAACCAGATGCTCTGCCGCTAAGCCACATCCCTTCAGTGATGAGAAGAAATGGGTGCTATGGACACCCGCACTGGCATGGCAACCTGCTGTAATAAGATACAGCTCTGAACAATTCTATTCAGTGGTCACCAATTAGCCTCAAGCACTACAAGGCTTTTTAAAAGCCTCTTGTACTAATAAGGTGTTTGCCTCAGACTTGTAGGAGTGAGTCCAGTCATCAGTTCCACCCTTTTTGTCAATGCCACACTATTCTAGCTTTACCATGTCATCTGTACGTGATGGGCTATTCCAGTAGAGCTGACTGATGTAACTGCCAAAGGTTGGTTCAGCTGTGAGCAAATACTATCCCATAAATACTGTCTAATTTTTATTGAGATTTATACCTTGCTCTATACAGGTGTCTCAGGTGATTTACAAAATTAACAACAGTAAAACATCAGTACAGATACACACACACACACACAATCCAATTTTAAAAACCCCACCTGCATACCCTCCCCCAGACCAGCAGCCACCAGAGAGGGCATCTATGGGGTCAAAGACCAAAGATCTGGGTGAATAGGAGGGTCTTTATCAGTCGCCAAAACCCATAGAGTGTTGACATCTGGCGAATTTCCATGGGGAGGATGTTCCACAATCTGGGGCTGGCCACATAGAAAGCCCTCCTGCATACTCCCTCCCCCGCACCTTGGCAGGGAAGAGCACCACCAGGAAAGCCAACCCCCCAACTTGATTTCAGTGCTTGGACAGGTACATATGGGCACAGGTGCTCCTTCAGATAGGTGGGACACAAGCCATTTAGGTCTTTAAACATCAATGTCAAAAGCTTGAATTGACCCCGGTAACAAATAGAGAGCCAGTAGAGATTGTTCAAGACCAGTGTTATGTGTGCCTGGCCAGGTGACTCGTCAGTAGTCTAGCAGCTGCTGCATTCCGTACCAGCTCCATCTTCTGGACCATCTTCAAGGGGAGCTCCATGCAGAGCATACTGTGTAGAAGTGCAGCTATTACTTAACCAGTAGAAGTGTAACTGTTACTTAACATGAATCTCCCTCTGCAGCCATTTCACCTTGTTCTTGCTTAATGCCTGGTTGGTGCAACTGCCAAGTCATGGATGGTGATCGTACGCACAACTGCCCAGTGAGTACTGTGCAGGAATTTTGAAGAAGAGGTCTGAAAGTGCTGGAAATGTCTGAACTCTAAGGGGCCAATCTGGGAGACTGGGGTGCTGTGTGGTTTCCGGGCTGTATGGCCGTGTTCTAGCAGCATTCTCTCCTGTCGTTTCGCCTGCATCTGTGGCTGGCATCTTCAGAGGATCTGATAGTAGGAAAGGAAAGCAAGTGGAGTATATACACCTGTGAGTAAAGGTCAATAGGTGAGGGCATCTGAATAGAAGTGGCCTGGCAAGTGAGTAACAATGAAGTATTTAGCATGTGAGTAACAATGAAGATAGCAAGGTCAATAGGCCTTCGACAATACAAATCTGGGAGACCTTTGCATAAAGTTTGGTTGATGGGGGGGGGGAGGAACTCAGCAGCCATGTCCCCTACCTTGGCATAAAGAAAACCCATTTGTTTCTTTGTTATCCAGGGAGTGTGTGGGTGGGGTGACACAAAGCAGAACAGAGAAGCAACAGAAGATCATGAATTTTTGTGGTTAAAACAGCACAGCAGTGTTACTATACTGGGAGGAGGCCAGAAACCAGGAGAAAAAAACCCAAACAAAACAAAAGCATCCCAATGACAACAATCTAGGTTTGTGCTGGGTTAGGAAGGTACATTCAAAATGCAGCTGTGAATGAATCCTTGATGATGTGCGAGGAGGTCAGATCTGGGGGATGATCTGGGAGAGGCACTTCCAAAGGCATCCGTTTGCACAGATGCACCCTGGGGAGAGCACAACTACTTCACCTTGAAGATCAATCAGGGAAAAACCTGAGTCTGACAGAAAAGGCTCGTAATATGGCATAGGGCTGTGTTCTGCTCAGGAACTGTGAGGCCAGGGCATGGAACTCCAAAATGGGTTCTTGGGAAGTGATGTCTCCAGAATGATAAACTCCACACTCCCCCTGTCTTCCCAGTAAAACATTTTTGTAGTTTAAATTGGAGGCTTTAAAGGAAGGGCTATAACAGGAAACAGATTCAAGTATTTTTGGAGTTCCTGTATTTTGGTGTGCTTGGCCTTGAGGATTGAATTTTCTTAAATGAGAACTGCCAATGTGAATGAGAAAGGTTAGACCTCACCTGGAATATTGTGTAAAGTTTTGGGCACCACAGTTCAAGAAGGATATTGACAAGCTGGAACAGGTTCAGAAGAGGGCAACCAAATTGGTAAGAGGTCTGGAATCCATGCCCTACGAGGAGAGACTTATGGAGCTGGATATGTTTAATTTGTGAAGAGAAGGTTAAGAGGTGACATGATAGCCATGTTTAGATATTTGAAGGGATGTCACGTTGGTGAGGGAGCAAGTTGTTTTCTGCAGCTCCAGAGGCTAGGACCAGGAGTAATGGGTTCAAGGTGAAGGAAAAAAGATTCCACCTAAACATCTGGAAAAACTTCATGACAGTAAGGGCTGTTCAACAGTGGAATGTACCACCCAGGAGTGTGGTGAAGTCTCCCTCTTTGGAGGTTTTTAAAGAGAGCCTCGATGGCCATCTGTCAGGAGTCATGCTTTGATTATGTGTTCCTACATTGCTGGGGGTTGGACCTGATGGCCCTTGGGATCTCTTCCAATGCAGAATAGAGAGGTACAATTACATTTATTGATCTAGACACCATAGTCCTATTGATACAGCCCAGAATCGCACTGGCTTTCATGGCTGCCGCATCACACTACTGACTCATGTTCAGTTTGTGATCTACTAAGACTCCCAGATCCCTTTCGCATGTAGTGTTGTCAAGCCAGGTGTTACCTATCCCATATCTGTGCATTTCATTTTTTCTGCCTAAGTGGAGTATCTTACATTTATCTCTGTTGAAATTCATTTTGTTTGTTTTGGCCCAGCTTTCTAATCTGTCCAGGTCATTTTGAATTCTGACTCTGTCCTCTGGGGTATTAGCTACCCCTCCTATTTAGGTGTCATCAGCAAATTTGATTAGCATGCCCTCTATTCCAACATCCAAGTTGTTGATAAAAATATTGACTAGCACTGGGCCCTGTGGCACACCACGAGTCACTTCTCTCCAGGATTCCCTTTGAATCCGGTCAGTGAACCAATTACAGATGATTTAGTACCACATCCTGTTACCTACAGTGGCCAACCAGGTGCCCCCAGACAACATACAAGCAGGGATGTTGAAGCCAGAGCTGCAAATGAACTAGAAATGTTTCTGAATTAAGTTCATCATCTGTACTCCAATGCAGTTGTACTGTATAAGGCAAAATGAATTGTATCTTTTTTCACAGATCTACATCTCATTGTCTTCTGATCAGAGCTCTGCCTGCATTCTTGTACAGGTGTACTGACCACATGAAGGGCAGGAATGATATTGCTAAACTAAAGGGTTTGTATTGTGCATGTTCATGCCACTGAGGATCAGTTAAATATCAGTGTTTGGACTCTGCTTCACAATGTCTTAACCAACAAATAAATATCCCAGTACCATAGCAAACTCAGAGCTAGCCAAATGTTGCTCTAGCAAGCACACTGCCCTTTCCTCCATGCATTTAGAAAGCTGCTGTTCGATTCAGAAGCTGTGTTTTAAATCATTGCTTGCTCTGGAAAATTGTTCAGCATTTCACTTTATTATTTTGGTAACTGGTCTCATGGATCTTCTAAATATGTTTTAAATGGCAATTAAGAATGGCAGTAGTAAAAGACAAATGAATGTGTGCCTATATCAGTAAGGTTTACATCAGTTTAAAAAGTGTCGTATTTATTTTACTTCAGGGGAACTGAAGTTAAGAAACAAAAAGATTTAAGGCCAGACAGTGCAAGTTGAAAGTTCGAATTTGAACTCAGCACTCCCTCGTCCAAGGAATGACAACATTCGCCTTCCAGGCTCGCTCACATAAACGTGTCAAGGAGGGACTGGAGCATGTTAAAAAATAGGATAAACAGAGGGAGAAGTTTGCGTTTGGGCTCTGAAAGAGGAAGTCCCACCTGAAAAAATTGCCATGTGCTTGTTTTTCTCTGTTCCACGTTCTTTTGTTTAATCCAGAAATACTCATATACCCACACTGATGTCCTTATAAAGTAATAGTAATCCATGCTCATGTGTCCTTTCGCACAGACACACTTCCTGCCGGGAAGGCTGCCCGCACACACAACACCACGTTTGTTTCTCTCACCCCCACCCCTCTTGCGATCATCTTCTGTTGCCAGCAAACCGCAGCAGCAACGGGCAACTCTCCTGAACTTTTCGAGAGGAGGGTGGGGCGATCTTATCCGCTGCTGGAGTCCGCGGCCAAGGGATCCCCCGTTCTTCTTCTGCCCCTCCAGCATTTTGCCAGCGACACCTCGGAAAGGGACCCGGAGAAGAAGGCGCGACTCCATTGCAGCCCACCCGCCCGCGATCTGGAACCGGGGGGGGACTTCACAACTTGTGGGTCGGACCCAGGTACTTGGGGAAAGGAGGGCTGTGAGCGGGGGAGGAGGGCGCCTGAGCCATAAAGTTGTTCTGAGCTGGCCCCGAAAGCCCTCTTCTTTGTGTCCATGTAGCCCTCGTTGAAGCAAGACTGTTTTTTCCACGTGGCAGCCGCGACATCTTCCCCCCAGTCTGTGCTGGGGGAAAGGGGAAAAAAAACAACTTCGGCCATATGTTGACTCTCTCAGCCGCAGATATTTAAAGTGAGCGGGGAGCACCCAGGGCCTCCTTGGCCTGCTCTGAAGCGGGGTGAGGGGTGGGGGTGGTCAGGGGGAGGTGGCTGGGTTGGGGTTGTTGGTGACATGCTAAGACGAATAACACCGGATGGCCATTGCCGCACATGGCTCTTTTCCACATGGTTGCAGGGACACAGTGCCTTTCTGAACCTCTCCCCACTTTCCTGTAATAGGACGTCCCAAAAGCGAATAATGTGAGTGTCATAGGGCTTGTGTGAAGTGTTTTTCTGGGAATCAGTCCATGAGATTCAGAAATAAGAGATCATGAAGAAAATCGGCTTGGAAAGAATGGCTGGATTTCCTACAGCTAAGTTCTGACAAATGTTTCTTCAGCCTGGGCTCCTAACCCAGGAAAGAGATTCTGTAATTTTTTGGAGACAACCTAGTTCATTTCGAAGCCTTTCTTGACCTTAGGGCACTGTGCCTGATATTGTTGAGTCATATTAGTTTCTAACAAATATTACCTTAGGTGGGTGTGTAGGGGGGAGGGGGGAGGCTATCTGTGGCTTAATATTAGAAATCTGGTCCACAGGCAAAAGTTCCCAGGTTCAATTCCACCAGCTCCCTTACAATGGTCTGACTCGCATAAAATAGCTTCGTGTGTTCATGTATCCAATTGTAGCCCATCACATCTAAGACAGGAATAGAACAGCATGGTTACTTTCAGGATTCCTTCTTAGGGATTGCCATAGGGCATCGGCAATTTTGGTGCATAAGGCAGAAAAATTCAATTGTGTCCCTCTTACAGCTCTTAAATAGATCAGAACATTTGTAGACTTTTGGCAGGAACATACCCAAATCAGCTTCCTGAACTAACTGTCCTGCATGTTGGTAGGGCCAGTCTTGCTAGTCAATCACCACGATGGTTCTGTGAGAGAATTTCCTGGCCAGAGCCAGCTGTGCTCTGAGATGGCAATTCCCAGCTGCTTGTTTTCTCTGTTAAGAAACAAGTTTCTCTTTAGTCCTGGAGAACTGGAGGCAGTTCTCAGCTGGGTCCATGAACTTGGTACTAAAAGGGAGTAGACTTGGTAGACTCCTTTTCCTATAAGTCCTTGTTCTTCCTCATATCTTCTCTTCCTAAAGTTACTTTCTCAAGGCCAGTGCTGTCTTGGCTGGATTCCTTCCTCTCCACACCCCACACCCCTTGTGTCACCATCAGGACAAAAGGGTACTTGCATCTTTTGCTATCAAGTCAGACTGCAGTTTGGCTTTTGCATGTTGCTGATGGAGCTACATTTAGAAAGTTTGTTGCCCTTAAAAGTTGCTAATTTTATTCTTAGAGAACATTTTACATGACTGATTCATCTCAGACTTGTTGGTATCTGGCTGGAGTTGGAGAAGGAACATTAACCCAAACAGAGTTGTTGTGCAAATAGAAGAAGAAGAGTTGGATTTATATCCCTCCTTTCTCTCCTGCACCATTAATTTTAGTACAAGATACATGGTACATGATAAGTTGAGAGCTGCATGCTTACAAACGTACTAAGGAGGTGAAGACCCTTGTTCTGTTGAGAACTCTTCCTTCTCTTCTGTTGCCAGCTTTTGCCCCATTGTCAAAATTTAGACTTGAAAGCTTCTGGGATTCAGGGTCTTTATTTTTGCTTGTGTTGCTCTATAAAGTGCCACATATTTAAAACTGCTACATAAATAAGTAACAAATAGTCTTCAGACATTCTTCTCATATGGTTCTGAATATAAAGTTCTGGAGAATCTTATCACACATGCTCTTGAGAAATCTCCACTTCTCTGAATCCAAAATTCTAGGCTTAAGACACATTTTACAGCACTGTTTTAATATCCTATCCCAAATGTCTGAGGAGATGGAAAAGAGGACAAGGCTCCTGTATCTTTTATAATGGTCTAGAATTATTGGCTGGGATTTTCAAGAGTGGAAAAGCTACCTGTACAGAAATCCTCTGCTCTCTGCAACACAGAGATCGCCTGTTGCAGGGGTCCTTAACCATGTTGAGTCTGTTATTATTTTGAGAACAAGTAGTAGGTGCCAACACAAAATGGCTGCTATGGGGTTAGAGATCTGTCACAGAATGATCAGAGGTTCTACATCAAATCTCCTACTGTGAAGGAGTTAGGTGGTTCCTCCTGGGCTGTTCTGAAACATCTCATGTTCTAAGGAGGTAGAAGAAAGCCAGGACTTGCCATTTGCTTTGGGGAAGAAATGCTATGAAGAAGAAGGTTAGTACCAGGAACCACATTGGGCACCATGTTGGGCATCCCTGTTTTGTTAGTAGGGGAGGGGAGGAAACAAGGGAAACATTGATTGGCAGCAGGAAATCTATTGATGCAGGTGTTGAAGAAGGATGGGGAGCCTTTCTCTTGGCTTCCTTCTTGGCCTTCAGCAAAAATTGCCCAGATGTTTTTCAAGCTTTTTACAGCCGCCATGGGGAACTTGGCTTTCTTTTCAACCTTGTCCATCATTGTACCATATAGCGTATTTGACACTAAATTCATACATCTCTGGGTGAAATAGGGAGAAAATAAGAGGATAAGGCAAAGGAATAGACGTTCCCGAATTTGACAAATTGTTCTCCTGCCCTTTCCTTACCTGCCTTTTAAGATGGTGGTCTTAGGGCAGTAATGGAACATTCATTTCTGCTGAACTGGGAATCTGCTTTATGTGAATTTCTTTAGCCATTCTGTGTTCAAGAGCACATTCCTGAAACATGGTTTCTTAAGTGTGTCAAGGAACAGCTTTCTGGCATTGTATCTCACAGGCAACATCTGTGTTTAAGGTTCCGTTTTCAGTTTCCATACTTTTTCTTTAGAAGCTTATCAGCATTTCTGCCCACTTAGATTTTGCTTGTTTTCAAATGCTTCTGGATTGAGTGTCATCTCTTTTATTGCCCCCTTATTTACTTCCTCTTCTTCTTCATTCTAGGAAGCTCAAGTCAACTCTGAAACTGGAGAACTTCTGAAGGTCCAACCCCAAATGGTCAAAATAAAAAAACTTCCTTCAAAACTCAGCAGGTTGGCTTAACACTTGAAGTGTTTACAAGTGAGGATTCTTTGATCAGCCAATCTGGGTACTTCCTTTCCATATCTCACTCTTGCTTTCAAACTTTCCTTTACTACTAATAATCCTTAAGCATATATATACGACACTATGCTACTGTGTTCAAATCCCCCCACAATTCAGTCTTCACAACAGCTCTCATTATCACTCCTGAGTTACAGGTATTAGGAGAAAGAGTGTGTGAGAGTATGAGTGTGTGCAGGTCAGTTTCAGAAACCGAGGGAATTAGTGGCAGAGGCAAGATATGAACCAGGAACTTCTGGGTTCACAGACAAGTTTCCTAAGCACTACACAAAGCTACCATCAGGTTTTATAGACCCTTAGGCATAGGGTGGCTGTGGGGCACTTCATCACTGCTACCATCAGCCCCATTGTGTTTACTCTAAAAGGAATCAAGTGTGACTCCCCCATGCTCATTTTAGCATCGCCCTTAGCAGCAAACCTATCAGGAAGCATTTGTACCCATCAGCCCAAACATAATGAATATTAGCTGCTACCCAAACCTGACCAGCTTAACCAAGTATAGGTATGTGACCAAAGATAGTCATATCACATCCTTATACAAATAGCAGCATCCTTACAGAAATAGCAGCATTCACACATTATGGGAAAGCATTCATATAAACACTTTCGAGTCAGTAAGGCTGCCTTTTACAAGCTCAGGCTCTGGCCAATGGATGGAACATTAGTATGGGAGTCCTTGCTCAGCTGTGATGCTTGCAGGGCAGTTTGAACAAATCTAAACCTAACTGGCCTTGTGGGGTTGTTTACAAGTGCAAAGCATTCTGTACACTGGAAGATGCTGCAGGGATAATAACTAATGTCCCTCCTTTGTAGGGCTGAGTACCCATCCCTCCCCGGTACAATACTTTTCAGTGCTAATTGCAGCTGTGAAACTTGGGCTCCATTCACTGTATTAACTCTTCATACAACTGTGATTTATACGCCCTTTTCCTTTGTTACCTGATCCATAATTACATTAGAAGGGAA
This sequence comes from Sphaerodactylus townsendi, assembly GCF_021028975.2. Taxonomy (NCBI): domain Eukaryota; kingdom Metazoa; phylum Chordata; class Lepidosauria; order Squamata; family Sphaerodactylidae; genus Sphaerodactylus; species Sphaerodactylus townsendi. The sequence goes on along the minus strand of NC_059426.1, from coordinate 70,821,030 downwards.
AAACCAAGCATTTCAGACTTTAAGAGCCTTTTTTGAAATCAATGCACACAGCTGCTGGTATGGGGAATCCAAATGTATTTCCTTTAGGGGATGCTTCTGTGGCCGGGAAGTATATTGTTCCAGCACCCAAAATGCAGTTTCTAAAATACTTATTGTTTCAGTAGTTCTATTTGATTTATAACCTTTCCTGACCTGGGGTTTACTTAAACACTTTAACCCTCACATTCCTTTTTAAAATGGGGGGGAACCAGAGCCATTTGCTTATTGTTGGGCTCTCCTGAAATTTCCAGTGTTCAGAGGTAGAGACTCAGAGAGCATTTGGCACTTTTGAGGTGTGTGAATGCTGGAAGGGAGAGAGAGAAACCTCCTGGTAGCCCTTTGCCTTCTGGCTGGTGACTGTTGTGCCAGGCTGTGCTTCCCTCACTTGGGCAGCCACTTGGATGCTAATGGTGTGACCAATTGTGTAGTGCCAAAGGGGCGGGGAGAAGGTGCGACGCACTGGGTGTGCATCAGTGCGGGGGAGTGGCAGGGGCGCAGGGTGCATTCATGCCCTGGGAGCAGTTCCCTCTCACTCTGGCCCTGGATGTGACTGAGTTCTATATAGGATGGAGGCAGGGACACAAACTCCAGCAGCTGTTGGTCCTCTGGCTGATGGCTGGTTCCAGAAGAAGCATTGTAGTTCTGAAGGCTCCCTTTATCCAGAGCTTGCCCAGTGCATTATGTAAAGACAGGATGTTGCATTTGAGATAGTGCTAGTGTCATGAGAAGAATAGCATGCTTTGTTTTCTTGATGTCTGGTTTTCTAGAGACTTCAGTATTTCTTGTTTAGTTTGAAATTACTTTGCCTTGTACCCACTACTTTCCTGCTACTGTCTCTATCCTCCCCCCCCCCCCAATTATCAGTGGGAAAGTGGCACTCCATCTTTGTTGAGCATCAGCCTTCCAAAGAGCGTTCTGTGAGGAAGCATGAACTGTTCCCTTTTGTTGTTTTTGTGCTTTTGTACTTTCACCATGTCAGGGGGGTGCTGAGAATAAAAGGAATGGTGATGTTCTTTCTGCCTGCAGCCTGGTCTCCAAGCAAAAGGGAAGATGGCGCCAACCTTGCAGCAGGCCTACCGCCGACGCTGGTGGATGGCCTGTACCGCAGTGGTGGAAAATCTCTTCTTCTCAGCTGTTCTGCTGGGCTGGGGCTCCCTGCTCATCATGCTCAAGCATGAGGGATTCTACTCCTATATATGCATAGGTGAGGATGAAAAGCTCAGGACTTTGCAAGCAGGGCTGAGTTCAAATACGACAGTGGGAGAGATCAGGCAAAGAGTGGGGTGAGTTGGAGATGGAAGGCTGCCAAGCCTACTTCAAAAGTTCAGCAAAGCCCCTTCTGTGCTTCTTTCCTGCTGAGTACAAAGTCATACTGAAGGTGTCCATTTCTTGCATTTTTAAAACCAGTCCAACTTGTCTTTTTGCGGGGTTGGTGGGTAATCCACCTGATGGTGATCCCTTCTGTGCAGAAAGCAGTTTTCCTACGGTAGGACAAGGTGGGCATGAAGGTGGGGTCTGCGTTGGAGAGGGGAAGTTGATCCTGTTACCCTCATTCACTTCAGGTGAAAATGGCACCAATGACTCCGTCACATCTGACTTGCCTCATTTTCACCCAAGCTGTGTGGAACAGGAAGAAATGCTCAATCTGGGTTTCACCATTGGCTCCTTTTTACTGAGTGCTGCCACCTTGCCTCTTGGCATATTGATGGACCGATTTGGCCCTAGGCCACTCCGCCTGGTTGGCAGGTAAGGGATACGGACTGGGACAACTTAGACTTGGGTAAAAATCATATCCCGGGAGGGAAAAGTGTTGCTGGGGTACTGGGTTAAAGGAGATGAAATTGAATGAGTTCTTGGGTGGAACCTGACCTCTCCTGAAAAAAGTGGACCGCTCAACAAGGGGGAAGCTGACAGTGGGTTGTTTGCCAGAGGTAGGGAGTGAGTGTTTTTGGTTTTTCAGAGTGGTTTTGGGATGCCTGTTTGCAAACATGACTGATTTGCTCTGATTTATCTGTTGCTTTCCCTACAGTGCCAGTTTTGCAATTTCCTGTTCTCTCATGGCTCTGGCTGCTTACAACACTCAAGGTGAGGAGGTCATTCAAATTGGATTGGCATGAATTACCAGAAGGACCTCGCCCCCCCGCTTTCCTTTCTGTTAACAGCCTTGCAACTGCAGAGGAGGAATCAAGTATAGATGCCCCCATAATCTCCCCAGGTCCTATTGCCCACTCACTCAGAATTCTTGTGCTTCTCCATAACAAACATGGTTGTGCATGAGTAATGCGCTTTCAAAGGCGCAGGGCTATTGAAGCCATGGCTGAATTCTCCATCAGGGCTGTGGGGATGTTAAGGGGATGGAATAGTTTTCCAAGCTGCAAACGGGCAAACTTAGCTTTGATCTGCTCCTTCTACCTAGCAAGAGGCTCTTTTTCCTCCATGGCTTTTTACCACAATCCCACCTACCCCCTTCTTTGCTGCTGCCATTAATCTGTCACTTTGTCTTTCCAGTTCTTTCCCCACTGATTTTTCTTGGCCTTTCCCTGAATGGCTTTGGTGGGATCTGCCTGACCTTCACCTCCCTAACTGTAAGTATGGGGACATTGCTGGGATGCATCTTTCATAGTGAAAAGTGATGAAAATTGTCTCTCTCGTTGTAGCCTGTGGAAAGTAATTCAACATGTCCGAGATACAAAATATAGAATAGTTCTGCTGAAAATTCCCTTCAATGTGATTGTTAAAGAACAGGGAAACCTACTCCCTCCTTTGCATCCAGATACTGTCGGTGAGGCCTTAATTGTCACTCCGGGAGTATCTGGATGCAAAGGAGGGAGTAGGTTTCCCTGTTCTTTAACAATCACATTGAAGGGAATTTTCAGCAGGTCTCAGGAACAGGGAAGCAAATGGTGATTGGCTCATGAGCAAGGGCTGGGCACCGCCTACAGCTGATGATAGACTGCTTATCTACTCCGTCCAACAATACGTTTGTCAAAGGTGTGTGAAGCTGCCGAGTTCTTGAGATAGGGCTGTAATTACCAAGCGCGGCTGCATGTTTTCTGGCCTAGGGCCTGGCCCAGTTCTTATTTATTTGGTTTTGCTGGAAGCCCTTTCACTATTGCTGGGAGCTTGAGATAATAACTTTTTGGGTTTGGATACCTGAAGCATTGGGAAACTCTGTCTCTTTTCCAGTTGTGTCCGCTACATAATTGTTTTTCTTTGAGCTTAACTTTATGCAGGGTTTTGCGTTTGTTTCGGGGGGCGGTATGTGCTCCATATACATGGGGTTTGTTATAGGGTGCAGATTGCAAGATCCTGGAAAACCACTAAATCTCAATCCCCTGGGCAAAAATAGTCTTGAAAAGGCATGGGCAAAATTTTATGAGATTTTACAGTGGAATTATGTATTGTATGACATTTCGTGATTCCTTTTAAAGCATTTTTAAAAGTTAATTTAAAAAGGGAAAGACAGTGTGGGAGGACAACAGCATGTTTCGCTTAAGACAGTTTTGAGCAGGAAGAGGGTTTGCTTCGACCAAGATGCCTTTACTCCATCCAGGGGAAACTTGCAGGGGATTGAGGGGATATTTTTTCTGGGATTTGGGAAGGATCTTGAATCTTTGGTTTGTGGAAATCAAGCTGCTTCGTTCTGTGGAAAATACGGCTTGCTAAAGTTGTTGATTCAGAGCAGGGGTCCCCAAACTTTTTAAACAGGGGGCCAGTTCACTGTCCCTCAGACTGTTGGAGGGCCGGACTAAAAAAAACTATGAACAAATTCCTATGCACAAATGATTGTAAAATGTTTGATTTCACTTTTCAGCCTTTCTGTCATGGTCTATTTTTAGAACAGTGACCAAAGTATGTCAAGTACAGGGTGGGCTCCAAATATTGTTGGGGAGGCTGTGGAATACCTTCCCCTGTAAAAAAAAAAAAGCAGAACTTTCCCAATGAAGCATTCCATCTAACCCAGGATCAGGTATCTTCCTGGGTTCTTTCCTCCCTATCAGCCAGGCTGGCGAATCGGCAGCTATTGGCCCGATGCGAAAATAAGAGTGAGGTGGATCATAAAGCCGGAGAGCAACGCATGGAGTAGCTGTGAGAGGGAAGAGGCGTGAACGAGAGGCGTTGCCACATGTAAGGTTTCCAACTCTGGGTCAGAAAATTCATGGAGATTTGGGGGTGCCATCATGTAACTGCAATCAACCGGCCGTTGGGGCCGGTTCCTCCTCGAGCCTCCACTGCACATGAATGGAGCCATCGCTGCCATGCCTGGCGGGCCGGATAAATGCCTTCAGGGGGCCACATTTGGCCCCCGGGCCGTAGTTTGGGGACCCCGATTCAGAGTTTCACTTTGAGGGGCTGTGACTCAGTGGCAGAGCATCTGTTTGGCATGCAGAGCGTCCCAGGTTCAGTCCCCCACATCTCCAGTTAAAAAAAAAAGATCAGATCGTAGGTGACATGGGAGGCCTATACCTCAGACTCTAGGTAGCCACTGCCTGTTGGAGTAGATAATACAGTACAGTATAAGGCAGCTTCATATGTTGGTACAACTTTGGAAACCATTATTCTATTATGGTTGCAAGGGAGGAAATCTTTATGCCTTCTGCATTTCTGTGGCATGAAGTGCTGTGTTCATGCCTTTTACAGTGTAATCTGCAGACATAGATGTGATTTGTGCATCAACAGTGAATTTTTTCAACCTGTTTGTATAAATCATGCAAGGTGATCTGTGTCTCAGTTCTGCATTTTTTGTATATCATGGCGCCTACATGAAGCGCTGAATCTATTATTTTTATGGAGCAATGTGTTGGTGGGTTTTGTTGTCTCCGTATGAAACCAGGTGTGTATCTACCTAAAATGGCACCCAGGGCAAGCCCAGGTGTCATGTCCCCCCACAGCTCCTCCCCCTTGAAGGCACACCCGATCTTTATATGGAGATGGGGGCAGAGTCAGGCCTGTTGGCCCCTTTCCCAATCTCCATTTAGAGATTGTGAACAAGGTGAGCCCTGCTCACCAGTCTTCAATTATGCTCCCGAATGGTGCGTTCCTGACCAGCGCACAGTTGAAGAAATGGGGCTGGACACAGCCATGAAAATGTGCCCCCCAGAAGTGGTGCCTGAGGCTTGATATCCCCCTTCCCCCCATAGATATGCTACTGTATAAAACACTGTGAAGACCCATGCTTTGAATTGAACTTTTATCCACGGTAGTGCCACAATGCATGGGATTCCATTCTTTGTATTTATTTAATTAGTGGAACAGAAAACCCAGCGTGGCTAATGAAGTATTAAACCCATTAAAATCTCAATAGTCACGTAATCTGCCTCCTCATGATCCTGCCTCTTGTATTGTTTTTCATGCTCATTTTCGCTGCCGTTGTGTCTTTTAAACATTTTAATGCTGCTGCTTATTGTTTTATTGCTGGCCTTCTAACTGCTGTAAATTTATATGTGTTTTATTGTTTTCATTAGAGAAAATTGTAAGCTGTTTCAGTAAGTAATCTAGCTGAGAGTGCAAGGTATAAATATTTTAAATAAATGAATAAAATAAGTATGAAATCAGTCTGGTTTTCTGAAATATAGTAGTTTTAAACTGGTGTGCAGGAACGTGGTAGAATTCAACTTCATATGTTCATACATATTTCTCCTGTCTGTGTATGCGGGTCTTCCTTCCAAGGTTAAAGTATATGCATGTGTAGAATATATGTAGAATCCTTCTTTGGCATGGGAATACTTTTGTGTGTGCACATGTTTGGATTAGGGGCATGTGACTGTACTGGCATGTGTACTATGCAGATGCTGAAAGCACCTGCCTTTTCTTCTTTGTTGTGTGACACCAAAATAAACAAGACTTTGCAGATTGGTAGTGCTGTCCAATGCCATGTTACTACTGGTTTAGATTGGAGTAGCTGCATAGGAATACACTGTGCATTTTCTCTATCTTTAAATGTTTTTTTAAAAATAGTGATGTCAGAGGAGCTTGAATTTGGATCATAATATTTGAGAGGCAGAGCTGTCAAGCCCTTTTCCTTACACTGCTCTCCGGAGGTAGATCTCAACCCCTCAACCCTATTTGCTCTGTCACAAAGCAATTATCTGTTACCATACATTTTTGACAGGCACACTGGTCCTGATCTACTGCAAAACTGCTTTAAAAGTTGGTCAAATTGGAAATCCAGTCAAGGCTCTTCTTTGTTTTGTCTGCTTTGAGACTGAGAGATTCCACTGAGGTCTGTGATGGGTGTTGCTGCGTAGAATGATAAGGGCCAAAGGATAACAGTTATGTGGAAGAGTTTTGGCAGTTTTTGCTTTTGCTTGTTTGGGGCTGAGAGGAGGTGAGCAAGTTGAAATTCCCCCTTCTGCATGACGGTGAAAGGCAAGGGAGCCCCATTCTTCTCTGTTATCACATCACTGCAGTGCAAGCGAGGCCTGTGTGACAAGGTGCATGCTCTGACTGCGACCTTGGCAGAAAGAGCACTGCTTTCTCCATTGGATCTGGTCATGTCACACTGACCCATGCTGGCAAAAAGAAATGGGATGAAGCTTATCTTGCGGAGAGCTGGCTGGGGACTGCCCCCTGGCTTTGGCCTCCCTCCTCCACGTGGAGACTTTGTGCTCCACTGCATAATTCTGATGGGAGAAGGTGCTGCTCGTGTTTGTCCCCAGATGCATGTGGAGTGATTTTTATTTCCCACTTCCAACCTTGATCACACTGACTTTGGCACTGAATACATGCATACACACAAGTGAAAAAGGTGGCAGCCAACTAGAAGGCAGTGCTGAATGCCACACCCCGTTTTCCCATGCCCTGGGCAAGGGCATAGATTAAGGAGGGTGGCAGAGGCACCTTCCACTCCTGTGTATAACAAATCAAAGGGCATGCCTGGGGCCATATCACAGTGCTGTTCCAAAGAGTGTGGAATTAGACATGTTCAAACTAAATCCAAGCTCATTTATGGGGAACTGTATCTCATTGATACACACTGCTGTTTACCTCTGTGTAAGAGTTTACCTCTTTCTTGATCCTGGAATCAGCCCATCCTGGAAAAGTAAAGAACTGAGGCCAGGGTTAAATCCCCTCCCTCACCACAGATCTGTCTGAGAACCCTGACTTTTTACAGTATGTAAGCTCCTGTCCTAATCAGTAGGTCACTATTTAAAAATGAAGAAGGGTCTAGCTTTTTTGTATTTGCAATGTAATCTGTTTTCTGTTTTGTGGAGCTGTGATAAGGGACATTTTAAGGAATTGTGAATTTTGTGAGTAAGCAGGAAGTTGGGTGGTCTTTTGGAATTGCAAGGGAGAGACAACTTGAATATCTCATCAACTCCTTCAAATTTGCATCTCCAAGATTCTCTAAAACTTCTAGTGGCTTAACCAGTCTGGTTTTTCCACCCCTTTAACTGACACTCAGCTGTGTTCATTCCATCCATAGACCATCAGTGGCTACTAGCCATGGTGACTAAAGGCAGCAAACCTCTGAATACCAGTGTTAGGAAGCAACTTCAGGGGAAGGTTTTGTCCAGTTTGCTGGCCCTGCAAGCCGCCTGGTCAGCTGATGTGTGAAACAGGTTGCTGGATTAGATGGACTACTAGGCTGATTCAGCTGGGCTCTTCTTATGTTCATGTTCTGGGGTTTTCCTCCTGTTCATCAGTTTACAAGGTCATATTTTTCTACATACCTGGAGAGTCCCTCAGTCCCTCTATCTTGTCTGTGAGTGACCCTTTTTTGCACCTTTCATGATCCACACAAGCATAATTCACTTTACAGGATGACTGTGTAAAAATAAGTGCCCTATAGGAACCTTAAAGATGAGCTACCTGAAAAGAAGGATGTGGGATATTTATTTATTTATTTATTTATTTATTTAGATAAAACGTTTCTACTAATGGCTCTCTTGTGTTGCATTTCTTCAGCTGCCCAACATGTTTGGGAATCTGCGCTCGACCTTCATGGCCCTCATGATTGGGTCATATGCTTCATCTGCTGTTACCTTTCCTGGTGTCAAGGTATGTAGCCAGAGGATGATAAACAAGCATTCCAACTGCCTGGCATCGGATATGCTGCATTCTTGAAAACCCCATGATGTATGCATACATTTTCTGTTTCTCAGATGAAGGAGATGCCACACATATGACTGATTATGGGGCTGGGGCAGGGTAAAATCTAGGAGGCATGATCACTATCCAAGGAGTGATGGTTTGGACTTCCAAAGTGTGGGAGGAAGCCTGAGTGATTTGTACTTATCTGTCACAATTTCCAGAACTCTTGTGAAGGAGCAAGATGCATATATCCTCCTCAGGGACGTAGGTATAGATTTTTTTATGGGGTGGGTTCTGGGGGTGGGGCCACACCCCCACCCGCCCCTGGGGGCATGGCCAAGCCTCCCCAAGCCCCGCCCCAGCCTCAGTGCTTATAAAAGCAGCTCTCCGAGGCCGGGGACAGCTGATTGCCCTGCCCCACCCCCCACCAACTGGTCTCCCAGCCAGCAGCTGGCAGTCCCTTCTGCCCTCCCCTCTGGGCAAAAGCGTAGCTAGGGAAAATGGAGCCCAGTGCAAAATCTGAGTTTTGCCCCCCGCCCCCCCCCCGGTGGGTGGCCACTGTGATGCTGGAATCCATCCCCAAACAGCATAATTTTCAGTGGTGTTTAAACTAGGGAGCCCAGATTCTCCTTTTAAATCCATCTTAAAGGGAGAATCTGGGGTCCTCAGTTAAAACAACATTGAAAGTGATGCTGTTTCAGGGTGGATTATCCCCCACCCTGAAACAGCATCACTTTCAATGTTTAAACTGGGGACCTCAGATTCTCCCCTTAAATTCATGCTGAAGGGGGTGGATTTAAAAGGAGAATCTGGGGAAATTTGGGGGGTGCCTGCTGTCAGGGGTGCAATTGTTAAGCTAGCAGCACCAAACTTTCAGGGTATCTTTAGGAGACTCTCCTAATGATACCACCCAGGTTTAGTGAAGTTTGGTTCAGTGGGTCCAAAGTTATGGACCTTCAAAGGTGTAGCCCCCATCTCCTATTAACTCCCATTGGAAACAATGGGGGATGGGGGCACCCCCTTTGGGAGTCCATAACTTTGGATTCCTGAACCAAACCTCACCAAACCTGTTTGGTAATATCAGGAGTCTCCCAAAAAATCCCTGAAATTTTGGTGCTGCTAGCCTAAAAACTGCATCCCCTGCAGGCCAAAAACTGATTGCCCTGCCCCACCCCCCAAAAAACTAAACGGAGCTTCAGACATTTAATGGTGGAGGGGAGTTAAACCCGGGAACACCCCCCCCCCCCGCTAACTATGTCCTTGCCTCCTGTGATGAGGTGCATTACTCTCTGATGCATAAACAGAATGAATGTTTTTGCATGAGGAATACACACTTCATTGTTTGTTCGAATTACTTATATTTTTTTGCTGCTTAAGTGGTCTGTCCAAGGACACCAATAGCCTTTTCTTCTGTTCCACATATTTACTCCTCTCTGGTTTTCTTGCTCTCAGCTTATCTATGATGTTGGAGTTTCCTTTATCACCATTATGCTTGTCTGGTCAAGTCTGGCTTGCCTCATCTTCCTCAACTGCTTGATCAACTGGCCCAAGGTATCTTTCCCATCTCCTGAAGAAGCCAACTACATGTGAGTAAGTGCACCTGTCACTTCAATCCTGCCAAGTAGACAGAAAGTTCAATAGTGGTGAAAGTTCACTGGGCTCCATTTCCCCCACTATTATAGTGGGGAACCACTATTATAGTTATAGTTTCTGCCACATTTATGAAGAAGTGTAAGAGGTACTTAGTAGGATGGCAGAGGGGCTCATTTGGGGTTTTCTGTCCTTCACAGCTAGCCATCTTTCCTCTGGTGCACTGACTTAATATTAAAATGATGTGCACACTCATGCTGATATAAAACATTTTTCATATACCCATACGGTGACTGTGAGTTAATACTGACCGTGAACTGAAGTACAGTTTCCAGTGCCCTCTTCACATCACAATGAGTCCATACCTCCAGTGAGAGTTTTCCCCCCATGTCTGTCTGTTCTTGTGGTGCCAGCAGAATGTCAGCTCCCTTCTAGTGGAACTTGAAAGCCACAGTATACTTGGCTCTACTAAGTATTTATTGATGATGCGGTGAAGATAGCCTGGTGAAGATATTTTGAATAGATGTTCACTGTCTTTTGAGGCATTTGTTCTCAGAGTGGGGAATGTATATTCAAACCACATGTCACACACTTGGAATGAATAGTCCATGGGTTTTGAGGCTCAAAGCTTCACAACCGATGTTTCTTACCCTTACATAGGTCACATTTGGCCTTTGCTCTATACAGCCCTTCAGACTCTGTCAATTTCCCTGCACCGGTTCTCTTCCTACACATAAGAAGACAAGATGGTGTTAGAGAAAATTGTTTCCTTACTGTTATGGTAAAACTCTTACTCCAGGCATGGACTTTAACTTCAACCAGCATGATAGTATAACTCTTGTGTAATCTCCCAATATTTCTGAGGCAGAAAGAAGATCAAACTGAGCAGTCTAGCCCTTGATCACAGAATCACAGGTGATCGATTCTACATGCACGTGATGGTTGTGGGACAGCGGTTGAGCCAGAAAGCTCCACATCAGAATGGGAGCAAGGAGGAGTGCTACCCATCCATTCAGGATCTCCACGGTGATGCCACAGAGTCTTCCCAGTGTGAGTGGCCTTAATTATGCTGCCATACCCACAGCTTAATCCAGTTGAGTGAGTGGAAAGAGTTCCCTACTCTTTAATGTCTTCAGTTAGAGTTCCCATTTGCCCTTTGCAAGGATGAGGTTTTTCTGGCAGGTGCAAGGTTTCCTGAGGGCTGTTTGCTATAACTGTAGGAGTGAGCTCTGATCTATGTCCCTGGCAGCTGTTTTCTTGTCAGGCTTAAGGCCTGTAGGCAAGAGAATACCCTGATATCCAGCACCATCTCTTGGCAGGAGGGAGCACCTGCACCTTTTGCCATCGGAAGGAGAAGTGATGGTTTTTATACCCCACTTTTCTCTGCTTTTAAAGAGTCTCAAAGCATCTTATAAAATTGCCATCTATTCCCTCCTCACAACAAGTACCTTGCGAGGTAGGTGAGGCTGAGAGAGTTCTGAGAGAACTGTAACTAGCCCAAGGACATTCAGCAGACTTCATGTGGAGGAGCGGGAAAACAAATCCAGTTTACCAGATTAGAGTCCACTGCTCTTAACCACTATACCGCATTGGCTCCCCACCCTACAGTCGGAAAGAAAGCAAACCTTCTTTTTGCATTCTAGGTTATGGCAAAGATTTTTCTGTCTTTATTTGTGAACAGGAGACAAATTGATGCAGAAGGACATGTATTCATGGCAGAAATAGTGTTGGAGCCCATTCTTATTCAAGTCACTGTTCTAGCCCATTCTCATCCAATTCCCTTGTTTTGTTAAAGACGGAATATATGAATACTGAATACCAGAAATCCCTTCCTGTCAATTAAAACCCCACCCCTTAATCCTTGAATTTTTGGCTTTCCAGCTGAAATCATTGCTCTGCTCTGAGAACTGGGAATCCAAAGTGCAGTGCCAAGTTTAATCTTTCCCACTAGCCTTGTGGGACAGCACAAAGCCTAGGGAATGTTATGCACAAAATGATTTGGGGGGGGGGGGTTTGCTACTGTGCCACAGGGTGACAGCAACTGACTGTATCTTACTTCTCCTAGCTGCAGGATCCATCCCGTTCCGCCGTAGCGTCTGCTCTCCCATCTTTCTGTGGAGCCTGTTCACAATGGGCATGACCCAGCTGCGCATCATCTTCTACATGGCAGCAATGAACAAGATGCTGGAGTTCCAGGTGACGGGTGGCCAGGAGCATGGTGAGGACTGCGTGGTTGTGTAAGATGGTCAGTCAGCTAAGTGGCCATGGGAAGTGCAGGGGAAAAAAAGAAAAAGGGGCAAGGGGAGAATAAATAGCATAGGACACCTAGATCATCTCTCTAGGAAAATTTTTCTTCTGTAGAGAGAAGATATGTGGGGCTGCCAGAGACAGAAGGCCCCGCTCAGATAAGGTAAAGGTAGTCCCCTGAGCAAGCATCAGGTCACTATTGACCCAGGGGATGATGTCACATCATGATATTTACTAGGCAGACTGTATTTACGGGGCGGTTTGCCATTGCCTTCCCCACTCATCTACGTTTTACTCCCAGCAAACTGGGTACTGGTTTTTTTCAGTCTTGGAAAGATGGGAGGTTGCATCAATCTTGAGCCAGATACCAGAAACTGATTCAAACTTAGGTCTGGGGCAGAGCTTTGACTGCAGTACTGCAGCTTAACATGCTGCACCATGGAGATTCTTACCACTCTGAATCTTGTAATGTCCTCTATTATCACTTTCTTCCTTTTCCCCCTTGTGAATTTCAGTATCATCAGAGCTGAAGAATGAAGCTGAACAAACAGGTATGGGACCCCGTGTAATAACACTCAAACTGTACATACAATGTACCCTGGTAAAGAGGCCCCAAACAACATTTTCTATCTACCAAGGATTTGATATGGGAAATTTCCATGTCCACATTGTGATAATGTGGGCTAGAGAAAATTATCTTGAAAGGTACTCAGGGATACATAAAGGGTCAAGTAGAGATTTTCCACAATGGCAAGATCTGTGTAGTGAAGGAGTGAAATCCTATCGTCACAGCAACATGACTCCAAACAGTGGAAAACTTGGAAATTGAACTTGAAATTTCCTCTTATAGAATTAACATCTAATTTCCTGTGCTTGGCCAGTTGTTAGTATTGTTGGGAGATAGGAACGCTGACCTGGGTCATTCAGTAGCTGAGGGAAATGGGAGCGGGCTGGGTCCAGTCAGACTAGATGAGAGCAGTTAAACAAAACAGGAACAAAGATAAAAGGAAGATATTGTGGAGACACCAGCTGATGAATCCATGTTATATAGCCAAACTGAAAGAATTTCCCACTGGCAAGTAGTACATTCTTTCCATCTGGCATGTACTACAGCTCATGTAGTGGAGGTCCAAGCATATAGTGTTGAGGGTTTTTTAAAAAAACAAACTCTTATATGCTCATCCCACCCAGTCTCCAAGGATTTCAGAGCATGTGAGTTGCTAGATGAGACACTTGTGTTGATTCAACCAAGTTTGTATACAAATTTATCACTTCAGTAGCATGGTCTGAGTGGTTTAGGTGGGCAGGCCTAGTCCTGATTACCCGCTGGAATGAACCTTTCACCACAGGCTTTCAGGTAATTGTCTCTTTCCTTCTCTCTTTATTGGACAGTCAGCTTCTACTCATCCATCTTTGGTGTAATGCAGTTACTATGCCTTCTCACTTGCCCTTTGATTGGTTATGTGATGGACTGGCGCATAAAGGACTGCATAGATGGACCAAGAAATATGGACACCACCATAACAACTAGGTGAAAATTTCATGATTTCCAAATCTGAAAAGCAGTGTATGTGTATATATATATACACACACACACACAAAGAGAGACTAGTATGATTCTGGCATGCCCCCTGAGGCTGACTGTGCCATTTTCTTATTAGAAATGTGGGGAAAGGAAAACCTCCTAAAGTTCGCTACCGTAAGATTCAGAAGCTCACCAATGCTCTCCGGGCCTTTGTCATCACCAATCTGCTGCTAGTGGGATTTGGTATCACTTGCCTGATCGACAGCCTCCCTCTACAGGTAACTTGTGTCCTGCCACTTATTTGCATAACGCCTCCCTTCCCTAATATTATTTTCAGGCCCTCCTGATCTTCTGGTCCTGCTCGTCATTGAATGAACCATGTTTTCTTTTCTCTCCCCTTCCCTTCTTTTTTCACAGTATGTGACCTTCATCTTTCACACCATGGTGCGTGGCTTTTTCCATTCTGCCTGTGGAGGCCTTTATGCTGCTGTGTGAGTTATGGTGCTGTATGGAACTACTTTCTCTGTGACACTTGAGAGGGGAAGCCAGGTGCTCTAGTCTACACTTTGTTTCTTAATGTGCAACAAGAATAGGTGAAGATTAGGCCCACTGATCAGATAGGATTCACTTTCTATCTACTTCCTGAGCTGTTTTAGTTTAGACTTATCCTGGGTTTGACTTGTTTGCAGTTCTTCCTCACAAAGTTCTGTAGACAAGTGGGAGGAGAGGTGCCCTGGAAAAGTGCCCTCCTTTTTCACGCTGTATAGCAGACTTGTCTCTGTTGTTACACAGCAAGATAGTGAGTGAGCTAGTGGTGTTGGGGGATAGAACAGTGTATGTTTGTGAGAGAAATGATGGAATGCTTTCCTCTGAGGGTGTGAAGACTGGTGGTAGTAACATGCAACAAAAGCTGAAGGAAGTTTAAATCAAACAGGGAAGAAGGAACTGCTGGCTGTTTATCTCCATGGCAGCTGATCTTGCTTAGCATGTGGGGATTGAGGAGCAGGACCAGTTAACAGTGATGGAGACACAATTCAAAGTTCTTTTGTAAATGAAAAATATAAAGAATTTATAAAGAATATATATAAATATAAAGAATTTTAATGCTGCCCTTAAAAACCTATTGACTTCAGCGGACTCAGAACGGTGTAAATCTGTGTTGGATGGCCCTGGTGTGCTAGGCCAACAATAATAAAAGCAGTTGCTGGTCTCTTTCCTGCCATTTTTCATTGGTTTTTCAAAAACCTGCTTATGTACTTCATTTGTTGAGGGTTTTACATTCTTAACAAAGTCGATAGATTTGATATCTTTAAGAACTGATTCATTTTCATTTCCCAAAATATGTGACATAAATTAACAATATCGGTATTATATCTGGAGACTGCATTGGTTTGTTGGGAAGGGGGAAGATTGGGGTTAGCATTTGTAGTGCTTTCCATGTTGAGTCTCTGTGTGTTATTTATGGCTGACAGGTATCCATCCAATCACTTTGGGACATTGACTGGTTTACAGTCAACAATCAGTGCTGTATTTGCTCTCCTTCAACAGCCACTCTTCATGGCAATGGTGGGACCACTACATGGGGATCCCTTTTGGGTGAGTTATGGTCTTCAAGAAGCTGGCTATTCCTTGAGAAACGGTGCTAGACAGTAAGACTTATGCTACTGAAGGTGATCGGTCTGTATCAGTCTAACTTCTGTGGCCTTACCCATCTGTGGGCAAAAACACATGTTCCATTTTAAAAGGAATCATAGCAGACCTCTCACTTGCTGTTTGAAACTCAGCTTCACAACTTGTGTTACTAATATGCATTTTGAGCTGAATGCTAGATTGACAAATAGCTTTCCATGCCAAGGTACTGTATCTTGTTTCCCTAATCATTTTTGCCTCAACTCTTGCATTAGACAGAGTATTTTTTTTTTTTGGTAAAAGTAACATATATGCATTCATTGACACCTTATAAATCCACAAAAAGTCATAAACATTTTTTTAAAAGGTTGCAAAACTGCTTTGCAGTGTTGAGGCTAGAAGAGAAAATGACCGTGGGTGGTGTCATGGGTGCTGACCAGTTTTGTTGTCCTGTAGCATTTAAGTGCAGTATAGAGAGACAAAGAGCATCCATGAAGTATGACAAGCACATGAATTACTCATGGAAATATCAATATCTATCCTTCTAACTTATTCATATGTCCTTTTCTACATTAGTACCGTAATTTTAGGGTTTAAGTTAATATTTTCGCTACTGATAATTTTAGGAAGCTTCTGCTATCACAGACTCAGGATAGGATCCTCCTATCCTCCTATCCTGACTCTTATGGTTGTTAAAAAGATGGTTGAAATGAAGAGTAAACTAGTTTTAGTTAGAGCATGTCATTTTTCACATAAAATTAAGATTTCAGGAATACTGGGGTGGAATTTGTTTGTATTTTGTTCAAACAGACCTGGTCTCCCACTTCAGGGGCGGGGCAGGCCCTCAGTGTTTAACCTACATCAGCCACAATGTTTAGCCTACATCAACTGTGTAAGATATGCACAGTGGCAGAGCTAGGGTATTGGGAGGAGGCAGGGAGGCTGGAGACCCAGGTACCGCTTTGTAAGGGCACACTGAAGGGCCACACCCACCACAATTGTGCCCTGGCCCTGCACTCCAGGGAGTTCAGTGCAGGGGCGCAGTTGAACACTGGCAAGCTGGAGTCGCCCTGACCCCCATCTCCACATGGAGATTGAGAATGGCAGGGACCCATTTGAGCCTGGCCTCAGTGGGGATTGAGTTTAATCCAAGCCTGGCTAAGGCCAGGCTCAGACTGTGTGTGTGTGTGTGTGTGTGTGTGTGTGTGTGTGTGTGTGTGTGTGTGTGTGTGTGTGTGTGTGTGTGTGTGTGTGTGTGTGTGTGTGTGTTTGAGGGAGGTCTGTCGCCTGTAGCTTTATACACCAGTCAGGTGGTCCTTGGGGGACAGAGGCAACAGTATAAAGCTAGAGACCACATCTCTTGTGTACAGTTGAAGCCCAACCTCAGCAGGGCTTGGATCGAGCTCTAACCTGCAGGCTGAAAGCTGGACACAGGCCCTTGCTGCTCCCAACCTCCATGTGGAGATGGGAGGTTGAGTGAACCTGGCTGGCCCCACTCCTGATCTGCACGTGGAGTTTGGGAGCAGGATGAGACCTGCTCGCTGGCACTCAACTGCACCACTTTTCAGGGCCAAGGTGCAGCTGTGGTTGGGGGGAGGTGCTGGTGTGTGTGTGTGTGTGTGTGTGTGTGTGCCCAGGGTAAGCTACACCCCTGAATATGCAATCAGAATATTGACCCTCCTTGCATTGCCCTTAGGTGAACCTTGCCCTTCTCGTCTTCTCTGTTGTGGGTTTTCTGCTCCCCTGCTACCTCTACTACTTCCGCCGCAAGATTCTCCAGGATGAAGCTACAAAAGAAGGGACTTCAGATCAGGCGAATGGTACACCAATGAAACCCCAGGATGGTGCAGCTGCCAATGGCTTGTTGAACAGCGATTCTACCACTGCATAAGCCAAGGGACAGGGAAAGTAGAGAACTTGTGGGTGACAAAGAGCTGAATCCAAGTGCCTAGCAGATGGTGTGAGATTCTATTAGTGAGGGGATGGAAATATACTGTGAGAATTTTATATTTGGAACTATGAAAATAACCAAGGTGCTTTTTAAATATCCCAACAAATGCATATCTATATTTATATCTATATATATAAAAAGAGGGCTCTGGTTTTTGCAGAGTATTTCAAAGCTTTATGACTTTTAAATAGGTGATTAGGACATCAGTCAATGAGCACCAGGGACCTAGAAAATGTCTAGGTTATAACAAGGTCCCCTTGTGAAGTGGTGCCAAGATCATGGCGTCTGCATCTAGATTATAGTACTTAAACAGGACTTTCCAATCACAGCCTTGGTGTCCAGTGTTGTTAGGCTGAAGTGAGAAAGTTACACTTCTTGCTTTCCTCGTCTCTGTATGACAGTCATTACAGCTAAAGCCAGAGGATGAGCTGAACACGGAGAACTCCAAATGAAATGTTTTTTTTTATCAGCTGACCCTAGTGAGTCAAACATGTTTCCTCAACTTCCTTGTATTCCGGCAGCTGATTGAAAAACTGGATGTGATATTTGGACACTGTTTAAATGGTAACTCTGAAAGTCCAGCCCTCCCTTCTTTTTCCAAGCTTCTTTTTATAAAACTGTCTCCGCAGAAATAGCCTCACAGAGATGAAGCCCTGACAGCTACCTAGATGCTATGTATTTTTTCAAAAGCTTGGAGTCTTGTCTAAGCAAAAATTATGACAGGAGCTGCTAGTGGCAACTCTTTAAAAAACCAGACTGGCAGGTTTTAATCCAATCCGAGTAATATTTATTTAACAGGATTTGTGTAGGGCAGAACAGACTGTCCATTTTGGATTATCTTTCTTGGACTGTGTTCTTGCATAAGGGCAATATTGTTGCATGCTACAACTGAATTAGCTATGATGCTACCTGGCTTGACCCCAAAGAAATAACTTATATTTTTCTACATTGCCTTTCCACTGGAAACTGTCCCCAAGGCAGTTTGTTTATTTATTTATATTTAGGTTATTTATAGTCCGCCTTTCTGCCTGGGATTCAAGGTGGATTATACAGAGTGAGTCACTGCAGTTAAAAAATGGGACGGTCTTTAACAATGAAATAGGATTTGGGTTGTAGATCCAACCAGAAGGCTAAAAACCAGAACTGAAGCAAAACATTAAATAATGTAAAATTACCCAATGGGAGCCAGCTCACAGCAAATTATACACAGTAATACAGACCACAGTTTTCAATAATTAGTCCCAGTAATTTGGTGACACCTTTTGTAACAGTGCTGCCTTTTTGCCTTGCACAGAAAAGCCCTCTTGAATAATTCAGTTTTACATTGTTTGTAGAAAGCCAGGAGAGAGGGAGCCTTCCTAATCTCTTTGGGCAGGCCATTCCACCAAGTAAGGGCCACAACAAAGAAGGCATGTGTATGGGCAGTTATTGACGTTGCCCACTTGCATGGCGAAGCATTGGGGGAGAGATAATCTGGCAGATATGAGGGTCCTGGACCATGAAGGGCTTTGTATGTGATAGCCAATACTTTAAATTGAGCCCAGTCACCGGTAGGCAGCCATTGGGGTGATATTGTCTTTACATGGTTTTGGGAGACAGGGTGGGCAAGGATCCAAGGCACACGTAGCAGTCTGCACAGATCTCAGGAGCTTGTCAACATCTGGCATGGAAATTGGATCAAAGTAATCCATAAACAGAACAGGTGGTGTATTAGGCAGTTCTTTCAGTAGGCCTACATTATAGTCGACATCTAAATCAGAGCATATTCTTGATATTTTATCAGAAAAAAGTTTTGCACAAGTATCATAGCTAATTGACTAGTCCTGATACAATGAAGGCTCAGTTTTAGGAGTCAGCAGATGCTGTGTTACCTTAAACAATTGGGATGGTTGTGAACTAGCTGATGCAGTAGTAGCAGAAAAGTAACATTTATTAGCCACTGGTGCTTTTTACATTTTACACTGAGCTCCATGACATGATCTTTCAGATTTAGCACAAGTTATCTGCACGCACCATTCTAGATGCCTCCCAGCCCTTTTCAGATCACCCTCAGATCATGGCAATCAAGGGAACTGAGTTTCATTTCAAGCAAGAATTGTCAATGGGCAACGTTGACAATAGTCTCAAGAAGCCTCAGATCCCATGCTTCTACTACGACCTCAACAGAGCATGTGTTTGGAATCCTACAACCCCCTAGAATGTTCTGGAATACAATAGAGCTCAAAAGCTTCTGTGGGCAAAGCATTTTAACTGGGACCCCCCTTCTGCAGGATGTTGGAGCTACGTTGACCTTGGTTTTGAGTAGGTATTGGTCAGCCCATGATTCAGGGTATCTTTGGCATGAAAATTGACACCCTCCAGAATATAGTCTGGGCATCTATAGCACTACATCTGAGATCACCTCTGCCAATTCAAGTCAATTCAAGCCAGGTGTCCACTGGAGAATTGGGTGGCTAATAAACAGGCAGCATGTCTGATCCATCCTAAATTCCTAAGTTTAGAATAAAAGCCTACACTATGTCAACAATAATATTAAAACATTATCTTTAAACTTTAAAATGAAAACAGTCTAAAAACGAGAAAATACAGCAGGTTCAAAACCCTTAAAAGTTTCATAAGAAGAAGAGTTGGGTTTTATACCCTGCTTTTCCTCTACCTTTAAGGAGTCTCACAATGGCTCACAATCACAATCCCTTTCTCTCCCCACAGCAGACACCTTGTGAGGTAGGTGGAAGTTCTGAAGAATTGTGACTAGCCCAAGGTCACCCAGCAAGTCTCATATGGAGGAGTGGGGAGACAAACCCAGTTTCCCAGCTTAGAATCCGCTGCTCTTAGCCACTACACCACACTGGGAAGGGGGGAGGTATCCATCTAAAACAATAAATAAACAAACAAACATAGGATCCTTACACAACAGTTCAAATGGGGGAAAGCAATGCCAAAGTCAGTATCCAAGTACCACCTTGAGAAATTGTTGGTTAAACCATTCCAAGTGCCCTCTACCAGACATAGAAAGTGGATTATGACATGGGTATGGTTAAGATACAGTCACTACAGTAAATGTTATGATGCTGGTAATGAATTCTTGCTAATCTCCAAACCCTGCTGCCTTCACTGACTGCTATCTTTGGTACTCATTCGCTCCATCTCATATATAAGTTATTGTATCCTTCTATATATTTCAAAGGATAGGAAAAATTGACATATTTAATTACTGATTGGATCAGTTTTCAGTTTGATGAACCTCACTCCCCAAAGCATGAAAAGTGAAAGCAGACAGTGTCTGAGCATATGTAGAGAACTCTTCTTTTCCAAAGAGAAACAACTACCTCTGTACAAGCTGTGCTTTTAAAAATATATTTATGTGTGTCCAGTTATGTCAAATACACATTTGAATATGCTTCCTTTTGAAAGCAAAGGATAACAGATAAACAGCTTTGGCAGACACTTTGATGCATATTGAGACTGAACTTGTGCTTTCTGGACAAGAATCTTGCTTATGCCCCTGGATTTCCTTGGCTGGACTGGGGCATTAGGGTAAGGAGAGAGACTCCCAGGACAAAGGATATAATTTCTGGGGCATCTAGAGCAAGAAGTGAAACACAGGACAAAATTAAAAGAGGAACTGGCAGAAAGCCATGGAGCAAGTGAGAAGTGGTCAGATGTAAACGTGCAGATGGTGGCAGGAAATGGCAGACTTCCTTTAAAAATAAAATTTTAGCAGAGGACTGAAGTGGCAAAATATTCAGGAATGATTGCAAGACACTTCAGAGCCAGGCGTGAAGAAAAGATTCCTTGTTGGCAAATGAAAGATAATGTTCATTGCAGATAGAGATTATGGTTTGTAGAGACCTTAAATGGTTTAACAGCCCCCAGGCCATAGTATTTTGCAAGTCAATTTTAAACCTGAATAAATGTGTTAAAAATAGAAACCACTGTTCCCTTATAAAACCGAAGACACTCAGTAATGTTGTGAATCAATTTTTTTTTTAAATCTGCAGGCATTTCAATAAAACCTATTTCATGGGGTATAGCCTCCCAACCCAGGAATGTTTTTCCAGTGATCTTTCTCTGCAGCATCTTAGCCTTTTTGATTTGGGAAATAAATGTTGGCCTTATGCCATCTTCAGTTTCTAGTGAAGTAGACTAGTATCTACAGAAGCTCATGCCCTCAACAAATCTCTCTCTCAAGGGTCCACAGGACCTTCTGGCTATCTTATTGTACGAATCTCAGAAAAGGCTTCTATGTCATACCTCACATTCAGCTAGAACAGGAGATTCATGTTTAGTAGTAGTATCTTAAATGCAGGAGTGATGCCAATAATTTTGTGGGTAGACCAGTGTGCTGTCACCAATGTGTAGTGGCAGTAGCTATACTTGCTGCATTTTTATCTTGCCTTGCTTCTACAGAGTTCATGGCTGTATGTAGTTTTCCGCTTTTCCATTTTACCTTCGCAATAGCCCTGTGAGGTAGTTCAGACTAAGCCAGAGTCACACCAATCTAGATGACAGAGGGAGGATTTGAACCCAGATCTCCACTTTCCTGTTCTAACAATCTGACCACTATCCTGGATCTCAAGTAGGAGCATATTTAGAATAAAATTTTAGGGATGCCGGCTTCAGGCATAATGTGCCTGGATGGGTGTGCAAGATAAGCCTTGAGGGTGATAGAATCTATCTACAGTTAAGGCTATTTAATGTTTACATAATTTTTCCAATCAGCTATTCAATAGTGCTAGAAGTGGAGGAAACCATCTGAGACTAGCCAGATTCCACATTCCAGAGTAAGCAGTATGTTTGTGTGGGGGCGGTGGGGAGGAGGAAAGGAAGGACTAGTTAGCTGCTGGTTTTACCCCAAAGCTTCTCAACTAAAGAGCAGAAAGCAGGAGCTGTAGGAATTGTGGAGAGCACTGCATTGCAGTCAGCCGACTTCTGGTGACCCCAGCAAGGGTCTTTCAAACCAAGTGAGAAGCAGAGGTGGTTTGCCATTGCATTCCTCTACAAAGTCTTTCTTGGTGACCTTACCTCCAAGTATCGACCCTGCTTAGCTTCCAAGATTTGATGAGATCAGGCTATATGTCGTCTTCCCTCCCACTCATCATTATAATGAATTACCAATGTTCTCTTCCTTGGCCTATCAGGTTCCCCCCCTGTGCTTAGTGCAACACTTACTCCTGACCCGACAGGCCACACACAGTCTAAGGTGGTGGGCAGGATTTATCTCCCCCAGTCAGTGTCTCCAAGTGCAACTCCACACTCAATAGGTGTTTAGTGGACTTGCTCAAAAGGGGAGGGAGAAGCTAAAGGGAATGGGAGTTACAGGGGCTGAGGGCCTTTGGACAGCATAACCTGTGTAGCCCCATTCTGGGTTTTATTTGCGGGGGCAGGGGGTAGAGAATTTCAAGCAAATGCACTAGGACCCTTACAGTTAACTGTCCCCCCAACACTGCACTGGGGGGGGGGCACACATACATACACCCTCACTTGAGGACTTCCCAGCCAATGATTAATCACTGATCATCTTGGCCTTCTGACCTGTGCTGGTCAGAGTCTTCTTCAAGAAGAAAGGTGATTCCATCCTGAAGCTTCCCAGGTAAAGGTCTGAGGATGGGACTTAGCACTGCTGGACTGGAAAAGAAGTGCTGTGCCCTTCCTATCTCAGCACAGCCTCATAATCTCCCCAACAGGTAGATCTCTAGGTCACTTCCTGCTGGAGAGGGGAAGAAGAGGACATTGAGGACACAGTCCAAGAAAAGGGGATGCCTGGGGAATAAAGGGAGGTGGGGAAGGGTGAGAAGCAGAAGCAGCCCGTGCAAATGACAACTTGGAATAGGCGCCAGCTGGTAGCGGCACTGCCAGAGACTTCCCTGCCAATAAGTGTGGCTCTCACAGGAAAGGAAGCAACAGCTCCCGGCAGGGCACTCCCACCCCTCTATCTTTGTCACTCTCTTTGGGGCAGTCCAGCTGCCAGCTCCCATGGATAGGGCTGAGCTAGAACTACATTTTTTGAAGGGAGGGGAGTACAAAATGATGCCCCTCGTATATGTCCCTCATATATTATATTCATATTTATTTCTTTTTATACATGTATATAATGAACATCTCTTTTAAATGATAAAATAAATTATGTTGAATTCTATGGACTGTTAATTAATATTTACACGTCTACATTATTTTATCTATCTAGAATGTTTGAATATTCCCTCAAACCTTCTGCACACCTAAAACCCAACACAAGGAGAAAGATTTTCAGCCTAAACTTTTCCAGGACATTTTTTAAATACAGCACACATAATTTTGACATGGGAAACATCAAATACACTTCAAAGCGTGATAAAGAACAGCCCCAAAAAGCTTTATTTGGTAATTATGCTGCTAGAAGTTAAAATGAATAAACTGAAGCTACTGTACTTTATTCACTGGAAAAGGATCTTGGAAAAGACAAAAATGCTCGAGAACACTGAAGACAATAGGAAAAGAAGAAGGTCCACCATGCAATGCATTGATTCAATAAAGGAAGCGACAGCCCTCCGTTTGCATGATCTGAGCAAAGCTTTTCATGAGAGGACATTTTGGAGGTCGTTGATTCGTAAGTCAGAAGCAACTTGATGGCACGTTAGGCCTGTGAACTGGCCCTCTATTCTTGTCCCCATCCCTTCCCCAAAGTATAAAATCAAGCTCTTTGGGAAAGGTCAAGCCTATTATTATTATTATTATTATTATTATTATTATTATTATTATTATTATTATTATTATTATTATTATTATTGTTGTTGTTGTTGTTGTTGTTGTTGTTGTTGTTGTTGTTGTTATTAATTAGATTTATTACCCCACCCTTTCTTGGCCAAAGCTGGGCTCAAGGCGCCTTGCACACAGATCAAATAAGGGGACAAGTCTACTGGTGGCCTTTGGGAAAGCCAAGCATAGTACAACTCCCAGTTTTAAAGCGGGGGGGGGGGGGGGGCAGCAAGAGAAGAGCCTATCCTCTACTTCTCAGACCCACTTAATTCTGCACTGCTGCAGGACTTCCAGTGCTTCAGCAGAGCACAAGGCAGGAAGAAAGGAAAGGGCAATCTAAACAGTCAAGTAAGGAAGATTACTGGTGGGGGGGGGGGGATGTCTATGTTTCCCACTGCATAGAATTTGACATCTTTGAACAGGAACTTTTAGATCCTGCTCCTCTTTGCTTGCCATAGTGTCACCTGACTAGCAGCTGCAGCTTCTGCCTTACCAAGAGCTATGATTCCCCTCTGAGGCTGGGGATCTTTCTCTCCCTTACTCCCTCCTCCTAACAGCAGCCTAATCCAGGGAAGTGGGTGTACGCACTGCAGAACAAGGCATCTCTTCTGGGCAGTTGACTCTCCTCACCTAGCAGCAGCCTAATTGGGGGAGCTTGACACATGATCTGTGGAACAACCATCTCTGCTAGGCAATCCCCACCGCCTGACATTGCCCCGTCTCTGCCCACTGCCCAGGGCAGCTGCCTCACCTCTCTCCCCTAGATCCGGTCCTGTTACATTGTCTGAGTTCTCCCCCATGCTCAACAT
Source organism: Sphaerodactylus townsendi (assembly GCF_021028975.2). Classification (NCBI taxonomy): domain Eukaryota; kingdom Metazoa; phylum Chordata; class Lepidosauria; order Squamata; family Sphaerodactylidae; genus Sphaerodactylus; species Sphaerodactylus townsendi. The sequence goes on along the minus strand of NC_059426.1, from coordinate 70,796,468 downwards.
TTTGTCCTTGTGAAACTGCAGGGGCTGCACAGAGGCTGTAGAGATCATGCTTTGCATGGATAAAGTCCTAAATTCAATCTCTGGTACATCCACTTAAAGGTTGTCTGGTAGCTGGGAGAGATCTCTGCCTGAGACCCTGGGGAACTGCTGCCAGTCAGAAGAGACAGATCTAGGTTATATGAATAATTGGTCTAACTCCATATAAGACAGTTCCTTACATTTCATTAATTAATATCCTTGCCTTTCGCATTCAAGATCCCCCTCCAAAGGCAGTGTTTGCGATTCATACATCTGTAGCTAATCTCATTCTACAAATGGCATTGGCAGTTAACTGGATATTCTCTGGACCAGCAAATACAATTTTCTGTGACTATCATTTTGTTAACTTCTTTCTTTTGATTAATTTTATATATTGACTTCTGTTGTGACCTTTTATTTCTTCTCTGTAAGACCCCAGCACTGGAGCTCAGTTCAAGCAATTGATTCTACTTCACTTCTTCCTCCGCTGCCATCCCTACTCTGCAGGAGAACCAAGCGGGGCTTGGCTGGCCTCCCTCCTCCTACTTAATAATTGCAACCTGGATAGGTTATTGTCACTGAGCTGAAATTTATCAGAGAGACTCAAAAGGGCAATTGGAAGTCTAGTCTAAAGACAGCATGCTGTTGAGCAAAGCAATCCATTTTATTAAAACATTTGGGGATTGTTGCCTGCTATAGAGGAATTGACTCTCCTCTTTTTCCTTGAGTGAATCTACAACTTACAGTGCCATGACAACCAAATTCAACAGGCAAAGCTTCCCAATATGAAAAGCTATGCTTGTTGAATTTCTGTCATAGGCTGTTTCTGCAGGGCACAATTATACTGGGTTACAATCGGTATCTTACAATCTGGGTCTATTTTATCCCGGTTTCTCCCTTTGCATGGCTGCCCATTTCTGTGAAGGAACTGAGTGAAGACTGGGAGGAAATACTCCAGTTTGTTTCACACGAGCCCGGGTCTTTTGTATTTACACCGCAAGTGTATTCGCGCATGTGCAAACAGGGGTGTAGCTAGGGTAAATGGAGCCCGGGGCAAAATCTGAGTTTTGCGCCCCCCCCTCATACGGGCAGCGTCCCTCCCCCCACCATGAACAAACAACATTTTTTGCACCAGGTCATCTCAAAGTCACCATCGCATTATAGAACATGCCCCAACACACAAATCTGAACACACCCAGGGCTCCCTAGTTTAAACAACATTGAAAGTGATGTTATTTTTTTGAAGGTGGGGAATCCACCCTGAAACAGCATCACTTTTAATGTTGTTTAAACTACAGAGCCCAGATTCTCCTTTTAAATCCACCTTAAGGGGATACTCTGGGCTCCCTAGTTTAAACAACATTGAAAGTGATGCTGTTTCAGGGTAGATTCCCCACCCCAAACAGCATCATTTTCAAAGTTGATTATTGATGGAGTTTGTTTTCTGGGCTGCGTGGCCATGGTCTGGTATATCTTGTTCCTAATGTTTCACCTGCATCTGTGGCTGGTATTTTCAAAGGTGCATCACAGAGAGAAGTCTATTATACACTGTGTCCAGCCTTCTCTTATAACAGACTTGTCTTTGTGATACACCTCTGAAGATGCCAGCCACAGATGCAGGCAAAACGTTAGGAACAAGATCTACCAGACCACAGCCACTCAGCCTGTAAAACCCACAACTACCAGTTGAATCTGGTTTTGAAAGCCTTCAACAATACTTTCAATGGTTTTTTTAATCTAGGGAGCCAAGATTCTCCCTTTAAATCCACTCCAAAGAGAGAACCTGGGGAAAATTTGAGGGTGCCTGTCAGGGGAGCAATGTTTAAGCTAACAGTACCAAACTTTTAGGCTATCTTCAGGAGACTCTCCTGATGAAACCACCCAGGTTTAGTGAAGTTTGGTTCCAGAAGCCCAAAGTTATGGACCCTCAAAAGGGTAGCCCTATTTACCATTAGATCCCATTGGAAACAATGGGGGATGGGGGCACCCCTTTTGGGGGTCCATAACTTTGGACCCCCTGAACCAACCTTCACCAAACCAGGGTGGTATCAGCAGGAGACTGTCTTTATGATACCACCTAGGTTTAGTGAAGTTTGATTCAGGGGGTCCAAAGTTATGGACCCTCAAAATGGTAGCCCCATTCACTATTAGCTCCCATTGGAAACAATGGAGTATGGGGTCACCCATTTTTGGGGTCCATAACTTTGGACCCCCTGAACCAAACTTCACCAGATTTGGCTGGTATCATCAGGAGAGTCACCTGACAATAGCCTGAAGTTTTGGTGCCGCTAGCCTAAAAACTGCGCCCCCTGCAGGCCAAAAATGAAACAAAACCTGAAAAATAGAAAAAGCCACAAACGAACCTGCAATTTTTGCGCCCACCACAAGGTGGCGCCCGGGGCACATGTCCCCGGATGTCCCCATGGTAGCTACGCCTCTGTGTGCAAACATCCCCGGTGTCCCGTGTTCTGATTGGCTGCTGTTTTGGGCGACAGCTTGAATGAACATCTCCACGCTGCCTTTTGAATTGCTGCCCCCTTCCTTTTTTCCAGTTCTGGACAGGGCCCAGCGCAGGCCTCAACACGGCAAGCGACAGCAAAAAACAGTGGGGCCCAGCATCACACCCCATTCCCACTCACATTCTCATATTTTTGTGGAAAATGAGAGACTCCCCTGCCCCCGAGATAAGCCCACTAACATTCTGCCCAAAGTGCACATTTCCCTAGCTATGCACTCCGAACAACCAGTACATGTACAGAAAACGGGGACATTTTGGGGACTCCGCTCTTGATTAACCCAGGCAAAATGGCACCCGGTTGATACCATGAGCAGAAAATGTGCTTGGGGGAACGTTTTGGGAAGGGCAGGCTGCAACGGTCGGCAGCTCAGCAGAGTTGAAAATTGACATGATGTCAGGTGGGAAGATCAGGGGGGCATGTGGCGGGGCGAGAAAAAAAAAACTGTCTCTGCTCCTGTGGTGTTTGCATGGTAGTGGGTTCAACACGGGATTTTTGAAAAGAATCTCCAAATTGGTGATTTTTGAAAATCCTGGGATGAGGGAAATATCATAGGACAAACTTGCTTTAATACTGGGAACCATGCAAAGTTCTTGGCCAAACCAGAATAATTCCCTTGCTCAACCCAGGATATGTGGACCATGCAGAAACGACCACAATCAATGGCTTGGATTTGTGGCTGTCATTGGAACCAACCTGTAAGGGGCATTACTATTAACAACCACAGAGAGAGATTAAAACCTATTAAACTGAAACATAACTGAATTAAAGCAACGTATTAACCACTAAATCACAATGCTGCTTGATAATTGAATGCTCTCTTAAAATATTCAATCTTTGTAGGGCACAGTCCTCAATATTTAAGGAGGAGATATTGAGGTTTTTTAAAATGTTTATTCAGGTTCAAAGTGAAACCCTGTATTTCCCAGCCCAGAAAAGTAACTGTATTAATTACAACTTTATTTTAAAATAATCTGATCACTCCAGATCCGATTAAACAAAATGTTACTGACTTGTTACACAAAACACCAGCATTCCTCACAGCAAGGTGCCCACCAACATCTCTTCTGGTGCCTGCCTACCAGGTTTTTAGGAAGCAGGTGGGGCCAGGTAGGGTTTTTGCCCTGCAAGGATTCCAATTGACTATTGGAGATTTGATTGGCTGGCCAGATTTTTTAAAATGTTGCTTTGGCAACAGCTGCCACTACAGAACAGTAATCTGCACTGTATTGCTGAAGTTAAGATGTAGCAATCATTTTGTGGATAGCTCTAGGGCAACAGAGAATAATTATATGACGGTTCTTCAAGTACTTTAAGTTATTTATCATATCATCTCTCAATTGTCTCCTCTCTGTGTCAGAATTCCAAAAGTGCCCGCAGGCTCAAAAGGATTGGAGACCCCTGCCCTATAGAAATCAATCCTATATAAGCATGCATATCATATTTTTTTCTACCTAAGCTTACTTTTAGAAAAAAAAAACCTTTAAGTTTCAAAGTTGCTTACCCAGTACTTTGCCAACAAAGGGGAAACAGATTTCACTGAATTCCATGTCTGAGAGATTGAAGTTACAGAGTATTGCCAACTTATGCAGAAGCTATCACATAGGTCAACATATGACTTTACTAACTCTTCTGATTCATGCCTTCGAAAGACACTGTGTAGGATACTTCTGAACATCTCCAAGAATGATTTTTGCACACTTGTTCTGGGATTTATTTTGGACATGAAGCCAATAATTCATAAGTTTACATTAGAACTTAAATGCAGAAGCCCAGGCCTAGTGTCAAAACATCTTAAACAGTGATTTATTAAAGTTAAATTCTGCAACGGATTCAATGGAGAATTTCTGTGGATGGAAGGTTTCTGCTTGTGAAGTATGATTGTCTTGCCTCCTCCTTTCTGCTATAGCCACAAACGATCCCTACAATGATGTTGCTTGGGGGTAGGGATCCCTGCAGATGCAGCACTTCAGGAACATTATGGGCTATGGAGAGGTGGGAAGGTTATGCTCCACAGAAAGAAATCAATTTTATTAATTAATAGAAACTTCTCAGCACTAGTTTCCGTCCATCAGTATCCCCAACTTAAAAAATATAATGTGGTAGTAGGAAAAGGTAGTGAGTTAAGATTTTGAGCAGAAGTAACCAAAAGGATCAGAGTAGCTTGCCAGAAGAAGGGCAGGTCTGATGTGAAAATGGGCCCATTCATTTTTCCCGATAGTGACTGTCTGCAGCATTGTCCTCTGCAGGTGTATGGGAAGCCCCATAGCTGCCCAGTTAGCATACTATGGTTGCCAACTCTGGATTGGGAACTCTGGAGGTTTCGGGGGCGGACCTCTACAAGGTATAAGGCCATGGGATCCAACCTCAAAAGCAATCATTTTTGCAAGGGGAACTGATCTCTGACATCTGGAGATCAATTGTGCCTCTCTCCAGGCCCCAACTGGAGCTTGACAACCTAGCATAAACACACCATTAGGTTCTTGTATGGATTCATTTGAGCCTAAGCTCAGCTTTCATAAGATGAAAAACACATATCAGAAATCCTTGATCACTTCTCAATCACCTGATTTAGTCCATGCACACTTTGTGTATTAGAGGAAGAGAAAGAATAATACTAACGTAATATGGGTGTGAGCTTTCAAGAGAGAAAAGGAGTCTATTATTTTTGTTCCAAGATTCTTAAAATGGACCTACAATTTAAAAAAATCATTAAAATGTTTTCATTTTAAAAAGTGGTTTCACAAGGGTTTGTTTTTTTCACATAAATTTTTCAGTTTTCATAATTTCTTGCTTTGTATGAGAAGCAAAGCTTAGAAACTTACCAGTTTTGTCCTGAACTCCATTATTCATAAAGCATGTGGCTTTATTAAACTGAAAAGCAAAACTGTTAGAAGAAATTCCTTCCACCAGAAAGCAAGGTTAATTTAGGAAATTTATGGCTACAAAACACTGGAGACCTAGAACAGAAGGATTTAAAAGACAGCAGGGATTAGACTTTTACCAGGCCAAGGAGCTTTATTGCGGTTTGTTGCAATAAATATTCAGTCTTAATTATAGTGGTGGAGCAACCATAATCCAAAATGGGCAGTTTTCCACTTGCTGAAAGACCAACGAAACATTCAGTAGGTACAGCTTGTGTTAGTGGTTCAAGACAGTCAGTGGAGTAACTGCCTGTGAAAACAAGTGCCTCTGTGAGTTCTTAAAGGATCAAGATTTCCATTCATTTTGGAATACAGCTGCTCTGAACAGGGTAAAATAAATCTATGGTGAACCTAGGGTTGCCATAGGTCGGAAGCTACTTGATGGTACTGAACAAGCGCAAACACATTGTAGACCCAACTACTGTAAGACACAGGGGTGCATTCAAACTTATGTAATGTGAGTGGTACAGATGCTCTGAAAGCACTTTTGCCATATTTTGTTTAAACTGATATAGATGCTCACAGGGTGACTCTGAGTTGGTCACTTTCCTTCAGCCTAATCTACCTCACAGTCTTGTTGTTATAAGGATAAAATGGAAGAGGAGGGAAGGATATTTTAAGCTACTTTGGATTCCCAGAGAGGAGAAAAGTGACATGGAGATATTTAAATAGATAATATTTGCAGTTTTCTCTTCAGGATTGAGTTCAGGGCAAACCAGTTCTGCCAGTATCCAATACAAACCAGCTGTGTGCAGCACTGATTTGCTGGTACCTGTGATATTACTATCTACCAGAATGCCCCATCAGAATAATTTTTCAACTTATTTTTTTTAGAAAACCCTTTGGTTTTAAAGTACTGAATGCACTTTTAAGTGAAGAAAGAACAAGTGGAGCTTTAAAGAATAGGTAAAGGTCAAAAACTTGACAAGCATGTGGGAGGCACAGAACTGGACATCAGCATTCAATTGGGGAGGTCAAGTGTGTTTGTCATATATAGCGTGACTTTGGAAGGGAAGCTTGGCTCACTTACCAAAAGAAAAAAACCCAATCTGTTTCTAGGTACATGTCCGTATGCATCTTGAGAGGCCTCTGTTTAAAGTCACTGCACTAAAAAGTAAGAGCAGTGTGAATAATGTGTTATGGGGGGGTGGGGGGGGGTTGAATATCTCAAGATTAAACTCTAGTGCATGTGCTAGTAGGTTTCTCATGTTACCATGGAACTCCCAGGTCAGAATGCACTGTACTTCTGCCTACTTAACTGTCTCAGTTCATTCGATAAGACAATTCTACAGGAAGAAAAGTCTTCCTGAGGCCAGAATAAGTCTCCTGGTAACTTTCTATTGTGCCTGGGACAGGTTCCCTAAAAACGACTTCACTGCTATAATTTAAAATATATATTGCTATGAGGTATATAAAGAGCCAATGTTTTACTAAAAGGCAGGAAAAAAATTACAGTAAATAGATTGTGGAACCTGGGAGTTTTTTTTCTTCAGCTGTACCAACCAACTCACAAGTTCACAGAAGGCAGTGTCAAGGAAATGTTTTAGGCCAGTATGTTGGTGGGGATGACTGTAAGAAATGGTTCCTTTCGAAACAAAAATGATCTGTTGTGAGCAGACATAGTTTGAGGTATGACATACCATTTCCGAACTGATAAGCTGCATAACCCTGACCACTGCCACATGGGAGAGTGAAATGGCACCCCACTGAGGAAACTGCAGCTAGGGGAGCAGAAGTAGACGGCACTGGCATCAAGACACTCCATCTGCTGTTACTGTCCCCTAATTGTGCCAGCTTTCTCTCCCCTCATCGCACCTGGCAACTTTTCTTTTCTTCCTACACAACTGAGCACAGTACTCATAGCACCATACTCAACCTAGAAGTGAAAAGAGCATGTTAAATGCCAGGGGGTGGGTTGCAGAGTTGTCAGTTAGAAGGTAGAGCTCAGGTCCATCCCACTTACCAGACTGGCTACAGGCAGATCCTCCACATAAATGCTACACCTATATCCACCCTGCATTTTCTGTTCAAGCTGAAGCAACAGGAGGTTTTTCCTTTGCTCTGGCTTAAAGTGGAAACCATAGATCAGGAGCCCACACGTTATCCTTGTAATGAGAGCAGTGTTGTGGAAGGTGTCACACAAGGCAAAATCCCCATATGGAAATGACTCTAAATTATGGCCACCATGCTCAGTGAGCCAGCATTCTACTGAAGAGCATCACAGCCTCAACTGTGCTCTATGACAGCAAGCCAGTTTTGTTAAAGTAGGCAAAAGCTGCATGAGAATTAGTTCAGTCCTTAAAGAAGCACAATAGGCTTTGACAAGAAGGACATAGATCAACTCTCACAGGCAAAAAAAGGCTCATAACATTCTCTCTCATCTTAGTCTCTGATAGTGTTGCAGTTGAACAGCAACCCTGACCTAGCAGGTGTTATCAAAGTGCAGAAGGTTGCTGAAATGAAGGCTGCTGCGTTGATCTTTTAAAAAAGAATTTCTATTTGAAGATAATCTGTTTCTGCAGCTGTAGATCAGCCAGCCTCAGATAGAAACTGTTGCATTACTTTGGAAAAGAAGAAGGCAGCCATTTCTGTCCATTATGGTTATATACTGAGCACACACTCACACACACACCAGGATCCTGCCCCACCCCCTGCTTAACCCTTTACATTTTTTCCTTTGGTATGTAGTGGCAGACCTTGACAGCAGTATATTCCAGAGCAATTTGTGGAAGCTGCTCATCCCACTGTTACATTATTCCTTCTTTTGTCAGCTCCCTCAAGAACTCCATCACAGGCTGTGAGAGATGTCATGAAGCTACCATAAGGTGCAGGCATTACATGTACAGTTCAGAAGTTAATTACACCAGTAAGATATTAATATTCCAGATACCATAACACAGAAACGTTTGTCCCTAATGCTTGTCTTCAGCTGCCTTGAACCATGAGGAAAGGTTTTCATAAACAAACAAATGAATGAATGAATGATTGAACAGCTGCATGACAGGTAAAAATTAAACTAGGTCAGCTTTTCTCAAACCCAAAGAAGCAATGAAAAAGAAACTGGGACCTGCTGAAATTCATACTTTGTGCAATTAGTAATTTCCATACAAGACTCATGAAGATTAAAAAGTCAATATTCTTTTTTGGAAAGGCAACAAAAGTACAAAATAACTCCACCCATATAACGTATACATATTTCTTTGTATATGTGTATATAATCAGTGTATATAATCGACAACTCTTTTAAACGATAGTTAACTCAGAACAGTGTGAGTTATGTGTGTAGGTGAGGTGTCTCTCTTTCAGTCTGTCTGTCATCAGAACTGGAGTTTGATCACTTCCATTATGTTCTACTTCCCAGCTTGTTAAAAGAGGATTCCCACACTCTTCTCTCTCCTTCCATCACTCACTCAGTCACTTTCAAAATAATAAGATTTCTATTTCATGAGTGTCAAGTTGTTTCTTTCAGACTTTGATCCAAAGTTTGTACATGAAGGATGACTACTGGTTATGTTAGCAGGGAGGGCAGTAGTTGGCTGAATGTCTCTGAAGAAAGTTTCAGGCCCTCATGGATGCATAGAAAAGTTCCTGATTCTGAAGGGAGGGCTGTAGTTGTTATGGAGAAGTTCCAATGGAGAAGATTAGGGTTGATTCCCCACCGGAAAAATGAATGTAGAGCGAACCAGGTTTGAAAAGAATCAGAACCTTTTCAACCCGGTTTTATGCTCCCCACTGCATCTTGTTCTCCCCAAACGAGCCTCAGGCAGCAGCAACGCAGGATTCCGCACTCTGAAGCTATCGAACGCGCGTTCTGCTCAGGGGCTATCCTGATTGGCTGCTGCTGCTGGGTGGGATTTTTTTTACTTTTTCCCTGTGGGATCCACATCTGTGCGAGCATGCGCAGACCGACACAATACAGAAACGAGGAGACGAAGAAACGGCTTATATAAACAAACCCTCGCATCCACATGGATGCAATGTGTAGTGCTGCTTTGCATTGCGCGTCCCTGCCTCATGTTTACTTAAACACTCAAAAATTGGCCCCAGTTCCTTCATACACGATTTTTTTTAAAAAAAATTACTTGTCTCTGGCTGGCCTTGAACTAACAACCTGTAACACAGCAGCACAACACTCAACCAACTGAGCCATAGCACCACTACTGGCTGAAGGGGGTACTCAGTTTTAAGTGAATACAAGGTTTACTGCTCCCTTGAATTGCTATGTAACTGGCCCCACGTTGCCTCAGATCGATGTGGATCTTGGTTCTGCGAAATTAAAAAAAGTTGAGCCAAGCGCGATGAAATTCGGCGAATAAGCCCACTGGCTTCCTGAATGGGCTAGAAGGCTCCATCAGCCAATTCTGCCATTGCGTGGGAAAAAAGAATTTAGATTCACCCCCGAAATTCCCCACCGCTCCACATTCTGCACACGTTTTTTGAAAAGGTCTACTTTCTTCCAGGTTCTGAAATAACATGTGCTGGGGAGGGGGGGGGAGCGGCAGAGATGGGGTCAATGTGTTTTCGGCGCTGGTGCAGTGGGGAGTTCTGCTGGAAACCTGGATATTTTGTGTGATGAGCATGCATCTAATCGTGAGTGGGAAATCGACCTAGAGTACATTCAGACTCGCCTTGGATAAGGAACTTTGTCCTCTGCTCAGCAAAGTAGACTTGATGTAAAGCCCTGCCGTTCCTTTCAAGAGGCCTTTCAAGAGCCTTGCATCTGCTTCTGGATCTCCAAAAGGGCTCCTTTTCCTTTGCTCTCCCTACCCTGACATCAGGTGCTGAAGGAAGGCTTGCTTAGATCCAGTTCTGTCCAAAGGCAACCAGTTGCAAACTCACCAAGACTGCAAAGAGCTGTCCCAGTGTCAGAGAGGGCCATGCCAGGGGCTGAGGGAGCCCTGTTAAACCTTCCCAGGCATAGACATGGGTTTCTTCACCTGTACCCTCAGATTTCTGAATCCTTCATTGCTCCCAATCATCTTTTCTGCACCCTTTCCTCTATCTGTTAAATACTGTACATGTCTATACCATTGGGTGTCCCACAGACACAGCAAGGCAAGGCACAACTGCCTCTTTGCAGCAGTGGCATAGTGGTTAAGAGCAGGTGTACTCTAATCTGGAGGAACTGGGTTTGATTTGCCCACTTTTCTGCTTGAGCTGTGGAGGCTTATCTGGGGAATTCAGATTAGCCTGTACCCTCCCACACACACCAGCTGGGTGACCTGCTAGTCACAGTTCTTCTGAGCTCTCTCAGCCCTACCTACCTCACAGGGTGTTTGTTGTGGGGGGGGGGGAAGGGAAAGGAGTTTGTAAGCCCCTTTGAGTCTCCTTACAGGAGAGAAAGGGGAATATAAATCCTCTTCCTCTTCCTCCTCCTCCTCCTCCTCCTCCTCCTCCTCTTCTTCTTCTTCTTCTTCTTCTTCTTCTTCTTCTTCTTCTTCTTCTTCTTCTTCTTCTTCTTCTTCTTCTTCTTCTTCTTCTTCTTCTTCTTCTTCGCCACATTCTTTTTACAGCTTTCATCCTGCCAATTCTTAAAAACTGTCAGCATGACTCAAGTAGGATATTCAGCTTTGAATCACTCTCATCACTCTCATGAAGAAAATTCTCTTTTCCTCCTTTGATTGAGTTGTTGCGGCCGCTTTGCCCCTTATGATTTCCAGAAGCAGCTGGAGCCCCTCTTCTTTGGATTTTGACGAGCTGTCTTGTTTCAGACTGTCTTGGTTTTGGGGTTTTCTTTAATAACTATTCTAGACTTCATGCAGTTCTTGGAACAAGGCAGATTTCACTGCCTCTTTCCATTTTCAGGACCAAGGAAGGGTTAATTTGCTGCTTTCATGTGTGCTCTGGCAACTTCTTTAACGAGTCCATTTTATTTTCTTTCTTTCTTTCTTTCTTTCTTTCTTTCTTTCTTTCTTTCTTTCTTTCTTTCTTTCTTTCTTTCTTTCTTTCTTTCTTTCTTTCTTTCTTTCTTTCTTTCTTCTTTCTTTCTTTCTTTCTTTCTTTCTTTCTTCTTTTTCTTTCTTTCTTTCTTTCTTTCTTTCTTTCTTTCTTTCTTTCTTTCTTTCACAACTCAACTTACTTCACTGAAACTCAAGGTAGATTACAGAATAACCCCAAGTAACTAATATTCAGAGATACATTGCCCCGGAATGTGGACATTCTATTTAACTATCATGAATTATAGTTATGGACAAACTTATCTCCCTCATACTCATCCTCTTTTAAGGTAATCTAAACCAGCCATCATCACTATGGCAGATTCTGCATAGGCCAAAAACAGCAGTGTGAAAACAGTGTAAAATTATTTAAAACGGTGCAAAAGGGTTTACACCATTTTCACACCGTTTTCACACCATTGTTTTTGGCCCATGCAGAATTTGCCTATATCTTGGGCAGTAAATTCCACATTTCCCTTAAGTTTGCTATAAATGTAAAGCCTGACAAATTTGTGAGGTTATCCTAAGTGAGTGAAAAAAATACTGCTGTTTTCTGATTACTACTGATAATTTTGTAAACATTGGGGTGGTCTCTTTGAGCCATTTTGCTTTTCTAAACTAAAAACCTGAACTGTGGCAACTGGTTGTAAGGGCAAAATTTCCATTTTGGCTAATATGGAGAATTCGGTCATGTGTTGCATAGTATGACGCTATTGTGGGATTTGATCAAGGACATGGTTAAGTGAACCCAGCTGTGGGTTGAACATATACATTGTATGCAGTGATTTCAGCAGTGCTGAAGTTGGTTCCCAGTTTCCTGTTTGCAGCTCCTGGTGCCTTATTCTGCAGTCCAACCACAAATATTGATGATCTTTGTTTAAGCTGTTCTGCACCTGAAATAATGTTTAGATCAGTGCTTCCTCCTCCACCCTAGTTGGCAGTGGTCATTTCAGGGGATAGTAGCTGTCAGTTTCTTATTTTTCATTTCTGAACAATAAATGCATGAGTGGTATATGCATTCACATAACAGTGTCTGCTCTGAATGTCCCTGGCTGTCAATTAGTTTTGAGGCTACAATGTTGTAAGTCTGGCCTCTATAGATGTGCTTTTAAAAGCTGTTTAATCTGCAGAAATTAGCAGATCATTTATGTAATCATCAGCAAAGGCTTTCACGACTGGAATCACTAGGGTGTTGTGGGTTTTCTGGGTTGTCTGGCCGTGTTCCAGTAGCATTTTCTCCTGATGTTTCGCCAGCATCTGTAGCTGATACAACCCGGAAAACCCACAACACCATTTATCGAATCATTTTTATTTCACTCTTTCTCCAGGAAGTTCCAAGTGACATACATTGGAGTCCCGTCCACCTTTTCTCCTTGGAACAAGGAGAAGTTGGTTAACCTGAGACAGACTGACCTGAAAGCCACTGAACTTCAAGGCAGAGTGTGGATTTGAATCTGCCTCTCCCAGGTCCTAGTCCAACATTCTAACCACTAACAACACCCAGATTCTCAAGATAACAACCTTTATGGAATGGAAATGCACATTATCGCCTGTTCATAATGACATGTGTAGCAATTTTTAAAATGAACAAGAGCAAGTGATACAAGTGGTACACCTCTGAAGATGACAGCCACAGATGCAGGCGAAACGTTAGGAACAAGATCTACCAGACCACGGCCACACAGCCCAGAAAACTCACCAGAACCAACAAGAGCAAGTGAGTTTATTTTTCTGGTCATGTAGCAATACTAAATTGTAGTCAGAGTATGCTTATAATCTAAGGTTGTTTGGCTCAGAAAGACACATACCTTGGATGACATTATTGTAGACTTCATTTATTATTGTGATTATCATATAAAACTCACTTATCCTCTCTTGCCCCATAGATCTTGACAAAGTGCATTTTGGACTGTCAAATGAGATAGGTAGTCTGCAGAAAGGCAAACTATCAGACTGCCTAATGGGAGTTGAATGCTAATGCTTTGGAGAGTCTGTGTGATTGGATGTTAAATTAATGGCTTAATTTTTCCAGCCCTTGGGGGCAGGTGGTAATAGAGTAGGTTAGTTTCAAGGGTGAACATGGAGGCATATTATTATTTTTTAAAAGCACCAGCTGGCATAAGAATAAAGATTCACAAAAGCAATTGAAATCCTGCACAGCTGTTCTTCATATCATATCAGTGGACGTATACAAACTGCCTACCTACCATCTTGGAAGGTTTTCTGCCACTAGGGTTGCCAAAATCGCTCCTATGAACCTGGTGAAAATCCCCTTCCCTTGCATGCCACCCCTCCCTCCCCTCTCCCTTCTTCCACTTGGGTGAGTGGGCCAGGTCCAGATGCTGGGACCCCTCCCCTCCCCTCCCCTCCCCTCACTTGCATGCCACCCCTCACTCCCCTCTCCCTCCCTCCGCTAGGGTGGGTAGGCCATGTCCAGATGCTGGGATCCCTCCCCTCACTTGCATGCCACCCCTCCCTCCCTCCCCTCTCCCTCCCTCCGCTAGGGTGGGTGGGCCAGGTCCAGATGCCGGGCCCCCTCCCCTCCCCTTCCCTCCCTTCCCTTTCCATGCTACCCCTCACTCCCTCCCCTGCTGGTGTTGATTTCACCTGAATAAAAAGGTGCCAATACTTTTGAAACGTGGTTGTATCTAGATTAAATTTTCGGTGGGAATTTGGCCCATGTTGCAAATGGCACACAAATCCCGCTCTCATTGGTCCAAAGTTCCCTGCAAAAAACCACTCACCTCTCTCAGCAAATCCAACATCTTCAGGTACAAGGCGGGGGTCTTCTGTCCAGGGCCAATTTTCACCAGCATCTTCTTAATGTCATTCTCCAGCTGACAGATGTGCTGCAGTGCAGGAAAAGCCAGAAAACACAAGGCAGCCCTGGAAAGATCTATTACTTTCTGATATCTACTTTTCCTGAAGGAAGCTCAGGGGGCATACATCGTTCTGTCTCCTTCATTCTGTCCTCACAACAGCCCAGGGAGGTGGGTTAGGTAGAGTGTGTGTGACTGGCCCAAGGTTACCCAGCAATCTTCATGGCCAAGTAGTGGATTTGAACCGTCGGCAGTCTGCCCCCGAGCAGGTGGCCTGGCCCCATTGGAGTCAAGGCTGAAAAGGTAAAATGGAAGTTGAACCCCGGCTCCCCGATCTAAGCCCTCGATTAACCCCCTTGACAAAGCCACAGGACATCTGTCTTTGAAGGATGGCTCTGCTTTAACCAACTCACCATGGCCTCCAAACACATGGCCAGGTTCCCCATTCAAAGCTATAGCTTGGTGTCATCAGCATACTGATGGCAACCCAGCCCCCAACTCCTGACTAGCTGGGTTGCCATGTAATTTCAAACAAATATTTTGAAATTTGGAAAAAGATGTTTTACAGTTTGTCTGGGGGTGGGGGGGGGGAGAGAAAATCCAGAATATAAATGTTAACCAGTGAATATAAATGTTAACCAGCATTGAAAAGAGGATCACTCCTTGTAAAGACCAATATGAAGGCTGCTTTAAACAGCAGACCAAAAGGTAATGCTTTGAGATCTTCTCTCTGAATGCCACTCTCTTGAAGAGATAAATCATTGGAGGTCTATCTAAATGAATGCTTTTGCCCAAATCTTGCGCCCACCTGATCATACATTCTTTTATTTGCTCCTTTTCTAAGTTGAGTTTTATGAGCATATTGTAAAACCGCTTACTAATTTAAAATTTCCTTTCTGTACTGTTGTCCAAAGTTCGGAGTCGTTACTTTCATAATCTGAAACCTTGTCTTTATTGTATTTATCCTCAATTTGTTGATATAAAAACCATTGGCACTCCTTTCCATCTGTCCATATTTCTTGCCTTTCTTTCAATTGAAACCCATTTTGGCCTTTTTTAAAGATATCGGAGTATCTCAAACAATTCATTTCTAATGTTGGAGTCAAGCGGAAAGATTCTTGAGGTGATAACCATTTAGGAACATTAATCATAAATTTGTTTTTATATTCTCTCCATACTTTATAGATAGCTTTACATATATAGTGGTCTGAAAATTCTCTAGGCATTTTACCCCTAATATACCAAATATAGTGATGCCAGCCAAAATGTAATTTATAACCTTCTATATTGAGAATTTCTTTGTCTTCCATCAACATCCAATCTTTAAACCAAGATAAGGTCGCAGCTTGGTAATATAATTTAAAATCCAGTAAAGTGAATCCTCCTCTCCCCTTAACTTCAATCCTTTGGGGATTGGGCGGGATATAAATCCAATAATAAATAAACAAACAAACAAACAAATAATTCTGGATTTTCTCTCCCTCCCCCCAGACAAACTGTAAAACATCTTTTTCCAAATTTCAAAATATTTGTTTGAAATTATGATCAGAATTGTTTGGAATAAAAATAACATTTTGGGGAGGATAAACGTTTTTACTGCTGCTACCTTTCCTAGTAGGGATAGATTTAGCTTTTCCCATCTGTTCAGATCTTTTTAAATTTCACACCATACGGGCTCATAATTACATTTAAATAGTAGGATGTTCTGTTTTGTTAAATTCCTAAATAACGAACCTTTTCTACTATAGTATGATTAGTTGAAGTTGCAATTTTGTTTTCTTGATTTTTATTTAAATTAAATGTCATATTTTGGTTTTTTTGGTTGTGTAAGACCTGAAATCTTGTTAAATTTATTAAATTTCTTCTTTAAGGCAGCTAACGATTTCAGAGGATTTTCTACTGTAATTGCCAGGTCATCAGCAAAAGCTTTTAATTTGTATTCATAATTATTGATTTTTATACCCGCAATATTTTGGTCTGTTTAAATATATTGAATCAGGCTCTCCAAAGATAGTATACATTCACCTGACTGCTGGCAAGTCATTCTCCCCCAGTTGGATGACAAGGGCACAAGGTGGTCTAAATCGTTTCACTTTCTCCTCCAACAAGGTTAGTAGGAAGTTCCAGCCCATTCCTCTGATTCTATATCAAGATAAGTGAAATCCTGCCGGCAGGACCAGGTTCCAGCTCCAACTTGAAGGTGCCACGTAATGTGAAGCCCAGTAGACAATGCTGTGCCCAACAATCCAAATATGTTGCTTTGAACCTAGATAAACTAGAAAACAGGAGTAATTAATTGTGAGACAAAGGCCTGATGTAGGATCTATAAGCCAAAGAGCGCCAGCGGCCTAGTGACTGAATTATCTCCGGGGGCCAGCCCAGGGATGCAGCCGTGGATGCTGCCCCGATGCGGAAGGAGTGCAAGTCAAACGCCATGGGTGGCAAGTGTAGCCTCTTCAGGCAGATACGGAAAAGCCAGTTGGTAACATGACAAGCAGGATCCATCTTCATGAATGAATAAAGGCCTGGGTAGATGTGGGTGAGCAGCAAAATAGGTCGCTGTGTTGACCACTGGAGAGGGGAGACCTGGCGGAGAGGCCTGCAGGACTATGGAAGTGCCCCGTGCCCACTGATTGGTTTTTGATTGTCGTAAAGAAATGTGAATCGCTTGACCTGTGATGTTAACATCCCCCACAGCTAGAGCCCTGGCGCTGACATCAGAGCAGGATGCCAAGACAAGCTCGCTGCTCCGGAAGGCCCCCCCAAAGACCAATATGAAGACTGCTTTAAACAGCAGAGATTCATAAGGCGACAAGCAAACTGTGATCTGAGTGAGAAGGGTTAATGACACTGGTTGCTGGCTATCGGCCAGGCGGGTGGAGGACCTAGCACAGTCTTTTATGGCTTGACAAGCAAAAAACAACTTTGAGGGATCAAGTAAGGAAGATGACTTGCAATGGAATGATACAGCTGCTAACAATATGCGTAAGGTCTTTGCTGAGTGACCAGTGAGCTGCAGATGTCCCTGATAGCGAAGAAGGGACTCCTTGCTGAATGGTTCCAGACCCACTACTGGAGAGGCCTCCTGGAATTCCATGAAGACATGAAACACTCCTTGATAAGCACAATGCATAGATGGCGCCAAGGAGTCCATGACACCCTGTGCTACTGCTCACTACCAAGGTTCCAAAGTTCCTGTGGGAAAGGTTGTGGATTGGCATCTGCTTCTGGGGAACCTTTCCTCTTGAAAACGGGATAGCGCATCTGCTGTGCTGTTATCTGTACCTGGAACGTGCCTAGCTAAAAATGAGATGTTATTCACCAAGCAAACTGTTACAAACTTTCTCACCAAGCGCATGAACCACTCAGAGTGTGAGGATTGCTTGTTGATGACTCTGACCACAACCATGTTGTCAATCCAGAAAAGGACTTTCTGATTCGTGAAAAGAGGCCTCCAGATGTGTATTGCAGTCACTATTGGAAAAAACTCTAAAAAGGTTAAGTCCCAGCAAGTGCTGGAGAGGTCCCACGCTGAAGGCCACCGCTGAGTGAACCAGCTGCCTCTGAAGTATATTCCAAATCTCAGGCTCCCTGCAGCATCTGCATGAACCTGGGGGGCTGATTCTGGTGTTAAACAAGACTGCCACAAGGATATGCCATTAAAATGCTGTAAAAATTCAACCCACACCACTAGGCCAGATTTTAAACCTTTTGTCAACCTAATATAATGGTGAGGAGTGATGATACCCCTGGTGGACTATGCCAGCTGCACACAAAAGGGGCGACCTGGTGACACAAGCCTGCATGCAAAATTTAAATGGCCCAATACAGATTGTATCTCCTTCAGTGTGCATTTTTTCTTGGTTAATAATTCCTGCAATAAAGCTAAAAGTCTGGAAAGTTTTTCTTTGGGAGGCTTGACGTCCCTTTAATGGTATCCAATGTTATGCCCAGGAAAACCAGCGAGGAAGTAGGACCTTCAGTCTTTTCCTTGGCTAGAGGAACGCCCAGCTTGGCTGCTAGTCCCTGAAATGATTGTAACCTCTTAGCGCATTCGCTAGTGCCCGTCTTACCCATTAATAGAAAGTCGTCCAAATAATGAGTGATGTGTGGGGATGAAGCTCGACCTTTTGCTGCCCATTCCAGAAATGTACTAAAGGTTTCAGAGGTGGTGCAAGCTGTTGTGCAGCCCATGGGCATGACTTTGTCTACAAACTACTGTTCTTTGAATTTAAAACCCAGAAGACAAAAGTCACCTGGGTGAATTGAAAGTAAACGAAATGTCAATTAAATATTGCATTTCACTAACAACACTCCTGGGCCACACGAGTGAATTAATGCTATGGCGTGGTCCAGAGAAGCATAACTTACAGAGCTGACTTTGGGATCAATGAAATCATTAACAGAAGCACCTTTTGGATAAGATAGATGGTGAATCAGGCAAAATTCACCTGGCATTTTCTTGGGCACCATGCCTAAAGGGGAAACTCTGAGATTGGGTAGTGGCGGGGAGGAGAACGGGCCAGGAATTCTGCCCACTGCGCTTTTCTTCCCAGTTTTATTGGCCACAATAGTGGGCATGTCCCTGGCTGATTTTAAGTTGCTGCTGTCCATGCTTAATTGAGGGATCCGAAAACCATATGTAATTTGTCCAAAATGCGGTGGGTGCTCAGGTTCTGGCTTGACATTACGTGTGGCGTGGATTTCTTAGCCCTGAAAGGCAGAGAATGGTGTGTTAACCCAAATGCTGGGAAATGACAGGCATCCTGTTGCATATTTGTCTAAGCAGTTGGCTAACACTGTGAGAGGATGGCCTGCATGTTTGAGAGCTATTGCTGCAGCTGCCTTGCATTGTGATGAAGCAGAGAAATTCACCTTAGCATAAGGGTTGTGGGTGAACTTTCCTCATCATGTACTGACCGTCTTAGAACAAAGGGGAGAATTGTGGATGACAGACTCAACATTGGGCAAATATCAAGCAGCCTTGATTGGAAAGCCTTCCTGATGAGGAAGGAGGAACTTCTTCCTTCCCTCCCATGTCCCCTTTCCTGGCAGAAACAGCTTGGGGATTTTTTGTGCCATCTTCATGCTTGAGTTCTTTAATTGAGACTATAGTCACAGGACACAACACTAAGTTTATAAGGTGGAGCACCATTATTTTCCCCATACTACAGATGGGAGGCTAATGCTTAGAGAACATGGTGAGTTTATGGAGAGATGAGATCTGAGCTGGTGCCTTCCGTAATTGTAACACAACCCCTCAGCCCCTACATCTGGTGAGAACATGTTTGCTAAATTTTGAGACTGCCTGTCTTATCACAGGATTTTCCTGGACCTGCTTGTATATGCACTTTTTTTGAAAAAACACTCCAATGGGAGCTAATAGGAGACTACACATTTGAGGGTCCATAACTTTGGCCCCCATGAACCAAACTTCACCAAACCTGGGTGGTATCATCAGGGGAGTCTCCTGCTGATGCCACCCAGGTTTTGTGAAGTTTGGTCCGGGGTCCAAAGCTATGGACTCCCTAAGGGGGTGCCCCCATCCCCCATTGTTTCCAATGGGAGCTAATAGGAGATGGGGCTACATATTTGAGGGCCCATAACTTTGGCCCCCATGAACCAAACTTCACCAAACCTGGGTCGTATCACCAGGAGGGTCTTCTAAAGATACTCTGAAATTTTGGTGCTGCTAGCTTAACAATTGCACTCCTGACAGCAGGCACACACCCCCCACCCCAAGGGGCAAGCCTAGACGTCTTCACTAGAAACATGCTGCAGTGAGGATTTCGGAACCTGGATAAAAAGGTGCCAATTCTTTTGAAACTTGGTTGTATCTAGATTAAAATTTCAGTGGGAATTTGGCCTTTGTGATAAGTAATTTTAGATGAATCCAAACCAATCTCTTGCCATTGCAATCCTAATCATACTTCTTTGTGATTTACAGGTGGCAATGTAACAACATTTTCTTTCATTGTGGCAAGAGTTACTTAGCTAGTTCAGACCAAGGACTATTTAATATGTACTGTTTGCAAATGTAGCAATATAGATGATTTAGGGCACTCAGAAACAGGCCCTGAAGAGAACAGCTTTCCTCTCTAGTTTGTTTCTAATACTTGGTCAGCTGAAGTATTTTGCCCTTGAATGCTAAGGTTCAGTTAGTAACAGAGGCAAACAAAGTTGGGCACACAAGAGGAACCATATTTTATCAGACCAATTTCCATCTAGCATTCAAGCAAGCAGAACATGGAAGCCAAAGCTTCTTCCTGTCATTGCCAACCAACACTAGTTTTGAGATGGACACTTCCTCTGACCAAGAAGGTTACAGTTAAGTTGGTGGGAATTAGTGTAATTTCTTTTCAAAGCAACTGAACCAGTGGCCATGAGTACATTGTGTAATGTGGCAGTGTTTTACTAGTTAGTTACTCTTTGAATGAAGGGGTGTTTCCTTTTGTGTGACCTGAAGAAAACTATCCATCAATTATATTGGGTGCCAGTGAACTCCAACATCGTGGAAAAAAGAGGGGAACATATCATTGTTCACTTTTTCCATCACATTCATACTATTATAAATTTCTATCCCCCAATTATATTTTCCATAAACAAAAAAATCCCAAATCTTTCCTCCTTGTATTTTGTTTACCCTTCTTTGCATCCTTTCCTATGCTCAAATATTCTTTCTCAGCTATTATAACCAGAACCAATATTCCTAAAAGAACTCCTAGCATAGAATTTGCGTTTCACTGCTACCACATAGGTGGATTCCACACAGGACAAATATAACAGGTGTAAAATGCAATACAAACCTTTTTGGGGGGTGGGGGATTTTGCACAGGTCCTCTCCCCAGCCCCGATTAATTTCCCTTAACCCAGGATTTTTGAAAATCACAAAACCAGTGATCCTTTTGCAAAATCCCAGATTGGAGCCGCTCCGTGCAAACAGCCAGGCAGGAGGCGCTTTATCCACTGTCAGGGAGAATCCACTTATCACAGCAATACGTTCAGCAGGGGGAGTTCGGCGGAAGGTGGCGGAGGGAGTTCAGCTGTGGGGGAGCTCACCTGAGAGTTGGGCATGGTGAGGAAGAAAGGGCAGGTACCAAAATGCACCCGCGTGACCCAGGTGATTGGCACTTGAATCATCTGCCCCCTCTGCCCCCTAGTTCTGTCAGTCATGGAGCACACTTATTTTCCTCTGCTCCAGAGACTAGGACATGGAGTAATGGATTCAAACTATGAGAAAAGAGATTCCACCTAAACATTAAGAAGAACTTCCCGATGGTGAGGGCTGTTCAACAATGGAATATGCTGCCTCAGAGGGTGGTGGAGTCTCCTTCTAAACCAGGGGTAGGGAACCTGCGGCTCTCCAGATGTTCAGGAACTACAATTCCCATCAGCCCCTGCCAGAGGCTGATGGGAATTGTAGTTCCTGAACATCTGGAGAGCCGCAGGTTCCCTACCCCTGTTCTAAACAGATGCTGGATAGCCATCTATGACAATACTTTGATTATGTGTTCCTGCATTGGGGGGGGGGGGTTGGACTGGATGGTCCTTATGGTCTCTTACAGCTCTATGATTCTATGATTCATCACTTTATAACAGGTAGCCAACCTTTTTTTAAAAAATGAAGTATGTCTAATGAAAAATATCCAGAGTTCCTTCCTGGCATGTTATCAAGTTTTGTTTTGTCTTAGAAACAGAATGTGGGCTAAGAAGATCACAGGAAATGAAGTTATCAGCTGCTAAGCAGCAGAGGAAAATCCTATGAAAGAAAAACATTGTGTTTTTTTTAAAGCCTAGAGCAGATATTTTTGCAGTACTTTCTTGAGCCTTCTAGGAGGTGTAGAAACTACTCCTCAGCAGCTGATGCACTATCAGAGCTCACAAACTAACTTGGTGGAGACCCCTTTGCCATGTTGTTGCCCACTTGCCCAGTCTGGAGAAATCCTTTTGGAACTCTTCAGAATTCACCATAGTTGGCATCGTGCTAAATAATTTTGTGACATCTGCAGATGCCAAATCGCTTACTGTCAATAAAGTTACTTCTTTAACTGAGGTCTGTGTCTGAGATTTTAAAAAGAACAGAGAAAGTCTCTGGAGAAGAGGTACATACATTTGCTAAATAACTAAATAAATATTGAATACAGTATTTTCATAGAAAACATAAATGTTCATGACACAGTGCATCTTGGGTTGGCTCCTTTTCCAGATTTGGCCCCTGTATTTGTTTTACAGGCAGAAGTTCAACAAACAGCAAAAACCCTGCAACCAAAAAGTTATGGGCCCCTAGGGAGGGTGGCCAAAGCAATAGGGCTGGGGGATTCAAATGAAAGAGAAAAGAATACTGGAGAGGTCTGCAGCAGCAAGAATAATAGAATAAAATTGTGAGGTAATTGGATAAGCAGAAGCAGCAGGATTTTGACTCTCACCCATCAAATAGTTTGGAGGATTTGGATCTCAGCATGAAGATATCCCATTATCATGGCCAGTATGGTAGTGAGCATGTTGGACAGACTGGGAGACCCAGGTTCAAATGGAAGCTTGCATGATGGCCTTATGCCTGTCACACTCTCAGCCTAATAATCTACTTCACAGGGTTATTGTGCCTTGGGCCAGTTATATCAGGGTCCCCTCATATTGAGGGGCCCCACCGTCTCTCCCCTCATGGGGGTAGGTTTTAAATTGGGGTTGGACTCCTCTTGCTCATTTATGTATTACTGTCATTTGCTGTTTTATGAGTTTTAAGTTATTTTATGGGATGGAGCCTATGTATTTATATTTTGTATGACCGCTCCTGTCTGATATTTAGATAGTTGTTTACCGCCCGGAGCCCTTCGGGGATCGGAAGGTATATAAATTGAAGAAATAAATAAAAAATAAATAAATAAAATGGAGAGGAGGAGAATGATGTAAGCTGCTTTGGGTTCTCATGGGGGAGGAAGGCAGAGGATAAATGAAGTAATTTGAAAAATGAATAAATAGGTGTCACCACTGAGAATCTCTGACACTCTGTCCAAGTAATGATAATTGAACAGAAATGGTGAGTGC
Organism: Sphaerodactylus townsendi; assembly: GCF_021028975.2. Classification (NCBI taxonomy): domain Eukaryota; kingdom Metazoa; phylum Chordata; class Lepidosauria; order Squamata; family Sphaerodactylidae; genus Sphaerodactylus; species Sphaerodactylus townsendi. The sequence goes on along the minus strand of NC_059426.1, from coordinate 70,773,210 downwards.
ACGCTTTCAAAATCATGTACAATACTATGTTCTAAGCAGAGCATACGGGGAGAGGCAGACTTACTGCCTGGCTGGAGCTGAGTTTTGTATCAGCCCTCATTCACTATGTCCCTAGCAGCAAATAAACACAACCCTGAGTCTTCAGTCTGGAAGTCTTGCAGGCTTAGGTAGCAGCTCTCTCATTTGCCATCAAACTGATCTTTTATTTCACCTCGTGGTGACAGGCTTTAGCTGTAAATATAGAAAGTCCCAAGGTGCTGTAGCTCTGTCTGCTCAGACAGCTGGCAGTACCAAAGGAAATTGCAGTTCTCTTGGTTTACAATATAGTTTAAGTCCCTAGCTGTCTTCTGCAGCAAGTCAGCAAACCTGGTTTGCTGAGTCACTTTTACTCCAAAAGCTGAGGAGAGAAAAGGGCATTGAAGCAGCTGGGAATGTAGGATTAAGACCTTTTACTGGGGAAAGGGGAAACACTGGGAGAAATCGCCAATTTGGTCTACCCTGAGGGAAGAAGCATCTGAATGTCGGATGAGACCCGAATCTGTTGCTTCTTCCTGTACCAAGAGGTTTATCACACTGCAGGTCCAACAGGGAGATGCGAAAAAGAGCTGGGGCTGCAGCTATCTCAGCCCTGGACTGACTGCTAATGAGCCGGAAATGGAGGTGGCTGATTTCCTGCTCTCTTCTTCTCTCGGGTAGATATGGCTTTGTGTGTGTGTGTGCGCGTGCGTGTGTGCAATGGGAAGCAGCAACAGAGCGTTTACAGTTTAGAACAGATCATTAGCAAAAATCAGTCATTTGCATATGCAATAACTACCATTTTTATAAATAGTAAACTATTTTTGTTATGCATTTGAGTGCTTACAGATGGTTCAGCTATATTCTCTGGGACAGAGGGGGTTTTTTTGGAAGTGATAACCCATTGTGTTTTTGCAGAATTAGCACATGTTTGCCTTTGGGAAATATCTGAAGTAAAAATGGGAAACGTAATAAGTTCATCTTTTCATGAATTTCCAAAGCCTCCTGAGGAGTATCTGGAAGGCCGTAAGCTGTTCCTGCTTTCTAGGCTCTCTGAAGTGTCTGGGGCAGCGATTCCCAACCAGGGTTCCGTGGTACCCTGGGGTGCCGTGAGCATGTGCCGGGGGTACCGAGACAATGCTACCGGTCCCCCTCACTTTGCGGTGTCTCCCACCGGCACCCACAAGGATATGGAGCTGGCCCAGGGGGCAGGGCCTGCCACAAGGTCAGCAGCCACTTCCCACCCACCTCCACCCACCCCCACCCCCACCCCCACCCCCGTGCTTCCCTTCACCCTGGGAGGGGAAGGTGGGGGTGGCAAGCAGGGGAACTAGGATGGGGAAGGTGGGGGGAGGATGGCAGGGGTACCGTGAGATATGAAGAGTGAGGTCAAGGATACCGTGATGTCAAAAAGGTTGGAAAACACTGGTCTGGGGTCTATGCCACACCATTGTCACCTGAGATGAAGAGGATTCTGCAATTGCCACCCGAGCCTTCACTATCCACATCAGTGAGGAGAAAGATGGACAAGCATCTGGGGAGCGACATTGCACTGTGGCATGGCTGCTACCTATGTGGCATGGAGAGGTCAAACTTCCTCTCTATAAAGGTGTGGTTTTTACCTCCACTGTGCATCTTCACCTCAAGACTACTTTGATCATGAGAAAAAGCATTCAAGGTCTGGTCGGTGGAAGGCAGAGGCTCAATGCAAGCACAGGCTTAATGTGAACTTTTGTTTTTACAGAGAGTGGCATTTCTAGTTTTATTCTCTAAGGCATCATCCCAGCCTTTACCAATGAGTAATTTCAGTGTTTTACAAGCCTATGAATTGACATATGGATAACTGACAGATTGTTTCCACCACCATGTCCCTATTGGCAGTTTGCCATTTGGAATTTTAAAATGGCTGAAATCTTCACCCATACCTACCATGTTTCTCTGAAAGTAAGACAGTGCCTTATATTAATTTTTGCTCCCAGAGATGCGCTATGTCGTATTTTCAGGGGATGCCTTATTTTTCCGCTCCACAGCTGCATGCTCTGGTGTTCTGTTCGATGGGCATGCTTCCAAACAAAAACTTTGCTACGTCTTACTTTCGGGGGATGTTTTATATTTAGCACTTCAGCAAAACCTCTACTACATCTTATTCTCAGGGGATGTCTTATTTTTGGAGAAACAGAGTATGTATGTCCTCTGAGTATAGAAATGTGCTCCTGAACTCTTCATCTTCTGAAACTTTGCAGATAAAGATTGATTTAACTCAAGGTTTTGGACATTTACTTGCAAATTCTAATCTAGGCAGTAAAGCCCGGGAACTGCTACTTTTGTGATTCTGAATGCAAAATAAAAGTTGCTTACAAAAAGCAAAGAACACAACTCTTCCTGCAGTTGACAGACATGCAGTTAGAGGACAGTATAGCTGCCTTTGTGCTTCACAGGCCTTCTTTATCCCCACTGAAGACTGGAGCTTCTCTGCTCTCTTTTGTGTTTTTATAAATATAGAGAGGAGAGAGACACTATGCAGATGCTCATTGCAGACTGTAGAAAGAGAACATTCTGTTCCCCTGTCCCAGTGCAGGGAAGTCGGTTTGGAGCAGCTAACCTGCCTTCCCACTGGGAACATCCAACTTTTCATTTTATAACTGAGTTTTTGCCCTGGCATGGTTTAGCCCCCTCCTCCTATTTACAGATATTGTACTTGGGACATGTTTGTAACATTTTTGTGGTTTGCAGTGCTTATTTCTGCTGCTCTGACATCCCAATTCTCCCATCCTGTGCACTGTTGTGTGACAGATTTTCCCAGTGCAAGCCAAGGAGAGGAAGGTTTCCTCTGAGGTGTCCCATAGTGGCCCAGACACAAACTGTACTCTCTACAGAAACCCATATAGCACACTGTTGAATGATTTCTAATTGAAGCACAGGCATCTCTTAAGTAAGATTTCCAGAAGAGCTAGTGTGATGCTGTGATGATTTCTTAGGGAATCCTGCCAGATTTCCATCTGTCCCTTGTATTATGTTTCCTGCTAAAGGCTCCTGCTCCATTTCCAAGCTTTTGGGGGATTGATCTGCTATTCTGAAATGGCAAGCGCTCCCAAGGGTCTGCTGTTTCTCTTGTTCTAACCAAATTGCTAATCAATTAAGGAAGTCAATACATAGCAACTAGGGTTGCCAAGTGAGCAGAAGAAAAAGCAGCTGGCCTGACATGATCTTGTCAGTGTCAGTTCAGAACCCAAATGAAGCAAGAGGCCACTTGGGGTACTGAAATGGCAGTGCAGGAGCCAGGATGTGAAGAATTGCTCCCCCCAGCACCTGTGTCTCCGCTGCCCAGCTCAGGTGCCAGGCTGCTGCTTTTGATGCCTGTCTTGCATCTGGCAGGGCAACACAGGAGGAGGACGTGTGGAGTGGCAAAATGTGTTAAACCCAGACTGATCTGCAAAGAAGACAGTTTCCATACCATGTACTTAAGCTTTGTCGAACTGCTATTAAAGGAACAAGAGTAGGGCCGTGTAAAAAGAGTAGGGAGTCTGATCTGAAGTGTGAGAAGCAGAAGCTCCTAGAGTAAGTTGACCAGATGGTCACCTTTGTAAACCGAGATGGATGGGTAGGCAGGCGGCCATGCATGCGCGCTCAGGTGTGCGCAGCCACAGGAGCACACTGCTTTCTGGGGCACTCCCGTTTCCCACCCTGTGACAGGGCGGGAAACGGGAGCACCCCAGAAGGCAGTGCTCCTGCGGCCGCATGCGCGGGAGGCTGCCGCACTGCCTTGCACCCCAGAAGGCAGTGTGGCAACCTCCTGCGCACGCGGCGAGCAGGAGCGCACTGCCTTCTGGGGTGCTCCCCAGTTTCCCTCCCTGTGACAGGGCGGGAAACGGGAGCGCCCCAGAAGGCAGTGTGCTCCTGCGGTCACGTGTGTGGGAGGCTGCCGCACTGCCTTCTGGGGCGCGCCCCAGAAGGCAGTGCGGCAGCCTTCCAAAAATTGGGACACTTCAAAACACCCACGGGACATGGGACAAATTGTTTTAAGGCGGGACTGTCCCGCCAAAAGCGGGTCGTCTGGTCACCGTATCCTAGAGGTGGGCTGGGGATGAAGCTCATCTTGGCAAATGTCCATGCATTTCTGAAATCAAATAGGAAGGTATGGTTACGGGAAGAAACTTGTAAATATAGTTTGCCACCAAGTCACAATTGACTCATGGCGACCTCAGGACATGAGAGTTTTGAAGGCAAGAAATAAGCAGAGCTGTTTTGTCATTGCCTCTGCATGGAAACCCCAGTCTTCCCTGGTGGTATCCCATCCAAGAACTAACTGTGGCTGACCCTGCTTACCGTCTAGCTCTGATGAGATCCTCCTGGATTCTCTTGGACTTCTCAGGGGATTTCAATACCTTCAATCATGGTTTCCTCCTGGGCTGCTTATCTGGACTGGGATTGGGACTGCACCATCCTGCAGTGGTTCTAGGAATACCCAGAGGGTAGTTTTCAGAGGGGGAGCTGGGAATCAGCCCCTTTGTATTTGGTCTGTGGGGGCCCACAAGGTTCCATTTCATCCACCATGATCTTTAACATCTATATGAAACTTCTGGGAAAGGTCATCTGGAGATTTTTGGCTAGGTTGTCACCAATGCATGAATGACACTTAGCTCTATCTCACACTTTCAGCTGATCCCAGGATTGCTGTATAAACCCTGAACTGAGCCTGGAGGTAGTTTTGGAGTGGATGTGGGCTAATAATCTGAAGCTTAATCCTGGCAAAACAAAAGAGGCATTGTTGGATAGAAGGCCTGATGCAGGATTTAAGGTGTTATTCCCCTTGAAGGAACAGGTTTGTAGTCTGGGAGTGCTTTTGGATCCAGGCCTTCTGCTGTATAAACATGTGGCAGCTGTGGTTAGTAGTGTCTTTCATGTGGTCTTTTCCAAGCAGGAAAGGCCTAGCCACTTTAGCACATGTTAACTAGATTAGATTACTGTAATGTTCTTTACACGGGGCTGCCCTTGAGAAATGTTCCAAAACTTCAGTTGGTACAGAATGCTATAGCCAGGATATTGACTAAAGTGGGTCATGTGGACCATATCATTCCAGCCTTGACCTATCTACACTGGCTCCCAATTTGTTTCCTGGCACAATTCAAAGTGCTGGGCTTGACCGTCAAAGCCCTATATGGTTTGAGACGAAGACATGTGAGAGGCTGACAAATCTCTTAGGAACATGTCCAACTGTTATACTCACCTTTAAAGACGCAGTTTCTAATGCCCCCATCTTCTGATATTAGGGTGGTGATGACCTGAGAGAGGACCTTCTTGGTCATGGCACCAAACAGCCCCATCCAAATGGCCAGGCGGCTGGCAGAGGTGCTGCAGCTGTGCTGCCTCGTCGCTTCCAGAGGGGCTTCCCAGCAGTGTGGGGAGGCTAGCATAGAGGAAAAAGCCTTCCTGCAGCCAAGAAGCCTCTATGGAGCCGTATACTACCCACCAGCAGCATAAGATGGCAAACAGCCAGGAAGGAGCTGGCTAAAGTTGGCTCCTCTCCCAGCCACGCCCTTGGACTGCTCCTGCTGCTCCAGCAGCAGTGCAGGGATGCTGCTGCAGCATCCTGTGCCACATCCCACTGCCACGGAGGGCAGTGGCAGCTGTATGCCAGCATTTTCACACCCTCTGGTGGGGTAAGTGCCTTGGAGAGGGCAAATCCGCTGGAGCAGCCGTGCACCACTCCCATAGGCATGGGTCCACAAGAGGACTACTTTGCAGCTTTTCATCCATCTATACATTGACTCTGTAGCTGGTAGTAACTGGAATGAAGCATCATTGGGCAAGGCGAATCAATTTGGATATGGAAGCAATTATCTCTTGCTGTACCATTAATAAAGCTCAGGCAACTTACTGTAGCCCTTTTCAAGTTTCTGGTTCTTCCATTTCATGTACCAGGTAAGCACATCACGCAGGATCCTCTCAGCATGTAAAATTGCCATTTTATGTGAAAAGGGCAATGTGTATATTTTACAGCATGGGGAGGCATGAACAAGTATCTGGGGAAAAAACACCCAGTTTCAGGTAGTGTGTACTGTGGCTAGAAAATACAAGCTTTACCCATTTCACATAAAATGGCAATTGTACATACTGTGATCTTCCAGCATACAAGATAAGAGTGTCAGCAATGCAATGCTTGAAAAAAATTACGTTTTAAAAGTTGCTAAACAACATTTATTTTATTTTACTTCATTCATGCTTTTCTCCCCAATGGGGAACCAAATTGTCTCAAAACTTTCCTGTCGTTCATTTTATCTCCACAACAACAACCCTGTTCCTCCAGATTAGAATGCATCTGTTTTTAACCACTACGCCACTGCTAAGTGTGTGCTGCTCATGTGGAGGAGTGGGGAATCAAACATAATAATTTTTTGGTATGTGAGCCTCAGCATTAGAACATTTGGTCACCCCTGTGACATTGACAGCCTGTGTATGGTTTTGGCATATGCCAGCATGATGTTTGATTCTGTTTGCACAAGCTGGCAAGACTACTGTTGCCAGCAGATGTAGGTGATTTCTTGCCTGTAGGTGATATGAAGATTTACTGCTTACCTACAATACAACATGTTAGCAGCAGCACATGGGAGAGGAAGACTTACCCTGTTTCCCTGAAAATACCTACCCTGAAAATAAATCCTAGCATGATTTTTCGGGATTTTTGTTGGATGCTTGAAATATAAGCCCTACTCCAAAAATAAGTCCTAGTTGCAGATTTCCCAGCACAGCTGATCTGGTCACGTGGGGGGTGCAAAATCATGGGAAAAAATGACATCCCCTGAAAATAAGCCCTAACACATCTTTTGGAACAAAAATTAATATAAGACCCTGCCTTATTTTTGGGGAAAGACAGGTATTGCCTGGTGCTCAGTTTTGTATCAGCCCTCATTCCTGCCACTATCATTGGCTCCCTAGTGACATAGATATACTTGCCTCAAGGAGGGCTACTGCCTTCTCATTTGCCATTGTAGTTCTCTTGGTTGACAGTGTAGTTCAAGCCCTTCTGCAGCAAACTCTCTGGGGTATTGTATTTATTTTATTTTTTATTTTTTATATCAGTTATATCAGAAAATTTGCACACCTTTGTCTTTGGGCAATATATAAAGTAGGAATTGGAAACTTAAATCAGTTAGTGCATCTTTTCAAGCACTTCCAAGGTCTCAGGAGGAATGTCTGGAGGATAGTAAGCTCCTCATGCTTTTGAGGCTCTCTGAAGTGTCTGGGGGGCCCTGCCATCTAAGAAGCTACAACGCACTGTGGATAATTCTCTGTGTATTTCCTTCTGCCTCTAGGGCATGGAGGGGTCATTTTTCCTTTCTATATGGACTTAGTGTTACCTTGAACCCTGCATCCTCACAGCAAGACTTTCACATTTGTATGCACAATGCTTGGTGGCATAGATTTAGCTGTAAAGTAAAAATAAAATGTCAGGTGAGAAAAAAGATGCAATAGATACTCGCTGGGTCTGAGTTTCTAAAATGAATTTAACAGGATTGCAAAATACTGATTTAAGGTATACGGCAGAGGAACCCAACGTGGTACCCATGAATGACATGAAATGTGCCTATAGACACCTTTCCTGGAGCCCTCGAAGTGTTTTAGGGAGTGGGTGGGGCCAGGTGACCTCTAACTGAATACAGATTAAAAGTAGGTTTGCCAATTCCTAGTTGGTAAATACCTGGAGATCAGTGACGAAGGGAGGGAGAACTGCGCCTGGGGCAAGAACTGCCCACACATGCCTTTCCCACCCCGGACACGCTCCTCCCTGCCCCAAAATGCCCCACCCCTGGCCCCACTTCCCCACGTGACTGCAATGGCGCCGCCCAGGACAAGCCGCCTCGGCTGTCCCCATTGCACCTGCTGGAAATTTAGGGGTGGGGCCTGAGGAGGGGAGGGTTTGGGGAGAGGAATAACTTCAACGGGGTATAAAGCCAAAGAGTGCATCTTCCAAAGTGATCATTTTCTCCAGATGAACTGAACTCTGCCACCTGGAGATCACTTGTAACAGCAGAAGATCTCTAGCCACCACCTGGGGTTTGGCAACCTTAAGTGTTGAACGGCTACTATTAGAATTATACATAACCTTGTTTCTTGACATTTTATTCCCTGGCATTTTGTTTGTTTCCTGATATTTTGTTCTCTGTGGCAGCCATTTTGTGATCGACTCCAATGGTATTCCCACCTATCATAAAGACATAAAATGATTGCCCTCTAAATATAACACACCAAGTGGCTCTTGGCTTCAAAACTCTCTGAAGTGTGTTGAAAGGACATGTTCCTTCACTCCCTTAGATATCTGTCTGGGGTGTACCTGTTTCTAGGACCAGGGTGAAGAAGGTAGCCATTTTGTGATTACAACTTTCACTCCTGTCAGAATTCCAAACAAGGTTGGGGATCCTTGCAAAGAAGAAGAGGAGGAGGAGGAGGAGAAGTTTGGATTTATATCCCACCTTTCTCTCCTGTAAGGAGACTCAAGGTGGCTTACGAGCTCCTTTCCCTTCCTCTCCCCTCAACAGACACCTTGTGAGGTAGGTGAGGCTGAGAGAGATCTGAAGAACTGTGACTAGCCCAAGATCACCTAGCAGGAATGTAGGAGTGCAGAAACCCATCTGGTTCACTAGATAAGCCTCCATCACTCAGCTGGAGGAGTGGAGAATCAAACCCAGTTCTCCAGATTAGAATCCACCTGCTCTTAATCACTATACCACACTGGCTTGACTTTCTTTTTTAATTTGAATAAAGTTGAAATCATCATAAATTTGCATATGGAAAAGTGTTAATTTGTTTTTCTCACCCAGTTTTAAGCAGATGGCAATTTACTACCAGAGCTTCTAAAATGTGCACAATTATCATGATAAAAGTAACTCTGAAACTTCCGCATTCTCCGTGTATATTCCTATCTGTTTATATCAGGGTGTGCCCAAACTCTTCAGCCAGTTAAACCAATTTTCTGCAACTAGATTAACCTAAAGCTTTTGGACATTTACATGTGACCTGCGTATATACAAGGTCACTGCATCTGGAGACTGTACTTTTAAACTTGTAATGGTAAAGTTATTTTTTTAAAAAATATATATATTAAAAGAGCAAGGAACACAAAATCCTTTTCTGGGTCTAGTAACTATACTTCTGGAGGTCAGTCTGGCATTGCCATATATGTGCTTCTCATGTTTGTAGGCATGCTTAATTTTAGATGAAGATTTAGGCCTCTGTGCTTTAGCTTATGTTCTGCAAAGAAGCACAGAAAAGAGACTTTATTATAAGTCCATCCTATGTATTGCTGCCATGTTATCCTCCAGGACAGTTCTATGACTTTAATGTTCTCATAATGGTGGGGTCAGCCCTTCTAACTCCAGGCAGGTATGAGTGCACAGTGGAACATTCCCTGTGGCTAAGGAGGCTTTATAGTTACACCTCTCAATTCCCCTCTTGTATCATGCAGTTTCTACAAAATGCACCATTTAACAGTCTTTTGCACATCTGATGATACCCAATTGTTTCTGTAACCTCAGGGAAATCACATTAGACTTCACATGAGAACCTTAAACTGTGTCAACAAACATAGAAATATTGGTTTGGCTATGGAGGCTTACATTTTCTTGGCAGGGTTAATGTATTATATGGTTTTATTGTATTGACTTCTAATATTGTGATCCAGTTTTATTGCATCACTGATTGTACACCCTTTTTATTGCTGTGGTTTTGATTTTGTAATCTGCCTTGAATCTCAGAAAGTAATCTGCCTTGAGTTTCAGGCTATAACTTAAGTAAACAAGTAAGTATGCCTTTATATACTGCATAGTAGAATGAGGCATCTGCTGGGGACTGGGAGGCGGTAGTTGTTGAATGTTTGCTGTCATGCAGCTGGTAAATGAATCTGGCCAGGAAAAAAATGTTGCCTGTCCTTACTTAATGGCTATTCTGGCTAAATAGTGAATGAATGCATGGGAAGTTGAAGGGATTGCAAAATGACAGAAACATGGTTGCTGAAGTAACCTGACCACAGACAGAGGTATCCTGCTTGAAAGAGTGTTTGGTTTGAAAGAGGCTAATCAGTTTAATTTTTCTTTTGTATTTCTATAGAGATACCCATAGATAATCATTTAGAATGATGAACAAACTTGAATGTGTTGATGAAGAGAGGAATTTTTTTTCATCCATTTATTACACTTAATAGCTTAATAAATCAGACTGCTAACAAGCCTAGAGAAAAATGACCTGTCCTTTTAACTGAGGCTTAATGGGATATTATGAAGCAAGTGATGTTATTTACCTCCACGCCATGAAAAACCTCATTGGCCCAGTTCCACACATGAAACCTTTGTTAAAAGGAACAGGATATTTGTCTCCAGGACTGATGGCAGCCCTAGGAGCAACCGGAAGCTTTTAGCAAAACTGGCTATAATCTCTGATCAGGTCAGTTAATAATGACTCTGATCCAGCTGTCTAGTTGTGACTGCCTGATTCTGTGCGTGATTGTTTGAAATCTGGTTTCATTCTTTTCAAAGACTTTGGGATTATTATTATTTGCATAATCAGATGGAAGTAAGCCCTGTTGAACTAAGTGGAACTTACTGTCAAATAAACATGGATAGGATCAGGCTACATGTGCCACTGAAACCAATGGAACAAGTTAATTAGGACTTAATCATTTCTATAGTGTAAGTGAGGTTAATTTGTTGCCCGTTAAAACTCCCTGATGACAAATAGGGAAACTCCTGAGACAGTTGCTATTGTGAAGGCATCACAGATGCACCAGCTCCCTCCTTTCAAAGCTAAACTCTGTGAAATGTACATTTATCTGAAGCTAGAAGATATTTTGTGTCTCAGGGTGAGACAACTATGTGTTTTTTTCACCATCAGTAAGAACCATGGGCACCAGGAACTGACAGCACAAGGGTGAATTCGGAGTCAATACATCTTTCAAATTTGGCTCTCCTCATAAGTGATGCATCTTGAATGGGTTCATTTTGAAGGTTTTTTTCATGCTTGCTGTAATAAAGCAAATGATATATTGCACAGCGGGAGAAAGATATTTTTAAAACCTCTTCTAGCAATGAGTGGAAGGCTGATCTGTCTTGCTGTGAGGATCCCAGAAGAAAGGGAGAGATCCTGTTCTCACTCTCAGATCGGTTATCTCTACCATAGCCTGAAGTGGTTCTTTCTCAGTTGTGGGCTTAGCCCTCCGGAGCAGCCTTCCCCAAGTGATCGGGGAGGTTCCCACACTGGCCTGTTCTCTGTGCGGCTGCTCTCCTTAAAAGGGCTTTTGATAGCGGGGAGCCTCTGGTACCACTGTCATAGCGGAAGGAGGAGATGCAAACAGTTTACCTACTAGTTGCTAATGTTTGCTTTAATGGTTTCAGAATACAGATTCAAGCAGATTGAGATGTCCATGGATAAATGACAAGAACACAGGTGCCTATTTATTTGTTAACTATTTTCATTTTAACAATACATTGCCTCATGGTGTAGTGGTGAAGAGCAGGTGGACTCTAATCTCGACTGCCAGCCACAGATGCAGGCGAAATGTCAGGAGAAAATACTACTGGAACAGGGCCGTACAACCCAGAAAATCGACAACATCGTAGTTTCTCTGGCCGTGAAATCCTTTGACAATACATAAATACAACTGTTAGGCCACTGGAGAAGAACAGAGATCACTGGCAAGTGAAATGAAAAGTGGAGGAAGGTGGCAACGGAAGAGGAAAGAATCTGCTTAGAGAGGGAGTTCCAGAGTTCTGGTGTCAGTACTGAGGTCCAGAAATGTGGTGCTCCTCTTGGGTTGCCACCCTCCTAATGTCAGAATGGGGGGGGGGGGCACCCGAAGCAGGGCCTCCAAAGGTAACTGAAGGAGTCTGATAGGTCCACTGTAAGCAGGCATGAGACCAAGCTGGTCAGACTTTTACTGGTCACTTGACAGTCTGCCCACATCCTCTCACCTGGATGGAGGTTGTGTTGGTACTTTTAACCTCTGACTTGGTGTCCCTTTGCTTCACATGCATTGTAGGTGGCTGTTGGGCAGATGCTATTTTCAGGAAAGAGATAAAACTGATTGGCTGTGATGAAACTTTTGATTCATGATCATGTTTTCCTTTATTCAAATGCAGACTAATGGGAGAAGGGAGGAGTGAAACAAATCAAGAAAGGGTGAGGGGCTAAAAAACTTCATCATTAGCTTTCTTTGAAAAATTGGGAATTGAACATCATGCTCCTGTGGCAATAAATATGTCTTAGGATGGTTAAAATGGGTAATCTTGGGATGGCCATTATGCAGTCTACCTCAGAAGGTTGCTATGAGAGCAAAGAGAAAAGGGGAAACTGAAGAGGTTGCCTTGGGATCCTTGGCAGGCCAGAAGAAATATGTTGACATGAGCTGATGTATTCCTGTACTGGTTTGCATGGTGGCAAAGAAAAAGAGACATCATATCTCATAAAGTAGTAACACTCTTGGAAAACCAGCCTGGTGGCAAAGACAGGTTTCTTCCCTTCCAGAAAGAATGGGAACAGAATCAAAGGCTGATTTACATCGGAACTCCCTGCCCCATCATGTACAGCAAGATTACCATGATCCTAAGCAGCACTTGCAGCTCTGGCTTTGGTTCATTGCATGTTTGCCATTATTACCCACTGCCTATTTCCCCCATGTTTGCAACAGGGCAGCCATTAGCCTTTACTGGCTTTTGGGGAGGTTTTTTTGCTGCAGGGCTGGGGCATCATATTAATTAGATCCTACCCCGTTATGCTTGGTTGGCTTTTGGAGCGCACTGCTTTTTCACTGACTGTATTTCTTTTCCACCAAGATCTGTCCAGAGGAGGGCAATCTCTGCTTGTTTTCATGGGTCATCAATCGTACATGCAGGTGGCGGGGGAATTCCCAGACACCTCGTTGTGTGCCCTGGTCTGTTTGTAATTATGTCAAAGGGTCTTTGTTTTAGTTCTGCACTCTGTAACAAAATGCTTGTGTCCCCTGACTGCTACCTCTGCCGAATTTTGCTCAAAAATTTCAACATTTCGATGTTTGCTTCCCAAAGCCTTCTGCACCTGGTGCTCCCCCCCCGCCACAAAGAGCATGCAGATTGAGGATGTCCTGCTCCCTCCACAAGATCGTACACACATTGATGGGCTTTCGGGCAGTAGCCATGATATACTGTGGAAGGCAAGCGGTGGAGGAGAAATGTGGTAGAGATTCTTGGAAGTGAAACGGCGGTGTCAAAGAACAGCACCATATATACCTTCTGAAATTCCCACCTTCAGCTCCCCGCCCCCACCTCCAGGGAATGCCATCCCATTAGCTCAGGGGTCGGCAACCTTTACCACCCAAAGAGCCATTTGGACCTGTTTTCCACGGCCCCGAAGGTTTACGGAGCCGGAGAGGTGGCTCTGCATGGAGCCGCCTCCAGTTTGGCTCTTCCACTCACCTTCCCTTGCAGCGCTGCTCAGGAGGGCTGGAGGGACACGTCCACGCTACCCTCTGACCTCCAGGTCATATGGAGCCGCCGTATAAGGCTGAAAGAGCCGCATGCAGCTCCAGAGCCATGGGTTGCAGACCCCTGCATTAGCTGAATTACCTTAGGACCCTCCTGAATGGTCAAGGGCACAAGGGCATCATGCTGGCAGGGGATGATGGGAACTGTAGTCCATAACATCTGGAAGGGTTGAGTTTGACACCTATGGTTCAAGGGGGATCCTGTTGAGGATTCTCCATGGTGCTATCATCTCCCTCCATTGGCCATGGGCATAGGGCTAAGGCAGGCAGTGGACTTTCTGTAGGGGAGTATGAAGATCAAATCTACATCAGTGACCCCTGCCAATATGCCCCCAATATTGCATGAAATGATTGCCAATTGGTCCCACATCCATGGAGATGGTGTGCTTGTACTAGCCATAGAAATGCCAACTTGTCCCCTGAATGTAAATGAGCATTGTACAACTCCCACATCTGCTCCCTGTCACCCCTGAAGTGCGTGCATGTGTGTGTGGGGTGGGGGGTGGGGTGGGATTCATACTATCCCTGAAAAAGGGGCGGGGGCTGAGTGCACAGAAACATTGGGTTTGTGGCAGGATCAAGCACTCTCTGTTATTATATCAAGATATTGATATATTGATATGAGAATTTAGAGGCAGTGTGGTTGAACCTTTTTCCCCTCAGTTCCACTTACTGACTCTCAAAAGATGCCTTCTGTTGTGGCAGAGATCAAAAGATATAACTATCCACCTGCTGATCACAAGAGGAAGGGGATCGGGGGAGTAAACAGGTGGCAGAAAAGCAATCTGGCAGGACAAGTAGGAAGCAGGAAGGAGCTGGCAACATGGAAGGGGAGAGAGATGGAAGGCAGTGCAAGGGACAGGGAGGGGTGAAACTAGGTAGGTTGGCTGTGGGTGAAGAGAAGATGTCTGAGGCAAGCTGAGCTCACTGGTAAATCTGTCCCGCTCTGACAAAGAAGGAATTTAAAGTCAGATTTTCCACGCAGACAAAATATCCTGGGATAGACCCGGGATCATATATCCCAGGGTGTTTTTAACCCAGTTTCTCTCTTTGCACGGCTGCCCATCAGTGCGTTCAGGCCAGGGGAAAGAATTCCAGTGAATTATGCATGAGCCCCCAGTTTATTTTCATTTTCCATATGAACGTTTAAGTTTACGTAGTTTGCATATGTTTACGTAATTTACATAGATTACATTTTTCTGACGTTTTGATTGGCTGCAGCTAAGAGGCGGGGAGAGCAGGCGGCGACACTGTAAAAATAAACCAGCCCATCTCCCGTGGTGTTTGCATGGGCACAGGATCGGTGCACGCTTTTTCAAAAGAACCGACAATGTTATTGTTTTTTTGAAAGCCGCGGGATAAGACAAATCTTGTGGGGTGGACCCGATTTAAGCATGAAAGCCTTGTGGAATTCATGCCCAAATTGGGAAGTTTCACTTCCTTATCCCAGGATGTAGTGGCCATGGAGAAAACGCCATAGTGTTGCTTGCCCTGGAGAGAATGGAAAGTGAAAATAGAACTTTGGTAACTACCTCCATACAATAAATCTTACCCTGACATACGCTTTTGCAGGGGGCAGACACCTTGTGCATAATCAGCCCCCCCCCCCATACACAGTGGCCACGCTATGGTGCTCCAGATGTTCATAGACTACAATTCCCATCAGGCACTGCCAGCATGACTAAGTCTATGCCCCTTTGTTGTACATCCAGAATATTTGGTGGGCCCCTGTGTGAAACAGGATGCTGGACTAGATGGATCACTGGTCTCATCCAGCAGTGATCTTCCTAAATTCCATTAAAATCAACTTTATTTCTTGGTATTTGTGTAGGGTCAGAGTGCAAAGAAACTGGTACTTACTTACAAAATTCCAAGAGTAGCGTAAAAGTAAGAAAGTTTCTGCCTAGTGCTCATCGCTTTTTATCAGTTACTCTGTGGCATATTTTCTCTGGCGAAGTTTTCCGAATGTGGAGAAGGAATTCATGGCAGAGCATTTTCTTGGATGTATTTAATAGGGAAAAAAATAAAAAGCATAACAGCACTTCTTGCAGTTACTTTTACATTCCTTCTGGTAGGGATTATGTAGGTGATCCTGGGAAATCTGTTCCCCTAGCTTTCCTACATAGTATAAAAGGGGGGGGGGGGATTCCAGAAATTAAAGGGATTGTCAGAGTTACAGCCATCTATCTATCTATCTGTCTGTCTGTTTGTCTATTTATTATTTCCATTTTTATACTGCCCTATCCCTGAGGGGCTCCGGGGATTTAAGTAAATAGTTTCAGAATGGTGCCTAGAACTGCACTGCAAAAGTGTGCAGCTGGTTTATTTCAGAGCTCACTGACTCCACTCAGATCAGCTATAAGTGGGCAAGTTGGGGAACTTGTATGGACAGGGAAGATGCCTGTCTGTGTACCATAATTTCCATACAGAGTGGTGGGTACTTTTGAGACGAGAGGGATTGCCTGCCCTTTCAGTCTATGGAGAGGAAAAAGCACTCTGTGCTTGCTCAGATGTACTGTCTCCTGCGTTACTCGGTAGCATATTGCAAGGCCGACTGCTGATGACTATTCCAAAATTAAGCCGTATGCATGTAGGGTGAGCACGATCCAACCACTTTTCTGCCAAGCCAGAACCAGTCTGTTTTTCCCCCTCCCCACTTTGCTGCACTTTGGCTCCGTGAGAGCTCCCCCACCCCCACCCCAAAACACTGGACTGGAAGAAGGACGCTAAAACTAGTTTTATTTCCTCTTCCCTTCGGAAAATCTGAGCAGTGGCTCTCGAATGCACTTTTGGTCGAGTACTGCCCTCTCACCGGCGACCTTAGCACAAGGCTTCATGCTGTTCCACCGCCTTCCCAAACCTCTTCGTGGCTCCTCCATCCGACGCCGGAAAGGGCTCGCCTCGCTCCTAACACGAGCCGCCAAGCCCCTGGCCGCACGATGCAGCCCCCCATGAGACCACGCCCACCCCGAGACTGGCCACGGCTTTCGTCTGTTCTGCCGGTAGAGTCCCGGACGGGCTTCATACCCTCGCGGCGGTGCTCAACCGGGCGAGGCTCGACAAAAACTCCTCGGATCCTCCATGCTGCAGTGCCGCTCATCGGGGCACGAAGTGGCTGCGTCCTCTAGACCCCCCACCCTCGAACTCTTGCAGGCTGCGGAGGCTTCTCGATGCTGGCGCGTGAGGTGAGCCGTGGAAAGCGCTCCTCTTCGCCACACTGGCGTCCTTTTGGAATGCCGCCCGTGATTGGGGGGTGCGGGTGAGTGTGCGCGTGCACGCGCTCTCTGCTAGTGGGTGCAGGGGGAACTGATTAATTTGGAGGCCACGGAGTCGCCGTGGATAACCGTTAGGTCTACCATGGTGCTCCCTGGAATGGCTGGACTGTAGACTAGGATCTAGGCGACCAGGATTCGAATGCGCACCACCACGGCCACTCACTTGTCCCGGCCACAGCCTAAGTTACCTCGCAGAATGGTGGTTGTGAGGGTAAAATGGGGAAGGGGAGAATGTTGTTTTAAGCCGTGTTGCATCCCAGTTAGAAAGGTAAAGTATACACATATATAATTAACGAGCAAGAAAGACAGACCCCTAATGCTCTGACTGACCACCTTTCCTGCAGCCCAGGTAAGTGTGTGTAGGATTCCAGCCATACAGAGTAATCCTATGATGTTTATTTGACAAGCCCCATTAAAACTGAACTCCTTGCAAGAGATGCGTGGCTGTTCTTTAACACAACGTGGACTTTGGTGCACCTGAGAAATTTGCAACAGACTCAAAAGCTATCAACTAAGCCAGGCGCACTCTCCTCTGCTTTTAACCCTTTTCCAGTCAGGGAATGACGCTTCATACATCTTTAGAGGCATTTTCTTTTAATTATCACTTTTCATATTCCTGATATAAGCAGGGCTTTCAGTGCTGATCCCTGGCATAAATTAAGCTCAGGTTTTACTCATCCATGAATTGCTGAAATTTTGATAACTGAGTGGCAAAGAGTCTAAGATTAGTGTCCCCTGGAGGACTGAATGGGCACTTGAGTTCTCTGGGATTGCATACAAAATAATGGGTTACCATATGAATGCAGGAAAGGGGGTGTGCGTAACTCCTGGACATTTATAAGTGCCTAGCAAGGCATGGAAGGCCAGATTAACCCTCTCTGTGGAGTTCTGTGTGACTGTGAGAGTAAAAGGGAGGCTGTGGCTGGAATTAAATTTAAGCAATCAGACTACAGTTATGCTGTGACAGTTGTCGGTTTACTTTATTACTCATCACTTCCTTCATATTTTTATTGTAATAATAGTTTAGAAAAAAACTGAAATCCAGAACATCTGCAGTAAGTGTGTCATGTCCACTGTTATCTGAGAATTTAGTGGTGGGAGTGTCAGGCTCTTGAGAAAATTGTGGTTCGGGTCTCCAGGGTGACTGTGGGCTTTTCGCTCTCTCCTAGCCTAACCCATGGTTTTGAGGAAAATAAAATGGAGACTGGAAGAACCGTGTGTGCTCTCTTTCTATTGCCCTGTAATACTGAAGAAAAAAGTTGGAAAAGGAAAATGTAACCCAAGTTGGCTTTTAAAAAACCCACACGAGTTTATTAACTTTAATAAATCATTTTCTACTAATTGCACTTAAAGTATATTCAATAAAGCCATAAAAACAACATCAGTGCAATAATTTTGACACAATATATTAAAACCATCAGTTAAAATAACTAAACAAACAAGATTCAATTCAGTGTCTGTAAATAAAAGGATTTTACTTGTCTATTAAAACAAAATCCACAAGAAAAGCAGCTTCTCACCCGGCCAAAAATACATCCTGCCTGTTTAGTACAAAATTATATCTGGAAAAAGAAGGGGCTGTGGTTTAGTGGTAGAGCATCTGCTTCACACATAGAAGATCCTGGATTCAATCCATAATTTCTTCAGTTGAAATGGTCAGATAATGTTAAAAACCTCCCACCTGAGGTCCTGGAGAGCCACTGCTCAGGACAATAGTGGACAGTATTTATTATGGTAGACTAATGATCTGCTTCAATATAAGGTAACTTCATGGTATTCAAAAGAAATAAGCAAGATCTCTCCAGCCAATTTTGAAATGCAGAAAGAATCATAAGGAAGAAGGCATTCCTGTAAGGAGGCCCTGCATCCTGGATTCAGCTATCCAATTGGCCCTGTGTCTTTAAGGGGTGTGAACAACAGACAGCCAAGAAGTGTGATTTTTAACCAGCATGGAAATAAGAAAACATTCTGTAACTGCTAGAGGTATCAATCTGTCCCCCCCACCCCCCGAAAAATGGTAGCAATCCTGGGCATTCTAGGATCTAAGTGTTCATACTGATGCTACCAGTGGCAGGAAGGCTCCATGGGGGTGAATATCACATTCTAGAATAATTGATTGTCACTCCCAAAGTTTGGTTCTGGTGTATTGCTCATGGAACATGGAGGACTGGGCCCTGGAGCTAGAGTGTGTATCTAGCTAGATGACACACTGTGATGTTCATTTCTCTCCCTTAGTCCCTGTTGGTTCTCAGATAGAACTGGACTTAGTCTAACTACCCAACGCTCTGAATTACAACCAAATAAACCTCTTTGCACTGGAAATAAGTGTTTTTGCATTTTTCTGTCATGCTCAGCAAATGACAAGAACAGGGTTTTAAAAAGCAAGGAAGGGGTTATCATTTCATCCCTTGATGTGTTTCTCTACTTATTCAGGCAGTGAGAGGCTCATGCATCCTGTGTCCATGATCCTGGCAGAGAAAACAGGTGCCACCAGGAGCACTTGGGTTGATTAAAACTAAAGATTGATTTAAAAACTGATTAAAACACCTGCTCCTCTGGACTGTTGGGGGGTCTCCTCAGCTCCTTTTTAATCCTTCACCTTGACCTGAGGGCAAAATCTCTCTCGAGGTCAACAAAACTACTCATCTATGGAACTTTCTCACTGTAGCATCTTGGCTGGTGCCTAACTCTTTGAAGTTTTAGGCATTGGAACAAATTATTTTTTCCTTATTATTGCATTTGCTGCTGATTACTATTGTTTGGGCTTCTGTATTGTTTTAATTACTACTTTTAGTATTTTAACTGATTTATTCCTGGTTATTTATTGTTGTTGATTTTCACTTAATTGTTATGTATGATTTGTTTTGTTCAAATAGAAAACTGTTTCTTGTAAATTGCCTCAAGGACTTCAGCTGGGAGGCAATCAAGAAGTATTTCAAATAAATAAATAGAGTTGTCTTTCCTTGCCTTGCTTTTCTTTCCTCATAGTAGCCTGAGCTGTCAAATGCTCTGGTAAAAAAATGACAGATGCTTTTTTGTCTGCTGTTGTTATTAATCTGTAGCAAAGTGTTCACTGGCATGATTGGCGGCAAGGAGGGCCACTCCACCTCTTGTCTTCCGAGCAGTTTCCATCACAGTCATGTAATCGAGCGTTTCTCCAGGCTGAGTCAATTTCCACCCTCATCCATTTGGGAAGATCTTTCCCCCTAACACACCAGCTCTAGTGTTTTGTCTGCCTTGGGTGAATTACAATTTCTGCCAACCTACAGTCCTCTCCCCTTATTATATGCTGAGCAGCATAACAGTAGCACATTACATAATAAGGAACTGACCACAAAATAGTCTTTTCCTTTTCATTCACGTCTATGCTGCAGTTAGAGGACAGACTTTTCTCATGCAGGAGATATCCTCAAGTTGACAAGCTATTAAGCTATTCCTTTATACCTCTTCTAGAAGCACAATCCATCTCTCTCTTCAAGACATTCAGGTAGCTGAGGTAGAAGCCCTGAGATTTTGGCACTTCAGGAAGATGCTGTTTTGCCTGATGACTGGTCAGATCTGCCAAAGATAGCAATAGCAGTGTGTATATGTGTCGGGGTGGGTGGGTGGGTGGGGGAGATATATACTCCAGATCTGGATTAACTCCTTGAAACCTTGTCAGTGTGGTAGAATAGTTAAAGTAGTGGACTAGGATCTGGTAAATGCAAGTTCAAATTTCCCCTCTGCCATGAAAACTTGCTAGGTGACCTTGGGCCAGTCATTTACTTTCAGCCTAACCTTTGACAGGATTGCTGTGAGGATAAAATGGAGGCAAGGAGAATGATGTGTGCTGCCTTGAGCTTGGAGGAAGAGCAAGAGAAATAATTAAATTAATGCTTCTCCTTATTGCAGTGGTGGCAATGTCTTGGGGCCAGGATTTGCTTCTTGAATTTCCTTCTGCTCTGAAAAACAGCCTCTTCAAGCTTACTGTGGGTTTTGGAGTGGTTAGCATTCTGGCCAAGTCTGGGGTTACTTTTAATGAAGAAGAAGAGGAGTAGCCTCATCAGTTTTCACACTAGCACTCAGAGTTGCTGCCACCACAATAACATATGCTTGACTCCAACTATTTAAGGATATCTAGTTAGCGCAAACAGGACTCATTTGGAATCTATAACTCTCAGGACTCATTTGGAATCTATAACTCTCAGGACTCATTTGGAATCTATGACCTTCAGATTTAATAAAGGGATTTTCCATAATCACTGCCACTTCCAAACTATTCTCCAGACAGAACAGGAAGCTAAGTAGCCGAGACCTATGTGGATTTAAGCTCCATCTTCTTGAATGATCCAAAGGAAAAAAAAAGAGAATACAAACTCAAGCAGACCATCCCTCCCTTCTCCTCCCCCGCCCCATAACAGGTTTAGTTTGGATGTTGACAGCTATACAGCATGGCCAATGTCATACCGTTATTAGAATACACAGTCAGAGAGAAACCCGCCCACTCCTTCACAATTCTTTACCAAGTATAAGCACACAGCAGATCTCTGAAAGGTATGAAGGAAAAAAGAAGAAAAGATGTAGTTAAGGCACACACTTTTTAGAGGTAGGATTGTTCTAGTGTTAAGAGTGGAATAACATGGACAATTCATTTTTAAACTAATCAAAATTCATATATCAAAAGGAATAAAGCACCCACTTTATTCAATGGGCCTTCCAGATAAGTGAGCTGAAGATTGTAGCTAATATGCCTATAATGTCCTTACATGGTAAGAAAGGATAGTTCTTAAAGCAATACTCCAAGGGGTTGATCAGAAACTCACGCTTATATTTTCTTCTTTGTTTTCCTGAACAAAAGAATCTAATTGCTGTATTTTTCTGCAGATTAGCCGTTTGTGCATTCATTCCATAACGTCTGGATTCCAACTCTTCCTGGATCCTTATATTTCAGATAATAGAAGAGTAGGTCTTTTTATGGACAAATGCATTCAAAGTCCATTTCTAGGTGACATTTTGAGGGAATAGGAATGTCCTTTCAGGCTAGCAGTCTAACCTACCCCCATAGCAGCCTATCATGTAGAAAGGGAGAAAATTCAGTCCATACTGTTCTTTTACGTCAATTGCACCCAAATTTGAATACAGGACTAAATGTAGCATTGGATAAACCAATATTGCTCACCCACTCTGCTCTATCTAACCCCATGTATGTTGTTATTCTTTCATTTTCCTTCCCACTACCCCCTCCTCAGCCCCCACAATCAACACAGAGCTGAAGGTTCTTTACTGAAGCTCTGAAAACATTTTAATGGTGAGTATATATTATTGCTCCTTAGGCTAATCAATGCCTGACTAGCAGAGTGAGCAATCAAGATTAAAAGATGCTCAAATAGATGGGCCAGCCATTAAAACATATGAGTCACTATGAAGATATTGAAACTAGTGCTGAACTGGGCTGCTCCAAATCCCTGTGCTGTATTGAGGAATGAGCAGGTAATTTACCAGAGTGAATTATGTAGAACCAGTAGAGGGGCTTATTGAATGCACAACTAAAATACTGCAATCTCTCGACTGAAATCAGGGCAAGTAGGATCTTAAAGAAGGCCATTAATGCTGTTGTACATTGTACCGGAGGGAAGAAGAAAAATTATGACCAAAGAAATTGTTTTTAACATCCCTATTGAAAATATAAGGAGAAAATGTGTTTGTAGCTTTTAGGTGGGATCATAAATAACATTTAATTTTAAAAGTCAAGAAATTTAATTTTTAGAGATGGTAGTCACAGCTATGACTGGTAATTGGGCACAGGACCCAAAATGGACAGGAAACACAGCTGGCTATAAAAGAGTAAGTCCTGAACATGCTACTCTTGGCAGTGATCTCTGAGGCCTATTTTTTAGTTAGCATATCCTCCAGGGGCCCCATTCATGTAGCTGGATTTCTGTACATTTCAGGCTTGACAGCTGAATGTGTGAACTGCACAGTGAAGTGGTTAAGAGCAGGTGGACTAAGTTTGGAGAACCAAGTTTGATTCCCCACTCCTCCACAGGTAGGCCTGCTAGGTAACCTTAACCTAGTCATAGTTCTCTCTGAATTCTCTCAGCCCCACCTACCTCACAAGTTGTCTGTTGTGGGGAAGGGAAGGGAAAGGAGTTTTTAAGCTGCTTTGAGACTCCTTACAAGAGAGAAAGGTGGGGTATAAATACAAACTGTTCTTCTGAACTGCCTACCATGGAAGCAGCCGCAAAAGTGATATGAAAGGTCTGTTTGTGAGTAATAACTTTGATGGCCCTTTCACAGTGCAAGTACTGTCTTGATTATGAGGAAATTGTACCAGAAGTGGTGATGGCTGAGCCTTTTAAATCTTTGGTATATAGGATATGAACATTCTTAAGAGAAATTCTGATTTGTTAGAGAATGGAGAAAGTTTGTAAGATGAGAGTGCAGTGGAAAAATATATCCAGCAGGTGGCACTGCAAAACTGTGACACTCCATGGGTGGGGGAGTAAAGGCTGTAGTACCCCATCATGGATTTCTGGGGATCCCACAAAAATAGTAATAAAACTGGCTTCATTCTATGTGATACAAAGCAGATGGCAGCCCACATCAGAGGCATAGCTAACCATTACTTATTACAACACTTTAGGAGATGGAATGTATAATTTAATTAGCAATGGCAAAATGTACAGAAATAAAGAATTAGTAATTTAACATTTAAATGTTAGATGGGGAACAGAAACATTATATGCCACAGGTAATCTTTTTTCGGCAGTCAAGTCTTTATCTGTGTGCGCTCTCTCTTCTCCTGTGTGTGTTGAAATATTATACAGAGACTTCAAAAGTCAAAATGATTTGCTTTTTAAGGAGTGTTCAATCAAGAATGTCTTTTATTGGAATACTGTCAGACAAAATGACTTCATTTTTTCCATAAACAGAATACAAATTTCCTTGTACAAATGTACACCCATCCCACAAAAATGAGGCCCCTAGGATAGGGTTGCCAATAGGCCCAGGAAAAAAAAGTATTTTCCCCTGAACAGAGGATTAATGTGTGGAAATAACCAGCTGAAGATTTTCGTGGTATAGAAGCAAATAATGTGTCCAGTAGACTTCAGCCTTTGTTAAAGAGACAGGACATATTTTCTCCAGGCCTGGCTGTATCCCTATCCTTGGATCATTGCTCTGTCAGTGCAGGAGCCTGGAAGTACTTTAGGAATGTTGAGAGAAAACAGTGGGCACTACCACAGAATGGCTGGTGGTTGCCATGGGCACATTTCCCTTGCATATTTCATTCCCTAACATATTTCATTCTCACAGTGGCCAAATCTGAGAATAATTAAATCCAGAGCCAATAATTAAATCCAGAGCCATGAACACAAGACAGAACTTTCTACAAACCAGGAAAAGCTCCAGATTTGAAGAAAAATCTGCAATCTAAAAAATAAAAATGGGGAAAGGTTAAAACCTCCTAAAATAGTAGAAGCAGCCCCTGTAGTTTTAAGAATGAATGCTTTCAGTGACTATTGCTAGGCAACCATGGCAGTATTGCCAGAATTCAAGCCTTGGTTTCTGTCAGGAGAGAAAAGTGTCCAGGACTGTTTTGAGGGAGACCAGCTCTGGCAGCAACCACTGAGAACTCGCTACCTTGTGACTTGCATGACTTACCCAGAACTAGTTGCTTGCCACTGTTGAACAACAGCGACTCCCCAAAAATCAGTGTGTGCAGTAGTTAGAGTTTCTAGGTGGGATCTGTGGGACCCAGGTTTGAATCACCAGCTTGGCCTGGAAGTTCACTCAGTGACCATGGACCATTTACACACTTTCAGTTCTAGGCAACTTTACAGCTTGTGCATGTCTTGTAAGCAAATAGTTGAATAGTTATCCATTAGTTGTTCCAGACTATGCCTCTCCTCCTGCAGAAACACCCAATAAAATACAAATCAGTGCGCAAAAAACCAACAACAATAACATTGAGGCCAGGAATTCTCTGTCATTCATTCAGATTTACCCTTATGTCTGTGGGAGAACTGTCCCATGGGGAGCCCTGGAGTAGAATAAGAAGGTGGCTGTTTCTTCCCCCACAAAGCAAACAAACCTTGTCTCACCTCAGGATATACGCTTGCAAACTGGGCACCTGAGATCAGAAACGGGGCAGCCTCAGGATTACCTCCTCTTTTTGTTGAATCTGTGGAGTCCAGAACCCTTCCTTCCTCAATGAGTTAAGGAGATCATGGTGGGGGGCGGGGATATCATCACCACACCAAGGCACAGGGAATGCAGGAATCATGTAATGGCCCCAGACAAGTGATCTAGTAACAGGCAGAGGCAGACTGCATATTGACATCACACAAATACTATCTCTTGTACTTGGCATTTATTCCACTGTAACACGTGGTTTGATGGTAGGAACCAGAGTAGACTTCTTTGCACACAAAGGGAGGGCTGGCCTAGACTAACTGGCAACGGAGGGGGGGGGGGCAACTGAATTCCAGGGGATCTGGGCCAATGAAGCCCCTTTCCTGTAATCCTATACATGCGAATGGAGCAAAAGGCCCTTTCCTTCGTTCCCCTCACTTGAACGGGTCAGAAAAAGGGGAAAGAAACCGGGAAAACACTGGGGGAAAACCCAGTTGCTTCGCCACACCCTGCACATTCCACAAGATGCAAAGGAGCTTCTTCACCTGAAGCAGCTCAATACCTCGAGCTGGCCCTGCCTGTCCTCTGAATTTTCCTTATCGGTTATATAGTTCAAAGACTCAACTGCACGCCCGCGAACTTTTTCAAAGTAAAAACGGAAGGAGGCGGCAATGCCCTCGATATTTATATCTCCTTTTCTTTGCATTCCTAACCAATCTTACAGCCCGAACCAGGCATTTTCAACACCTTCACGACATGCTGACTCTCAGCAGGGGCAACTTTCTTGCCAAGCGCGGCACCTCCGTGTTCAAGGCGAGCTTTACCTCCTGAACTTCTGCCTGTCGCGAAGCCTTACGCCACGTGTGTGTGTTTGGGGGATAGAGGAGAGTTAGCCCCTCAGGCTCAGGACAAAGCCCAGGGGAGACGAGGACAGCCTGATGGCCGCTGCTCCCCCCACGCCCTTTTTTCCAACTCCAAATGTGCTTCGAGATAATAATGGGGCGCGGGGGAAGGCGGCAGCGATGAGCAAACCAAACGGAGGGGCTGCGAACGGGAAAACAACGTGTTTTTTGCTGCTTAACAGGGAACAGATGGCGCGAAAGGGCTGCATCTCCTGCGGGGGCCGGGATTGGGGAGGGAGGATGGGAAGGGGCCCCAGCGGAGACGGCACCGCGAAAGATTCAACCCCTCATCTCCCGGTGGGGAGCAAAGGAAAGCCTCTCCACCAGGCAGCCCCGTCGGTCCCCTTCTTCGCCTTTGTTTACAGGGGGATCTGGCAACGAGAAACGACGAGGGAGCAAGAAAAGAAAATTCCTCAGAGTGGCTAATTTGGGAATTCGGATTTTTAAAGCACAGCCGCTGCAAAATAACACACACACACACACACACACCCCTCCCCGCCGCCTTCCTTGACAAGCGATGCTGAGCTTCAAAACTAACTGGCTCTGGTGCCACCGCTGTGCTGTGGAACATGAAATTACGGTAAAATGCTTCTGGGCATGTGCAGAGTACACTTCAATCCTCCACAATCACTATCTGGCCCCGAGATTCTGAATATCTGGGAGAGCTTCCAGATCAGAAGATCTGGACTACAGGAGCTGGTTAATTTTACAAGTAAAGGGAGAGGGGCCCTGACTTAGTGATAGGGCATCTGATTTGGCTTCAAAAAGTCCCAGGTCCAGTCCTCAGCATCTCCAGTTAGAAGGGCCAGGTGGTAGGGGATGAAAAAGACCTCAACCTGAGTCCTGGAGAGAGCTGCTGCTGGTCTGTGGGCAATACTGACTTTGATGGGCTAATTCAGCATAAGGCAGCTTTGTGAGTTCATGTGAAATGTCCAAGTAGTGATATTAGTGAGAAATGAGACTCCTGAGCAAATCAGAACTGCAGATTTTGCTTGCAATATCTTCATTCAAAGGTAGTTTTCATAATAAAGAGCATCTTGTCTCAACATGTACCAGGGCAGAGTGTGCTGGGACTCTGAGCCAAAAATTCACATATTTCATCTCAAAGCAAGAGCTATCGTTTTCCTTTAAAGACATTTGCCTTCTTTGGTGTAGTATATAGGCAGTCACTTGGCTTCCCTAAGCCCCCTTGCTATGAGCTGCTTATTCTTTCTGGAGTCTTGATATCCTCCTACAAGCAGAGGCCCAGTGGTTAGGAAGTAGATCTCCTAAAGTGTGAAGGACATGTTTTTATTAGAGATCAACTTTTCTGTTATTAGAAAGCAATTTCTTAACCAATATTAACTTTAAAAATATTAGTCATGATTACTACACTAATGAAATGTCCACCATAATGATATAGTTTGCAGTGTGCATATTTGTGTGGAGGGAGGGTCTACATATTACAAATATCCCTTGGAGGAGCTGTGCCCTGCACAGATATGGCCCCTTCCGCACATGCAGAATAATGCACTTTCAGTCCACATTCAGTGCACTTTGCAGCTGGATTTTACTGTGCAGAATAGCAAAATCCACTTGCAAACAATTGTGAAAGTGGATTGAAAGTGCATTATTCTGTGTGTGCGGAAGGGGCCAGAGATACATGCTGCATCTGTGTCCTATCCCCGTCAGTGATGGTTGCGCCATCCAGTGTAAGGGCTGGAGTTTACCACCCCCACCCCATACACAGTATCTCCAACTGCAGTGCTTTACTTCCCCATAGGGAGTAAATAACAGCAATCCACTTACCTGGGAAATAATAGAACCCGCACAAAGGGACCTACTAAGGTAATAAGGACCAAATCCATCATTTGAGCTTGCAATCTCCATGTCTGCAGTGATGGGCAAACTTGGAGAAGAGGTCCTCTATCAATGGCTACCAGTCATGATCACTAAAGGAAACCTCCATATCTAGAGGCAGCTAGACTGTGAACACCCCTGCCAGGAGTCATCATCAGGGGAGGTCTTGGCCTCTATGCACTGCATGTTTGCCCTCTGTGCTGCAGGCCACTCTGTGAAGCAGGATGGTGGCCTAGATGGACCACTGGCCTGATCCAGTAGGCTTTGCTTAAAGCTACGCCTCTTGTGTGTATTTCAGATTGTGCTTCTTGGTCAGATTAGATTGTGACAACTATCAGGAAGTCTTTTTCATCCAAACCCGGATTAGTTATTGCTTTGGGATAGTTTTTTTATTTTTTAAAAACAAATTCCCTAGCTTGAGGTGACTTAAATTTTCAGAAGAAAGATAGCATCTCCCTTCCTCCCCCCCCAAAGACTAATTTCCAAAACCCATACAATATTTAAAAAGAACAAGCAGCATTCATTTTGAAGAAGAGAAGAATCATTTTACTCTATTGTCCCACTTGAGGCAGAAATAATATCAGAATGTGAAAATTGGTCTTCAAGCAATCCCTCTGATAAAAGAGGGCATTGGGATCAGCTGCAGATCACTGCGATAACAAAATATGTTTTGGTTACAAGAAAGGAAGGTCTAGTGGTAGGGAGAGGCAAATGTTTGGGTTTTGAATACTGTGACAAAATCTTAGTTGCATTTTCCAAAAACTGTCCTATGAGAAGGAAAATCGTATCTGAGAAGGGATGTTGCCTAGTGACAGAATACAAAAATGATCATTCTGGAAATCTGAGTGCCCTGATATTACTTTGCTGAATGATGCTAACTGAAATCATGATTCCCTTCCCTTTGCCTCTGTTTTCCTAGCAGAATAAGTGAGCTAACAGGTATAATCCCAAATCATTACATCAAATGGCGCTATTGCCCAGTGAATTCAAGAAAATTATAGTTATACATTTCTACTTCTTTAAATCGTTCAATAGATCTGTACATATAGAGCTATTATTATTTGTTCTTTAAATTCAATTTTTATTGAACATTTATTAAAAAGATGACACCTCTGTGTATAACCCAGTTATGAAGGGATAATCAAGATGGCAAATACAGCTGTGATAGGGTTGCCACATTGCTTATCACAGCGGGGTATCGAAGAAATAACAATGCAGCTCCAAAAACAAATAAGAACAGACACCTTCATACTATCAACCTCTCATTCCCCACTTCCGCTTTTGTGGACTAATTTACGGATGTCTATTCTCACAAGGAGGAAGGTTGCTATCCGGATCCTGCAGGTGGAAAACTGAAAGAAGAATAGCTCTGTTCTGAAGTGAGCAGGTATCTCTCTTCACTTTGGCTGAACAAGGCTAGAAGTCTGAAGCTCCCAGAACAAATTCAGACCACACAGGGTCTTGTGTAGCTAGGTATCATACTGATTATGGTATTGCAGTAGGGAGGGGTTAATCCTCAACACTGGAGCAGTCGGGAGTGGGAGGGAAGGAGCTGGTTGCAACTTACTCATGACTTCAAATTCCAGGGAACATGTTTCGTGTTCAGGGGATCACAAATAGAAAGGGGAAAACGTGTTAATTAAGACTGAATACAGATAGGGGGGAAGTGAGGAGAAAGAAGAGAGTAAAAGAGATAGGGGGGAAGAGAAAGGTGAGCTGGAAGAAGGACTAAGCAGAGTTGCCAAGAAAGACCGGAGGGTATCCTGGGACTGTGCTGGAGCAGCTCTATTGCCCTGTGTCCCTGTGCCACAGATGAGGTAAAAAGCTATCTTGAGGAATAGAATCCAAATGGGAAAAATGAATCAGAACTTCCAGGACTGACAATTTCCCTACTGCTTATTGAAACACCAAATCTGCCTTATGAGGCAACAGCCCCATTCTGCCTCAGTACATAGTGGTATTGGTAATTAACCTTTTGGGTATTACTCCCCTGTCATTTATTTGTATCTCCTATCTGCCTCATGGCAGGGCCACAGTCAGGAGACCCTTGGACAAACCACACCTCCCAAAAAAACAGGTTTGCTTTACTTAAGATTTTTTGTTGTTGAAATTAGTCTTTTAGAATATGTAGCATGACGGTTTCTGGGGGCTTGGTGTGAAAACAGCAACATTTCTGGTTACTTAAAAAAAACACCACAGTAATGGTTTGGGCTCCAAGCACATTGCCCTGATGAGAAAGGTAATATTTTAGAAGGGAAACCTGGCTTTTGCTACCTTTTGCCTAGCTAGAACATCTCTCAGATTTCTCTCTTAGTAACCTATACACCCTGCTGCTATTGCTACCTCCCTCATTTCCAAGTGCCCCACCATGGCCCAATGAAAGGATGCCTCAGAGGTTTCTGTGATATCCTCCTGTTCTACATCAAGCTGGGTGAGAGATGGTACCTTATGCTCTGCATATGATGTACCACTGTAGACTGGAATTGGACACTATTAGAGGCATGTTGCTGTCATATGGCACAGGGTACTCCCAAGGCAGAAACCTCATTATGCTGCTTGACTGCATGCCAGGTGACAGTCTTTGCACAGCCATGCAAAATAAGAGATACTTAGCTATATCCTTGTAGAACTTCACTTGATTGTGTCATCGGGGATAGAATGGGAGGGAAGCCAAGGAAGATAGCAACATTGTCTGGGGGAAGGGAAGCCACTAAGAGCAGGTCAGCATTGCTTTTTGGATAGAGTCTTGGAGCTGCAGATGTATGGTGGGGACTGAATGCTATTTTCGGGCCATCAGTTGGCTAATACAAAACTATCAGTTGGCTAATACTGACTCAAACACACCTAACTTTAATAAAATCCAAACTAGATGTGATGGTGGGAGATCTGTGGATAGATCTGCCACATTTTAAAGGCTTAAGCTCAACCGAGGGTGGTGATAGTAGAGTATTGAAATGCTGTGGGCCAGACACTGAAAGCAGAATCTAACCTTTGCTCCCTTCACCAATTTCCAGTATATGCAGCTGCCTCCTTGAACTTTTGTTTTCAGCTTAATTATGCAGCGACCATATGAGTACTTGTGTATTGTCTGTTCAGACCGAATAGTAGGGTGCATGTGGTTTACGGAAAAGAATAAACCCCTAGCTCTAGGCACCTGTCAAAACCTGTTAAAATAGCTAATTTGACTGTACCCCAACTCTTCTAAGATCCCTGCCAAGCTTACAGCAGTAAGATGTGCCTTCTTTTTCCTCACATTTTCACAAAGAAGTCAGTGATCACCAAGGTCAATTGTATACTATTAACACCCTTAATTCTAAAGAAACAAAAAAAGCCTTTCATTTAACGCTAGGTATTTGTAATTAATCTTCCATTACACTTGACTTTCCGTGTCAAACTACACCTTTTGTTCAAAAGCGTAGTTATCAAATGATCCTTTTTCTCTTGAAAAAGTCATTTTGAAGGGAAGATATTAAGAGTGCAGAAGAGGTTGTATATGTGTGTGTTAATTGCCATCAAGTCACTTCTGACTCCTGGCTATCCTGTGAATCAATGTTCTCCAAAATGTCCCATCATCAACAGCCTTGCTCAAGTCTTGCATACTGAGGGCCTTGGCTTCTTTCCCAGAGTCAGTTCATCTCATGTTGGTTCTTCCTTTTTTTAACTGCTGCCTTCAGCTTTTCCTAGCATTATTGTCTTTTCCAGTGACTCTTGTCTTCTCATAGTGTGACTAAAGAATGATAGCAACAGTTTAGTCATTTTAGCTTCAAGGGAGAGTTCAGAATTAATTTGATCTAGAATCCACTGATTTGTCTTTTGGTGGTCCAGGATTTTCATAAGATTCTCTCTAGTGCCACATTTCAAATGAATAAACTTTATTCCTGCCAGCTTTCTTCATTGTTCAATTTCCACCTCATTGTTCAACTTTCTTCAATTGTACAACTTCCATATTTATATGTAGTAATGGGGATTATTATAGCATGAATTAGCTTGATCTTGGTCACCAATGACTCATCTTTACACTTAAGAAGCTTTTCTAGTTCCTTCATGGCTGCCCTTCCCAGTCTCAGTTTCCTTCTGTTTTCTTGGTTGCAACCTCCCTTTTGGTTGATGATAGAGCTAAAGAACAGAAAAAAATTCTTCCTCATCAGTCTTGTGTGTGTGTAAAATGATGTAACGTTACAGCTGACACATATCGACCCCATCGGGTTTTCAAGGCAAGAGAAGTTCAGAGGTGGTTTGCCATTGCCTGGCTCTGCATTGGCTGAGAGAGTTCTGAGAGAACTGTGACTGGCCCAAGGCGGTAGCTGTCAACCACCACACTATGCCGGGTCTTGTCATCAACCTTAAACTTGTGTAATTCCCCAGTACTTGTTACTTTTATCTTCTTGATGTTCAGCTGTAATCCTGTTTTGGTACTTTCTGCTTTAACCTTCGTCATTAGTCATTTCAAACCTTTGCTATAAATTGTCACATCTCCAATTGGTAATGTTCCTTCCACCAATTTTAACTCTGCCTTTATCTAAATCTAATCCAGTTTTTTTAATGATATGTTCTGCATATAGGGTCATAAAATACATCCTTATCTGACACCTTTGCCAACTGAAAACCATTCTGTTTCTCCATCTTCTATCCTGATGGTAGTTTCTTGTCAGAAGTATAGATTGCTCATCAAAACAATCAGATGCTGTGGCAAATCCATTTCTTTTAAAACCAACCATAGTTTCCCATGATCTGTGAAACAGAAGCTGAATTTCTTCCAAAATTCTCCCCTATACTCCAGTAACCACTGTAAATTTGCTATATGATCTCTGATGACTCTCCATTTCTGAATCCAGTTAGAACATCTGGCATTTCTCATTCCATATGTGGTAACAGTTGGACAGCGGCAGCCCAATCCAGATGGGGGCACAGACTTGCACCTACCCAGTTGCCCTCCTGACCGGCATACATGGTACAGAGCTCTGCTGAGCTCAACTTCTAGCCATCACTTCCAGAGTTGTGTTGGCTTAATCTGGAAGCTGATGCAACGGGGGGAATTCCATGGTTGTTCCTAGAGTTGGAGCTGATATTAATAATCTTCCACTGGGCTTTGGCCCCAGGAACACTGGCAGTCGGGAAGAAGGACTTACATCAGCCTTTTGGCTGGCATAACTCCATTTTCCCCTGTGAAGGGCTTTAAGGTGACCGGGGACTTGGCTTCTCCTGCCTCCCTGCACCACCTGAAAGCCCTCTGGGAGTGGCAGGGAAGCAGCAGCACCATCCCCGGCTGCCTCCAGAAACTGCACTGGGCTCCTGGTTATAAGGTTTGAGCACCACTTTAGTCCCATCAGAAACTAATGTGATGGTCCAGTTGTTGGTGCAGTCTTTGAGGTCCCCTTTTTTGGGAATTGGAATGTAAATTGACTGTTTCCAATCTATGGGCCATTTCTTTTCAATATTTGTTGGCATATTTTTATTAAGATTTTGATAGGAGCACTTAACCCATTCCCTCCTTGCTGTTTCTGTTCTTTAAGTGACCTGAAGAGAATTTCCCAGTAGAAAATGAGTGGTTAGGCTAATATTGCTCACGTCTCTGTATTTTTGCCTTAACTATTAGATGCTTGTCTGGATATCATCCTTTCAGCTCAGAGGGTTTATTTGTTCATTATAAGTAGGTTAAAAGCTTTTGAATTTAAAATTAGTTCTTATTCAGTATGCATTTCTGATACTAACAATTCTTGGGCACTAAAATGCTCAGATACATGTTAGAGAATTGTTTGTTGTGAGGGAGTCATCAGTGATTGATCAGTGATTTTTCCCTTGAAAAAGCCACTTCAGGAAAACCCTAAACCAGCTGTGACTTGACAGCAAAAAAGAAAAGACATGACAGAATTTTGGAGAATTCACTTCTGGAATATTCACCTATTTTTTGTTTAGAGAATGTATATGCTGTCTTCAGAGACATAGAGGCAGCTTTATGATAAGTACGCCTTGTTTTCAGCCTAGTGAATAGATTGCACAACTTCAGTGTTTCATAATAGTACCCTAGTCCAGGCCTTTGCAAATATTGTTTGGTGCCAGCCTCAAAATTTAGGACACAGACTCATTTTTCAGCCTGTAGGGTTTTGCATAGTAATTGTATTTTTTAAAATTATTGCTACTATAAAATCTATTTTTAAATGTATTTTCTAATGATTTTATCAAAGCAACGACAAATTGTTGTACATAAAAAATATGGAGTAACCATGTTTGTAATCACTACAATAAAAAAACTAGCATCTAACTCTAACCTAACTTCTCCTCAATATCTTGTAATTTTATTTTTCCTTTTGAAAGCTCTGTTTAGCTAAATATTGGAACTAGCATAGACAGCAGCTGGTTAAAAAAATAAACGAATTCATTCACCACCACAAAACAGTATAAAGTTAACATATAAACAAGCAATGACAAGAACTTTATGCACATGTATTTTCTTGTCATATGGCAAAACATATTTTGATGTGCAATGATAAATGTTTGTACTTCTACTGAGCATCATAGAGGAAAGCTACAGAAAAATCATTGCTGAAAATACTAGGTGACACAATGAAATTTCAAAGCGTCAAAGCAATCTAGTTCTTGGGATTTGTCAAGCTCTGCCCTAGGGACTTCCACAATACACAGGGAATATCTACGCAAACTGCATCTCAGCTTTGTTTCAGGCATAAATCAGATCTCTTGATTCCATAGAAAATCAAGATTATTGGAAGGCAGCAGATGCAAGCATAGGGTTGAATACTGTGATTCTTTCATTAATGGCAAAGTCTATCCAGTTTTACCTTCCTGTGGTACAAGGAGACTTCTGCTGGTAGAACAGGCTGCTTTCACTGCAGCAAATCTTCTTGTGCTGGGAGGCTCTACACTACCACAAGGAAAGCGGCCTATTAAGGAAACAACTCACTGACTAGAAAGGAGATAATAGAAAATTATGTTTTTACTCATTGTAACTATCCCAGAACTGATTCTAGACTGCAGCAAGCGAATCTGCAGCCCCAAATTGGATGAAAACTCAGACCAACACTTTTTTAAATATAACAATTTAGTTTCCAGTTTCGTTTAGCTTTGCTGACATGATATTACAGCAGCAACCCCCTCTCATGTTACAGCCCTTCAGCATGATGTTCTTCAATTCATACCACTGTGTCAGAGCAACATAAGAAAGGCATGCTTTCTAGTCAATGTGTGTTTTCTTTTGCTGGAAAAAGCATTCATGGCTGTGAAAGAACAGCCTAACAGGTTTGTAAAAGCAAGGTTAATTCCTTCCCAGACTTCCTGTGGCTAACTCATTACTTGTTTTTTAAAATCATTGGAGCATCTGGTCTTTGCCAGTTACATGGGCCCTTCTCAGGCGCATCTGCAAAATCTTCCAGCCAGTGGTGGGATCCAAAAATTTTAGTAACAGGTTCCCATGGTGGTGGGATCCAAACAGTGGCGTAGCACCAATGGGGCTGGGCGGGGCACGATGGGGGCGTGGCCGGGCATTCCGGGGGCGGGGCATTAATAATTTCTCTGTTACTGTAAAAAACTCTTACTGTAAAAAAAAGTTCCTAATTTCCAGCTGGTATTTTTCTGTCCATAATTTAAACTCATTATAGCAAGTCCTATTGTCTACTGCCAACAGAAACAACTGCTTCTCCTCTAATTGACTGCCTGTCAAATACTTAATACTTTCAAATACTTAATTTTGTTTCTAGAAATCAAAAGGATACTTTCCTTAAACAAGGAACTTTACCATATTTCTAAAACATGTTTTTAAAACAGCCCAACAGGGAGAATTATCCCGTTTTCTACCTTTGCTAACCAGCCACATAGGAAACAACAGGACTTTATGATTTTTGGACCTAATGGAATTTCTAATGAAAAAGCAGACCCAATTAGTAACCCCCTCTTGGCACACACAAATAATTAGTAACCCACTCTCGGGAACTGGTGAGAACCTGCTGGATCCCACCTCTGCTTCCAGTGCCATTCCCTTCTATCATCCCTTATTGGAATGCATGCACGAGCAAGCATGCTTTCCTCAGCCATAACCAAAAATGCAACAACAGTCATACCCAATCAAAAGAACAGCTCCTGTTTTCAGATTCCTACCCATACAGATTCCTATAACCTTAGCCAATCTGGGTGGCAGGTCCTTGGAGCTAAAGACCACCAGAACATGGTCCCTCCTATCAAAAGGTGATGTATCAAAGAGCTAGCATGTTTTCCTTTCACACTGCAAGTGACCCTTTCTGTCTAGAAAAGTGCATCTGTTCCCTTACTCTGCCTGTCACAGGGATGCCAGCATACCCTTTTATCATCATAACTGTCACAGCATGATTTACCCATCTGCCCCTCATCCTACAACAATTGCTCACTTTCTCCTTTCCCCCCTCCCTCTAGAAAATTTCAACCAGTTTCCAGTTTCCAGCTGTTCTTCTCATAACCCAGTGTTCACAGTCTCTCCCCTCAGTTCTCCTTTTTACCATAAATCTAAAGTTGAAGGGCACTGTGGAAGAGCAAGCAGGAAAAAATATATTAAGTTGTTCAGCCTGCCTGTGGCAGAGACACATAAGCACTCCTCCTGAAAATATCTAGACAAACAAGCCTAATAAGAGAAGCAGCCCCTTTCCAAGAGAGGTCCCCTTGTCCTCCATGCTTTGAACAAAGTCATCTTTCACTTCCTCCATCCATCCTACCCTTTGCATCCCATCATGGATCTATCTTCTCTGGCAAAAGGCTGAGATGAGAGACAGGTGCATGGGTGAGGATACAGGGAGAACTCAAAGTAGGCTGCTGGCTGGTTGAGCAGATCTAGGCAGGATGATAAAAGAGAGCAGGTCTCTGGGGATAGCAAATAACGCTGATGCAGGAGGTCACAAAGTGGCAGAGAGGAAACAGGGAGGCAGGAAATAATGCAAGGGTTAAAAACGATGCTCCCATATTATGAATTATCTCCTTTCCATGTTTTCACCCACACAGTCCCAAGATGCTAATAGTGTATCTTTGTTATTTCACTTCATACTGATGGGCAGCTCTCTTATGCTAATTTGAAGGTCTGGATTAATTAACCTGGAGTTGTCTCATCACAATCAGCCATGAGGATTAAATGCTCCATCCTTTACATGCTCTTTCAAAGGAGGTTGGAGAAAACAAATTTAGTCCCAGTGTCAAAGCCTATTCAGAAGTACAATATACTGAAAGTGTGTGCGGGGTGGGGGAAGCAAAGGTGGTGATGAAAGGATGAGACAGTAAGAATAGATCAGGGAGGACATGGGGACGCCTTTCTTTGAGATTTGTTTAATGAAAAGAGATAGAAGGGGGGCAGATGATGGAGAAAGCCCATTCCTTCCCTTATAATTCAAGAACTTCCTAGGTCTAGATATTAAGAGTGAGTAGGGATAAGGAACTTGTGGGTATATGTACAAAAGCGGAAGGAAGATGGCATCTCTCAGGTTTCGGAAGGTCTGACAGGGCAGAAGACATTAAATATTCATGATGGTAACCAGAGTGTCCACTCCTACTTACCAGTCTCCCCTCCCTCTGCAGTTCCACTGTCTCCCATTGTCTGCATATTGATAACTTAGCTGCTATCAAGTTACCTAGTTCCATAGCAAAGAATGGGCACTGCCAGTCAGGGCACTGAGACAGAGAGGTGCCACCCAACAGTGTCCTGCCAATATCCAATCAAAGCACCAAAACTTGGAGTCACAAAATAAAGCCCTCTCGATGCCCCATCTAGGGTTGCAGTATCAGACTTCTAATGGTACAGAGAGAGAGGCAAAGTCATGAACTCTTATACACCCTACAGTAACTCTGCTCTGTAGCTTTTGCAAGCAGGAAATAAGATGTGTGCAAGACAGAACCCATCAACTCTATAAATTTAGACCAGCTACCATATTTGAATTATCCTGGCTTTCCCTAAAGAAAGTTATCCCTGGTAACTGTAGTTTTGCGAGCTGAAGATTCTGTGTTCTTATGCCATCTTACAGATTTCTTTTTACTGGTTAATTGATAGAAATGTTTTATTTTGCCCCCTCCCAAAGTCCAACATTACAATTTCCAAAGCTGTGCTGGGAGAAGGAAACTAAACCAGTTTTTAGTTGTGCTGCTATATCCATATAGTCTGAAGAATCCAAAAGCAATGCATTTCAGCATCTTCCCCATCCCACATCCTGAAGTCCAGAACACAGTGTGCCACAAGCAGGATGTGTGCTGAACAAAAGAAACAGACATAACAAATATATTATTTTACACTCCTGACTTTGTCAAGCAGTAAAACGTTTCAGGGCAGCCATTTACATAGTAATTTTCATTGTAGGGCGATTATCATGAGGATTCATGGGACTTTTGGTAATAAGTTGTTTATGGCCCATTCCGCACATGCAGAATAATGCACTTTCAATCCACTTTCAATGCACTTTGCTGCTGGATTTGACTGTGCGGAATAGCAAAATCCACTTTCAAACAATTGGGAAAGTGGATTGAAAGTGCATTATTCTGCATGTGCGGAAGGGGCCTATGTTCAGGTTGAGCAGAAGAGGAACAGAAATGCAAGCCTGCAATACTAGACCCTAATCATCTTCAGTGTAGTTTTGCAGCTTCACAGAACTATTACCTGACAGCCCATACAACAGTTCATACCTATTTTCCTGGTTTCCTCCTTTTTCTTCCCTTTCCCTTTCCCCTTCCCACCTCCCCTCCCCTCCCCTCATCAACCCACATCTTCAAAACAAGAATACTACTCTTAGCTTCAGCCATAGCTGGTAAGCGTGACATGCATTCCTAGCTGACCTTGATTACCCATTCATAGAAATGCATTGTTAGCCTCCAAATGGCTATGCAGGGCAGCATGACTCATAACAATGTTCATAGTGATTCTGTGGCAACACTTCGTATCTGAAACTATAGAACTGGGGCAAATTAAGCAGGCCATCTTCATGCCCTCTGGCAGAATATCTTACACCAGGCCCTGCACAACTGGTGATCCACCAAACTGAATGCAGCCTATCAATCAGCTGTTTTTGGCAAGCTACCGAGTACCTAAATGACAAGCCCTGTTTTGGCAGGATCAGAAAGGCAGTGAAACCAAGAGACTCCTAGTGAGCCAACAGGAAGTGCTGTGTTTGTGTCATGCAGTTCACCCTGCCCCATATCCAAAGTCATCCCAATAGATGCCTGCCCTTCTTTTTTTCTTCAAGAGAACATAAAGCAAGGAAGGGAGGGAAGGAGGGAGGGAGGGAAGGAAGGAAGGAAGCCTTATTCCAACTTGAACTGTCACTAGATTGCCCTTGCCCTCCTTATGGAGATTTTACTCCATCTTCCCCCTCCAACATTGTTGTATTCATTCTGAGGATAAGTGTTGCTTCCAGGGTTTTCCTTTGCTATGGTTCAAGGGGAAGCAGAGGTGGTGGTGATGCAAGCAGGCATCTATGTGGACTAACGTTGTCAAGTCCAGCTTGAAGAATGTCTGGAGATTTGGGGTCAGTGCCTGGGGAGGAAACTCAACAGGAATATGATTCAATCTGAAGCTACCATTTCCTCTAGGGAAACTGATGTCTTGGGAGGGCAAGATTTGGGAAGAGGAGGGACCTCAGCAGAGTGTAATGCCGTAAAGTCCACCCTATAAGCAACCATTTTCTCCAGGGAGACTGATCATTGTAGCCTGGAGATCTGTTGTAGTTTCGTGACATCTCCAAGCCTCATCTGGATGTTGCCAACCTTAGCCAGCACACAGGGGAAATGGTGTGTGTGTGTGTGTGTTCCAACATTGGAGAAAAATTCTGGTCCCTTGAGCACTTCTGCATTGATGCAACAGATTGCAAGGAAGGGGCAAAGAGAAGAGTGGGCAGTGTGGAGACGGGGCTGTGCAGAGGCTGTCCTTGCCTGCCTCCACCCTGCTTGCTGCTGCTTTCACTGGGGAGACAGCTTGTTCTGCTCCATGTAGAAGCAGTACTTTTGATTTGAACACAAGGCAGTGTGTGGAAAGGGTGTGCTGCTGGCATAACTACACAGAATCAAGGGCCCAAGTATGCATGACTCGGGGCCCTTAAGCACTGCTGTGTTTCAATGTTACAAATGATTGCCCTAGCATGACATAGCATATTTCCTATATAGCTGTCTGACTGTATTCTGAGGTAATTTGACTGTTATGTGTGTCTGTGTGATTCTGCTCTGGGCAAGTGAAGGAAGATGTATAGCGTGCGAGAGAAAGAGAGAGTAGATGTCAGGGCATGTGTGAAAAGTTCTCTCAGATCCCAGGGACATACTTAGTGCTGCTTTGGCTCTTGCTGACTGGCTAGAAAATGGGTCACTGCAATGCTGTGATGTCACACTTCAGTGCTCTGTTAGAGTTACAGTGAGGGGAGCCCCTGGGAGGGGAGCCAGAGTCACTGTTGAACAATAAGAGGAGAATCACTTCCAT
This sequence comes from Sphaerodactylus townsendi, assembly GCF_021028975.2. Taxonomy (NCBI): domain Eukaryota; kingdom Metazoa; phylum Chordata; class Lepidosauria; order Squamata; family Sphaerodactylidae; genus Sphaerodactylus; species Sphaerodactylus townsendi. The sequence goes on along the minus strand of NC_059426.1, from coordinate 70,733,139 downwards.
AGTCTATGAAGTGCATCCCCCACCATTTTCATCATGTGGTAAACTCAGCAATGTTTCATCCCTCCTGTCCTAAACTCAGAAGCTGCCCCCTGTTGGGCAAAAGATACACCTCTATGCTACTTAATTTGCCTCTTATGTGTGGCTGTGGAAACAATCACAGGTACTTTTGAAGCAGTGTGGCGTTGCTTCTAAAACTCCCCATTTCTGTCTGCAGTAGGTCTTTGAGACCTGGAAAAATATTTCCTTCTTGCAAATCAAAGTCAATATGAAACCAGGGTTCTTCTCATTTATGCTGGAAGTGCAAGGGGGAAAGGGCAGATGTGAGCAAAGAACAATTAATGTATCATTTTACGCACCCAAGCTATATACTAGTATTTTAATTGTATCAATATAATTATGAGTATGAGTTAATAAGTATGAGTAAGAAGTATGAATAGTGTTCATGGTTGCTAGGGCCATTAAAATAGATAACATTAAGTTTTCTAAAACTATAAACAGTTTTATTCAATAGTAGACAAAAAAAGGAATGGTCAGTATGTCAATGAATAGTGGAAATAAGACATTTCTTGTCACAAATAAATACCATCCTAAGTTAACCAGAGTTATCCAAGAGTATGTCAACAAGGCTGTTTCTTGCTATGTCCAAGTCAAATGCATCTGTGGGCCTGAACATTTCTACCCCTTCAGTATGTCTTTTTTTCTGGAGGGCAGCAGAAAAATCATGAATTCAGAAGAATTTGGGGCAGCTGATGAACTTAACTTCACTTCTAAACAGAATTGTTGCGGACTGGTCAGATATTGCACAATGACCAGAGTTCAAAGATGGCAGATAGGAATCGGGGGTTTCCAAAGTGACAGCTATCATTTCATGCCAGCCTCCAAAGGACACAAAGAACCTTTGAAATTGCAAAGGCTTTTCTTTTTTGATAAGCCACAAGGTCAAATAAGGGAAAATAAATAATCTTGAAATGTATCATATGTGAATTGTTTGGGATAGGGAGATCTGGACTCTATTTTGGTTGACTTGAACCCAAAATCATACTTTTTGGCTACATCTCTGACTGTTAAGTAACTTGTGTGTCCAGCTCCAGAAGTAGCTGCACTTAAATGAAACAGTGAGGAGATGTATGTGGTCCAGCAGGCTCAATATCTTGTCTCTAACAATCATTAGTTCTTAGAAGAGAGGACCAGCACAAGAGGACATTTATAAAGAATGATAGTCTCCAACAATCACTCTGTTTCCACTGAGTCTGATGTTTACTTTCCACAAAGAGAAGTATGTCCTTGCTGTTATCCACTGATATCCCCTATTTCCATGAATATGAATATAGTCAAACAATCATCCCTTACTATATCCTGGACATATGGCAAGGCATTTCAGATTTCCATTAAGCACTCGCCTCAATCCAGCAAAGAGATAAGAACAGTTATGATCGTTGATTTCAGTGGGTCTTAAGCATATTTAATTTTGTGCTGGATGGTGACCTTTGTGTTAAAAAGAAGCAGTAGTTCTTACCCCCTTCCGCACATGCAGAATAATGCACTTTCAATCTACTTTCACAATTGTTTGCAAGTGGATTTTGCTATTCTGCATAGTAAAATCCAGCTGCAAAGTGGATTATCTTGCATGTGCGGAAGGGCCCTTTGTTCATTTTGTTTTAAATTTGTCATGAGTTAATTTTCA